>NC_090761.1:49014950-49132450 GCF_036898095.1 Palaemon carinicauda | reverse complement strand
CTTAATAGCAATTATATTAGGGTGTTCTATTCTTTTAGTATATAAATTTTTTTTCTGTAATGAGGATCAAACGAATTCGGACATGAAATAATATATACAAAACTCTAAAACCGTTACCACCATCCCAATTGCTCCAAATCAATAACTGCGAGCAATTGGTTATGTAAATATAGGTTATTGGTAGTTGAGCAAAGACCGTAGAGGGTAGTTAGGATATCGCCTTATCCCTAAGCCAATCAGAAGTCGTTTCCCCGTCCACGCTTTAACAGTATTGAATCTTTGACTCCTGATTGGCTGGCCGAAAGTTAACAGAAAGATGTTACCGGCAAAATGAGGGCTCAAAACTGACTTTGAGAATCGGGTAATTTTCTCCCAGTTTAGGCTCTGATGGCGTCGCCTCTGCATTACATCTGCTGGTACTTCGTGGTGGAAAGTTGGAGTGATAAATCCAGCCGGCTTTTAAGTTAGTCCATACCAAAATATCTTGAACGTCGTAGAGGTAAGGGAATGATAGTATTTTCATTGAAATGTTTAATTATGTTAACTGTCTCCATAAATATAAGTGCAGAGAACTTAGGTTTGGAAGATATCGATCGTACCAGTATTAGTGGTTTTGTCTGTTGCGTTCAACTTTTGAATTCATTTAAAACTATGGAGTTTTAACCTAGGGTCGATAACTTTTTTTTTTTAATCGGCGTTTAAGAACCACATTGCACGAAAAGAGCACCGTTGGACCCCTTCAAATGCTTATAATATAGTTCTCCGGGTGAAACTATTTGGTAGTACTTATTGCCATACTTAATAGCGTAACTAGGACTATAATTACCCGAAGATAATACTTTTAGCTCTTGGATAACCTTGTAAAGTCGAAAGTTTTAGTTTACATATTTACGCATTTTATTTATTCGCCTTTTTTTCGAATTCTCTCGTACTTCCATTTATCAAATTTTTCTTGGTATAAGTGATTGACGCTATAGTTTTTAGACTACAAAAAATAAATTACCCCCTGACTTAATTAGTAGTATTTGCTGGTGTTTTGCTACTTACAGACATTATTTACGATTGTATTGTGTTTTTGTGAAAACATTTCGGACAAGATAATAAGACCTCGTATATATAGATGGATCGGGAATAAAAGCCATATTTTTTTAGTATTGTCAAATCTACTAAAATCTAATGTTGTAATTCCAAGATAAAAATACTTTTAGTGAAAGTTTGTTCAAAAGTTGGTCAAATTATTGGTTCTTTTCCTTATGGTAATTTTACGCTAAACTTAATTCGTGTCCCAGATTATATTTTTTGGTTGCGAACAGCTTAATCCTCTATAGTTTATCGTACATCAGAAGGTTTGGGTCCTTAGTTTTTGGATTAACTTTTTTTTCCTTTATTTTGGTGTGGGTTGACTATATTTTTTTTTTTACTGAGCTAGAAGTTTTTCTTAGTTTTTTTTTCTTTACTGTGGTCTAGGAGAGATTGTTTTAACGGGTATAGGATAGGTATTTTTTTTTTTACTGTAGTTTAGGAGAATTTTTCTTTACTGGGAGCTAGAAGTTTTTTTTAATTGAGCTAGGAATTTTTTTATTGAGCTTGTAGGTATTTTTTACTAAGGTAGAATTGTTTTTTTCTGAGCTAGGAGAAGTTTTGTTTACTGTGAGCTAAGTTTTTTTTCTTTAACTGTGAGCTGGTTTTTTACTGTTAGTTTTTTTACTGTGAGCTAGTCTTTTTTTTTTACTGAGGTGTTTTTTTACTGTGCACTAGTTTTTTTAACTGATAGTTGTTTTTACTGTGAACTAGTTTTTTTTACAGAGATATTGTTTTTACTGTGAGCTAGGAGTTTATTTTACTGTGAGCTAGTGTTTTTACTGTGAGCTAGGAGTTTTTTTTTACTGTGAACTAGTTTTATTTAGCGAGCTAGTTTTTTTTAGTGAGCTAGTTTTTTTTTACTGTGAGCTAGGAGTGATTTTCGTTTTACTGTGAGCTAGGAGTTTTTGTTTTTGTTTTACTGAGCTAGTTTTTTTTTACTGTGAGCTAGGAGTTTTTGTTTCTGTGAGGTAGTTTTTGTTTTACCTTGAGATAGTTTTTTTTACTGTGTTAGTTTTTTTTACCGTGTTAGTTTTTTTTACTGTGTTAGTTTTTTACTGTGAGTTAGTTTTTTACTGTGAGTTAGTTTTTTAATGGGAGCTAGTTTATTTTTAATGCGAGCTATTTTTTTTACCGTGAGCTAGTTTATTTACTGTGAGCTAGTTTTTTTTTTACTGAGCAAGTTTTTTTTGTTTTACTGTGAGCTAGGAGTTTTTTTGTTTTACTATGAGCTAGGAGTTTTTTTTTATTTACCGATTGTTTTTTTACTGTGAGCTAGTGTTTGTTTTATTGTGAGCTAGGAGTTTTTGTTTTACTGTGAGCTAGTTTTTTTTACTGTGAGCTAGTTTTTTTACGAGTTTTTTTTTACTGTGAGCTAGGAGTTTTTTTTTTTACTGTGAGCTAGGAGTTTTTTTTACTGAGCTAGTCTTTTTTACAGATTTTTTTACTGTGAGCTATTTTATTTTACTGAGCTAGTTTTTATTTTACTGAGCTAGTTTTTATTTTACTGAGCTAGTTTTTATTTTACTGAGCTAGTTTTTATTTTACTGAGCTAGTTTTTATTTTACTGAGCTAGTTTTTTTTTTACTGTGAGCTAGGAGTTTTTTTTTTTACTGTGAGCTAGGAGTTTTTTTTTTACTGTGAGCTAGGAGTTTTTTTTTTTTACTGTGAGCTAGGAGTTTTTTTTTACTGTGAACTAGTTTTTTTTTTTACTGTGAGCTAGGTTTTTATTTTTACTGAGCCTGGAAAGGTTTTTTATACTGAGCTAGGAAAAGTTTTTTTCTGAGCTAATTGAGTTTTTTCTACTGAGCTAGTTTTTTTTTCACTGAGCTAGTTTTTTTTTACTGAGCTAGTTTTTTTTTTACTGAGCTTGTTTTTTTTACTGTGAGCTAGGAGAGTTTTTTTTTCTGTGAGCTAGGTTTTTTTTACTGTGAGCTAGAAGAGTTTTTTTTTTTACTGAGCTAGAAGAGTTTTTTTTTTTTACTGTGAGCTTAGGAGAGGGTTTTTTTTATTGTGAGCTAGGAGAGGTTTTCTTCTACTGTGAGCTAGAAAAGGTTTTTATTACTGTGAGCTAGAAAAGGTTTTTATTACTGTGGGCTAGATGTTTTTTTTACTGTGAACTAGTTTTTTTTTTTTTACTGTGAGCTAGGTTTTATTTTTACTGAGCCTGGAAAGGTTTTTTATACTGAGCTAGGAAAAGTTTTTTTTCTGAGCTAGTTTTTTCTGTGAGCTAGGTTTTTTTTTCTGTAAGCTGAAGTTTTTTTTACTGAGCTAGGAAAGGTTTTTTACTGAGTTAGTATTTTACTGTGAGCTAGGAGAGGTTTTTTTTTTACTGAGCTATAGGTTTTTTTTTTTACTGAGCTAAAGGTTGTTTTTTTAACGAGCTTTGATGGTTTTTTTTTACTGTGAGCTAGGTTTTTTGTTACAGTGAGCTAGGAATGTTTTTTTACTGTGAGCTAGGTTTTTACTGTGAGCTAGGTTTTTTTTAACTGAGCTAGAAGTTTTTTAGTGTGATAGGTAAGGTTTTTTATTGAGTCCGGTTTTTTATTGAGTCCGGTTTTTTTTACTGTGAGCTAGGAGACGTTAGTATTTACTGTGAGCTAGGAGAGTGTTTTTTATTTACTGTGAGCTAGGAGTTTTTTTTTACTGTGAGCTAGGAGAGTTTTTTTTTTTTTTTTTTACCGTGAGCTAGGAGTTTTTTTTACTGTGAGCTAGGAGAGGTTTTTTTTTACTGTGAGCTGGGAGAGGGTTTTTTGTTTACTGTGAGCTAGGAGAGATTTTTTGTTTACTGTTAGGTAGGAGAGGTTTTTTGTTTACTGTTAGGTAGGAGAAGTTTTTTTTACTGTTAGGTAGGAGAGGTTTTTTTTACCGAGTTAGTTTTTTTTTTTACTGAGCCAGGAGAGGTACTTTTTTACTGAGCTAGTTTTATTACTGAGCTAGGAGTTTTTTTATTACTGTGAGCTAGGAGAGGTTTTTTTTACTGTGAGCTAGGAGAGGGTTTTTTTTTACTGAGCTTGGTTTTTTTTACTGAGCTCTTTTTTTTTTTTTCTTCTTTTTTTTACTGAGCTTGGAGAAGTGTATTTTTACCGAAAGTTAGACGAGGTTTTCTTTTACCGAGGACTAGGCGAGGTTTTTTTTTAATTAGAGGTAGAAGTTTTTTTTACAGAGCTAGGCGAGGTTTTTTTTTACCGAGAGCTAGGCGAGGGTTTTTTTTACCGAGAGCTAGGCGAGGGTTTTTTTTTACCGAGAGCTAGGCGAGGTGTTTTTTACCGAGAGCTAGGCGAGGTGTTTTTTTTACCGAGAGCTAGGCGAGGGTATTTTTTTTACCGAGAGCTAGGCGAGGGTTTTTTTTTTTACCGAGAGCTAGGCGAGGTTTATTTTTACCGAGAGCTAGGCGAGGTTTTTTTTTTTTACCGAGAGCTAGGCGAGGTTTTTTTTTTTTTACCGAGAGCTAGGCGAGGTTTTTTTTTTTACCGAGAGCTAGGCGAGGTTTTTTTTTTTTTTTACCGAGAGCTAGGCGAGGTTTTTTTTTTTTTTACCGAGAGCTAGGCGAGGTTTTTTTTTACCGAGAGCTAGGCGAGGTTTTTTTTTACCGAGAGCTAGGCGAGGTTTTTTTTTACCGAGAGCTAGGCGAGGTTTTTTTTTACCGAGAGCTAGGCGAGGTTTTTTTTTACCGAGAGCTAGGCGAGGTTTTTTTTTACCGAGAGCTAGGCGAGGGGTTTTTTTTTACCGAGAGCTAGGCGAGGGGTTTTTTTTTACAGAGAGCTAGGCGAGGGTTTTTTTTTACCGAGAGCTAGGCGGGTTTTTTTGTTTTTACTGTGGCCTAGTAGTAAAACACCTGCTGTGGGCTATGACAGGTATTTTACTGTAGGTTAGGACAGGCATCTTATTGTGGGCTAGGACAATTTGTTTTTAAAACTGTGGGCTAGGACAATTTGTTTTTAAAACTGTGGGCTAGGACAATTTGTTTTTAAAACTGTGGGCTAGGACAATTTGTTTTTAAAACTGTGGGCTAGGACATTTTCTTCAACTGTGGGCTAGGACATTTTCTTTTTTAAAACTGTGGGCTAGGACATTTTCTTTTTTAAAACTGTGGGCTAGGACATTTTCTTTTTTAAAACTGTGGGCTAGGACATTTTCTTTTTTAAAACTGTGGGCTAGGACATTTTCTTTTTTAAAACTGTGGGCTAGGACATTTTCTTTTTTAAAACTGTGGGCTAGGACAATATTTTTTTTAAAACTGTGGGCTAGGACAATATTTTTTTTAAAACTGTGGGCTAGGACAATATTTTTTTTAAAACTGTGGGCTAGGACAATATTTTTTTTAAAACTGTGGGCTAGGACAATATTTTTTTTAAAACTGTGGGCTAGGACAATATTTTTTTTAAAACTGTGGGCTAGAATAATTTTTTTTTAAACTGTGGGCTAGGACAATTTTTTCTTTTAACTGTGGGCTAGGACAATTTTTTTTAAAAAACTGGGTTAGGACTTTTTTTTTTAAACTGGGCTAGGACATTATAGTTATATCCTGTGGGTTAGGATATGTTCAGGGCTAGTTTGAGGATTGGATTTATTCATGGCAGATTTATAAGGGAGCATGGGGGACAATTGCTCCTGGCCCCCCTGTCTGAGCAAGAATTGGGGCAACACGATGAAAGTAAACTAAAGATAGGACAAGAAAGAGAAATGAGTGATATAATACAAACCTAACTTCAGCCTCAGAGTAAGTAATATTTCACCCAAAGAGGGGCTAAAGTGCAGATGTCTCAATGTCATTTTATATCAATGGTTTGTTGCCTTACAACAATAGTGGGTAATGCAGTATACCAATCGGTGTACGACAAATTCAATGTAGTGGTCAACTTGTGTACTTTATCTGATGCGGAGATAAAGTTGAGAAATTCGTGCTTTTCCCAGACTTCAGTAACAGTAGTGTTACCAGCTTTGGCCAAGCTCAGGCCATGTGCCTCTCCATCCCGAAAAAAATTTTGTTGCATGATGGGCTTCCTGATACCTTTCCAGATGTTAAAGTAGCCCTTAGAATATATCTTAGTGATGGTTACTTATTGTTCAGGAGAAATGGTATTTAGCATATTGACACTGATAAAAAAAACTGATGAAAGGGTGAGTGCTTGGCTTGTTAGATGTAAGCCTAGAAAGTATCGTTATAAAAAAAAATTTACATTTGGCCTTAAAGAAATTACGGTAAGGTGTAGGAGAGAAATTTGTAGTCACCAAAAAATAACTAATTTCCGTATTGAAAAATAGGCTATACACCGTAATAATCCATGACTTTTGAACATAAATCTTCTAGTAAATTGCCAGATAATATAAGCTGAATAATGTGGCCATAGTTATTTTTAGTCTATGAAATTGGGGGAACTGAAATGAAAGTTTTGTACAAAACCCTATTTTAGAAATTTCTTAGTTTAATAAAAAAAAAAAAAATTAAATGGATAATCTCTCCCTAAGTGTCCCCCTCCCCCAATTACTATAGCTGGGCCTTTATTATTGTGAATTGTCAACATTTACAAAAAAGTAAAGACGGTAATGGCTAACTTTGACTTAATTTATCACTCTACCTACTAATCAGTCTAAAAATTTAAGTAATATCTTGTATCAATTTTATCCTGCACGAAATTCTTGACCTATTATGTAGCAGACCTGGGCTGCTGTTTCCTTTATTGGTATCGTACTATTCAGAATCTTGTCTAGTGCACCATTGGATCACATTTTATTGGATCAAATGCTCAACTGTTAAGATTTCCCTGTATTTAACACTGTAAGATTACAATATTTGACTTAGTGGCATAAATGGACTAAAATTTCAATGTTCGTAGTTGATCATTTAAGTTCATAGGTTGGTATTTTGTCCCAGCCCCGATGTTATGAAACAAACGGGGGAAAAGGCTGCTGTATAGTTAATCTGATGTTAGGTTAATCTGATGTTAGGGTGAGAAAGTATGCCATTAGTTGGATATTAATCTACTTGCATATAGCCTCATACTCTTAGATACAGGGACTAAAAATGTTATAAAAGAAACGAGATTAAAATCTAATAGGACCTGTCGGCAGGATATTACCCATACTTTGAATTTTAGACATTTAAAGCAAGGTTTGTTAGCAATCTCTTAAGTTTTTAATTTCATTGAAAATTTTCATTTGCTGCTTCTAATAACTGATCTTTTTTCAAATATTTTCCTAGGTGAGATAGCTGTCAACTGAAGATTGTTTAATCAAATTAAGAATGAAGCAGTCAGTTTATTGGTATGTAAAGTGATTTGTGAAGTAAATTGTTCATAACCTGAAATGATTAAACTAAGTAAAGTTAATTAAATTTAGTAACTGTTAAATAGAACTGTTTATTAAAAAGAGAAATCTAGTACATTGATTTCACTGTTTGTCAGAATAATACTTACAATTGTATCAAATGTTAATGGATCAAACTATCAAACTTTAGTGAATTAAGGTAGAATTTGGTAGTTAGCGAGTTGAAGATAAATGTTAACGGTTCGTTAATTTTTGCTGGATTAAGGGCTAAATTTTAAGTAATGGATTTGTGTAATTTTCTCAAGGATAAAAGTCAAAGGATGTATATTTTAAAGTTTAACTTTTAATCTTGCATTAATTATTCTGATAATCTTGGAATACAGTAATCAAAAGGTCATGTCAAAACTCCAAATGGTAAATTATTCACATTAAAGTACATTGAGACCTATTTTCATATTTCAGGCATAAATATTTGTATGTTTGCAATACAGGAAAAGTTTTACTTGCTTTAATTTGAATAGTTATGTGTTTTAAATGTCAGGTTTTAAGAATCATTGGATGAAAATTCCAAGCACTGAAAGCCTTATCTTAGTAGAACAAGATTAAGTGGGTTTGCAAATTGTATTGGTGGGATGGGCCAGTAAATAAACTTAAGCTTAAATGAAGATGTAAATTATATATGCAAGCGATTGTAATGTCAAGTTTGGCCAAGACAAAATTGGTCTTTTTTTTTTTTTTTTCTTCTTAATTCTGCTTCATGAATGTGACATTATTGGTTAGAGTAATCAGTTCATAAATGGCTCAGTAGAATTGGCCATCATGCCCAGCCATTTTTATAATCTAAGAATTCCCTTTTCAGGACTAGTGAATCGTCAAGGCTATGAACACCCATTACAACCTTTGGCCCAACCGTTAAGATGTACTGCAAACCTTCATTGGAAGAAATTGAACAGAGCAAACTTTAAGGAAGAAAATTACAAATATGCTGAAAATAATCTCGGAGCTTGAAACTCATGCCATGAAGTCTCAAGCGAAAGTTATGCTACGAACAGTAAACGAAATCTCATCTGGAGTTTTGTATTTTATAGTAATTTTATCAAATACCTGTCTACACCTCGAGGGATTTTGGTGATTTTGAGTTTATTATTAAACACTGACAAAGCTGTTGAATCTATTTGCACATATAAAAAGGGCACTTTGACAGTGAGGCACTTTGACACGACTTTTTCATTTAGATCCTGAGACTGGACTTTTTCATTTAGATCCTGAGACTGGACTTTTTCCATTTAGATCCTGAGACTGGACTTTTTCCATTTAGATCCTGAGACTGGACTTTTTCCATTTAGATCCTGAGACTGGACTTTTTCCATTTAGATCCTGAGACTGGACTTTTTCCATTTAGATCCTGAGACTGGACTTTTTCCATTTAGATCCTGAGACTGGACTTTTTCCATTTAGATCCTGAGACTGGACTTTTTCCATTTAGATCCTGAGACTGGACTTTTTCCATTTAGATCCTGAGACTGGACTTTTTCCATTTAGATCCTGAGACTGGACTTTTTCCATTTAGATCCTAGGACTGGACTTTTTCTTATTTCATCCTCAGACTGGACTTTTTCTTATTTCATCCTCAGACTGGACTTTTTCTTATTTCATCCTCAGACTGGACTTTTTCTTGTTACATCCTGAGACTGGACTTTTTCTTGTTACATCCTGAGACTGGACTTTATCTTGTTACATCCTGAGACTGCAGTTTTTTGTACTTTGGATACTGAGACTGCAGTTTTTTGTACTTTGGATACTGAGATTGTACTTCTTTTGTACTTTAAATACTGAGCCTGGACTTTTTTTTTTTTTTTACTGTAGGTACTGGGCCTGGACTTTTAGATACTGAGCCTGGACTTTTTTTGCTGTAGGTACTGAAACTGGACTTTGGATACTGAGACTGGACTTTTTTACTCTGGTACAGAGGCTGGACTTTTTCATTTATATCCTGAGACTGGACTTTTTTTACTTTAGGTACAGAGGCTGGACTTTTGTTGTACTTTAGATCCTGAGACGACTTTTTCTTTTAGATCCTGAGACAGTTTCATTTAGATCCTGGGGCTGGACTTTCATTTAGATCCTGGGATTGGACTTTTTAGATCCTGGGACTGGACTTTTTAGATCCTGGGACTGGACTTTTTAGATCCTGGGACTGGACTTTCATTTAGATTCTGGGATTGGACTTTTTCATTTAGATCCTGAGACTCTCATTTAGATCCTGAGACACTCATTTAGATCCTGAGACACTCATTTAGATCCTGGGACTGGACTTTTTCCTACTACATCCTGAGAGTGCATTTTTTTTTTACTTTGGATGCTGAGACGATACTTTTTTTTGTACTTTAGATACAGATTAGACTTTTTGTACTGCAGATACTGAGACTGGACTGTTGGATACTGAGACTGGACTGTTGGATACTGAGACTGGACTGTTGGATACTGAGACTGGACTGTTGGATACTGAGACTGGACTGTTGGATACTGAGACTGGACTGTTGGATACTGAGACTGGACTGTTGGATACTGAGACTGGACTGTTGGATACTGAGACTGGACTGTTGGATACTGAGACTGGACTGTTGGATACTTGACTGGACTTATTTCAGATACACTTTTTTTTTTTTTATATACTGTGACTGAACTTTTTTGTACTCTTTAGTTACTAAGACAATTTTGTACTTTAGATACTGAGACTGGACTTTTAGATAGGCTATTTTTTTAAGATACTGAGACACTACTTTTTTTTTTTTAGATACTGACTGTACTTTTTTAGATACTGAGACTGCACTTAGATACTCTGACTACTTTTTTCAGAAACTGAGTCTGCAATTTTTTATTTTAGATAGTGAGACCACTTTTTTTATTTTAGATACCGAGACTGGACTTTTTTTTTTTTATTTTAGATACCGAGATTGGATTTTTTTTTTATTAGATACAGAGACTGGACTTTTTTCATTTTAGATACCAAGATTGGACTTTTTTTATTTTAGATACTGAGTCTGGACTTTTCTTTTTAGATACTGAGACGACTTTTTTTTTTTTTTTTAGATAGTGAGACTACTTTTTTAGATAGTGAGACTACTTTTTTAGATACTGACTTTTTTTGGATACTGAGACTATTTTTTTTATTAGATACTGAGACTACTTTCTTTTAGATAATGACTATTTTTTTAGAGACTGAGGCTGGACCTTTTTTTTTTTTAGATACCGAGACTGAACCTTTTTTTTTTTAGATACTGAGACTGGACCTTTTTTAAGATACTGAGACTGGACCTTTTTTAAGATACTGAGACTGGACCTTTTTTAAGATACTGAGACTGGACCTTTTTTTTTTAGATACCGAGACTGGACCTTTTTATATTAGATACCGAAACTGTACCTTTTTTTTTAGTTACTGAGACTGGACCTTTTTTTTTAGATACTGAGACTGGACCTTTTTTTTAGATACTGAGACTGGACCTTTTTTTTTTTAGATACTGAGACTGTACCTTTTTTTTTAGATACTGAGACTGTACCTTTTTTTTTTAGATACTGAGACGAACTTTTTTTTTTAGATACTGAGATTGGACCTTTTCTTTTCTAGATACTGAAACTGGACCTTTTCTTTTCTAGATACTGAGACTGGACCTTTTCTTTTCTAGATACTGAGACTGGACCTTTTCTTTTCTAGATACTGAGACTGGACCTTTTCTTTTCTAGATACTGAGACTGGACCTGTTCCTTTCTAGATACTTAGACTGGACCTGTTCCTTTCTAGATACTTAGACTGGACCTGTTCTTTTCTAGATACTGAGACTGGACCTGTTCCTTTCTAGATACTTAGACTGGACCTTTTTTTCTAGATAATGAGACTGGACCTTTTTTCTAGATAATGAGACTGGACCTTTTTTTCTAGATAATGAGACGACCTTTTTTTCGAGATACTAAGACTGGCCCCCCCCCCCTTTTTTTTAGATACTGAGACTGGGCCCCCCTTTTTTTAGATACTGAGACTGGCCCCCCTTTTTTTAGATACTGAGACTGGCCCCCCCTTTTTTTAGATACTGAGACTGGCCCCCCCCCTTTTTTTAGATACTGAGACTGGACCTTTTTTTTAGATACTGAGACTGGACTTTTTTTTAGATACTGAGACTGGACTTTTTTTTAGATACTGAGACTGGCCCTTTTTTTAGATACTGAGACTGGCCCTTTTTGTTTAGATACTGAGACTGGCCCTTTTTGTTTAGATACTGAGACTGGCCCTTTTTGTTTAGATACTGAGACTGGCCCTTTTTGTTTAGATACTGAGACTGGCCCTTTTTGTTTAGATACTGAGACTGGACCTTTTCTTTTAGATAATGAGACCAGACCTTTTTTCTAGATAATGAGGACTTTTTTTTTTAGATAACGAGAAGACTGTTTTTCTAAATAATGAGACTGTACCTGTTTTTCTAAATGAGACTGGACCTGTTTTTCTAAATAATGAGACTGGGCCTGTTTTTCTAGATAATGAGACTGGACCTTTTCTTTTAGATAATGAGAATTTTTTTTCAAGATAATGAGACTGGACCTGTTTTTCTAGATAATGAGAAGACTTTTTTTCTAGATAATGAGACTGGACCTGTTTTTCTAGATAATGAGACTGGACCTGTTTTTCTAGATAATGAGAAGACTTTTTTTTTCTAGATGAGACTGGACCTGTTTTTCTAGATAATGAGACTGGACCTGTTTTTCTAGATACTGAGACTGGACCTGTTTTTCTAGATAATGAGACTGGACCTTTTTTTCTAGATACTGAGACTGGACCTTTTTTTCTAGATACTGAGACTGGACCTTTTTTTCTAGATACTGAGACTGGACCTTTTTTTCTAGATACTGAGACTGGACCTTTTTTTCTAGATACTGAGACTGGACCTTTTTTTCTAGATACTGAGACTGGACCTTTTTTTCTAGATACTGAGACTGGACCTTTTTTTCTAGATACTGAGACTGGACCTTTTTTTCTAGATACTGAGACTGGACCTTTTTTTCTAGATACTGAGACTGGACCTTTTTTTCTAGATACTGAGACTGGACCTTTTTTTCTAGATACTGAGACTGGACCTTTTTTTCTAGATACTGAGACTGGACCTTTTTTTCTAGATACTGAGACTGGACCTTTTTTTCTAGATACTGAGACTGGACCTTTTTTTCTAGATACTGAGACTGGACCTTTTTGTTTAGATACTGAGACTGGACCTTTTTGTTTAGATACTGAGACTGGACCTTTTTGTTTAGATACCCAGACTGGACCTTTTTGTTTAGATACCCAGACTGGACCTTTTTGTTTAGATACCCAGACTGGACCTTTTTGTTTAGATACCGAGACTGGACCTTTTTGTTTAGATACCCAGACTGGACCTTTTTGTTTAGATACCCAGACTGGACCTTTTTGTTTAGATACCCAGACTGGACCTTTTTGTTTAGATACCCAGACTGGACCTTTTTGTTTAGATACCCAGACTGGACCTTGTTTTTAGATACCCAGACCGGACCTTTTCTTTTCGATACCCAGACCGGACCTTTTCTTTTCTAGATACTTAGACTGGACCTTTTTTTCTAGATACTTAGACTGGACCTTTTTTTAGATACTTAGACTGGTCCTTTTTTTCTGGATAATGAGACTGGACCTTTTTTTCTAGGTAATGAGACTGGACTTTTTTTTTCTAGATAATGAGAATGAGAAAACCTTTTTTTTAGATAATGAGACTGGACCTTTTTTTTTAGATAATGAGACTGGACCTTTTTTTTTAGATAATGAGTACTTTTTTAGATACTGACTCTATGGATACTGAGACTGGGCTTTTCTTTTTTTAGATACTGAGACTATTTTCTTTTTTTAGATACTGAGACTATTTTCTTTTTTTAGATAATGAGACTACTTTCTTTTAGATAATGAGACTACTTTCTTTTAGATAATGAGACTACTTTCTTTTAGATAATGAGACTACTTTCTTTTAGATAATGAGACTATTTTTTTTTAGATAATGAGACTATTTTTTTAGGTACTGAGACTGGACCTTTTCTTTCAAGATAATAAGACAACCTTTTTTTCGAGATAATAAGACTTCCTTTTTTTCGAGATAATAAGACTACCTTTTTTTCGAGATAATAAGACAACCCTTTTTCGAGATAATAGGAGTACCTTTTTTTCTAGATAATGAGTACCTTTTTTTCTAGATAATGAGTACATTTTTTTTTTTAGAAAAGGAGACTGGACCTTTTTTTTTTTTTTAGATGAGACTGGACCTTTCTTTTAGATACTGAGACTGGACCTTTTTTCTAGATACTGAGACTGGACCTTTTTTCTAGATACTGAGACTGGACCTTTTTTCTAGATACTGAGACTGGATCTTTTTTTCTAGATACTGAGACTGGATCTTTTTTTCTAGATACTGAGACTGGATCTTTTTTCTAGATACTGAGACAACCTTTTTTTCTAGATACTGAGATTGAACCTTTTTTTATACTTAGACTGGTCCTTTTTTTAGATTCTGAGACTAGCCCTTTTTTTGTTAGATACTGAGACTGGACTTTTTTTTTTTTATACTTAGACTGGTCCTTTTTGTTTTAGATACTGAGACTGGACCTCTTATTTTTAGATACTGAGACTGGACCTCTTATTTTTAGATACTGAGACTGGACCTCTCATTTTTAGATACTGAGACTGGACCTCTCATTTTTAGATACTGAGACTGGACCTCTTATCTTTTAGATACTGAGACTGGACCTCTTATCTTTTAGATACTGAGACTGGACCTCTTATCTTTTAGATACTGAGACTGGACCTCTTATCTTTTAGATACTGAGACTGGACCTCTTATCTTTTAGATACTGAGACTGGACCTCTTATCTTTTAGATACTGAGACTGGACCTCTTATCTTTTAGATACTGAGACTGGACCTCTTATCTTTTAGATACTGAGACTGGACCTCTTATCTTTTAGATACTGAGACTGGACCTCTTATCTTTTAGATACTGAGACTGGACCTCTTATCTTTTAGATACTGAGACTGGACCTCTTATCTTTTAGATACTGAGACTGGATCTTTTTTTTGTTTTTTTTAGATACCGAGACTGGACTTATCTTTTAGATACCGAGACTGGACTTATCTTTTAGATACCGAGACTGGACTTATCTTTTAGATACCGAGACTGGACTTATCTTTTAGGTACCGAGACTGGACTTATCTTTTAGGTACCGAGACTGGACCTTTTTTTTTTAGGTACCGAGACTGGACCTTTTTTTTTTATTTACCGAGACTGGACCATTTTTTTAGGTACTGACTGGACTGGAGGTCTGATCTTTAATAAATGCCCCTCGTAGTTTAGTTACCGAGACTGGGTCTGTATTTTAGATAGTGAGACTGGGCCTGTATTTTAGGTACCAAGACTGGACCGGTTTTTTTCTTCTTTAGGACTGGACATGTTTTAGCTGCAAGGACGGGACCTGTGTTTTAGATACCAGGACGGGACCTGTGTTTTAGATACCAGGACGGGACCTGTGTTTTAGATACCAGGACGGGACCTGTGTTTTAGATACCAGGACGGGACCTGTGTTTTAGATACCAGGACGGGACCTGTGTTTTAGATACTAGGACTGACAGATTGCTAGGAATATTTTTTGCAGTAAGAAAGTGAGATTATCTGATGTATAGCTATTAAGTAATGCTGATATTTAAGGTTAATACTGTTCTAGTACAAGAAAATTAATAGGCTTGATTATAGTTGTACAGTTTGTACATGCATTTTTTTTCTTATTTTTTAAATTGGTGTTAAATGTCACAGCTGACTATTTTTTTTTTTTTTTCTGATAACATCTGATCGTCATCAAGCAAATTTATGCTTAGTTTTTGTTTGGCTTTCAAATTGCTTCAGATAGTCTTGTACTAGTCTCGCCAAGTAAGGAAATTCATAATAATTTCATAATCGGAAATAATTTCATTAAAGGGAACATCATTAGACATTCAGACCACCTGTATCTCTCATGGCTTGTTACATTCAATTAAGGAAAAGGGACTTGCTTCCTTAGGATCATTGTTAAATGTTTAAGTGTAAAACTGTATTTTAACTTTAAACAAGTTACCATTGTGTGGCAGGTTAACAAATTTATTTGCACCTTACAAATAGTGTGCGGCTGCAATTCACGACCACTTGCTGACTTGTATAATGTCTAGATAACCTGATTTACATTTTACTATACCATCTTATATTTTCCTTAAAATCCTTAGTATGTAACTGATTTAATTGGAGTGGCTTGAAACATGCAAAATTTGTTGGAAGTAACTTAAGGCTTTTCATCATTAATTTGTACTGTTAATCTTAAAGTCCAGTAGTCAATTAGTTGTCAAATTTAGTAAAAAAAAAAAATTGCTGCATCTAGGAAGAATTTCTATCCTTTGATGCATGTCTGGTAATGCTTTTTATATCAAAATCTAGATTATGCAATCCCCCAACTATTCAAGTAAGCAGATGAACTAAATTTGAAACTAAGAATTAAGTGCTGAAAACTAAATTTACCTTCAGTAAAACGACCAAAATTCGTCATAAGCTTCCTATTAAGCAATAAAACATTTACTTGTAGGTAAAGATTCAAGTTGAGAAAAATCTGGATACCTGTTGCTATTCAGTGGTAACATAAGTTGTAACATTGTATACTATTAAATCTTCCTCGTGACTGTCAGTTTTATAAAATGCTGTAATTTCTATGCTGGTTTTCAATAAAAATCTGATATGAATTTGTTAATTCTTCTCCAATATATAATTCAAAATATCTGTAACCTGAATATTTATATGGTATAGTGATAATGTAAAATAATAGTTTTGAATTCAACCTTTAGTTAGCCCATAAAGTTGCACACAAATGGTCATAGCCTTGTTTAAAGTTAATGACTAACGTCTATTTCTAACTGTTTGTGAACATTTACGGCATTAGAATGACAAAACTTAGTAGAAAGTAATTTCATAAACCGAAGTTTTAGAACATTTAAGTTAAAATTTGGGAATTAGCATAATGTACCTAATTTTGTTGTAGACTATAGAGCCTAGATAAGATAATATTAAAGTTGGACATTAGTACAGTAATATTAAAATTTCTTTTAAGTTTTCAAGATTTCTTTGTATTATATTTTTTGAGGCTTGGAATAGGTTTAATTAAAGACACTAAGAAGGAATATAATCCAATGAATTGAAGAATTTCTATTTTAGGTTTAGGGGAATTAGGTATAACAGGAACGGGGTGGTTTTTGTAGGGCTAATAGGCAGTTTTAACTCGAGATAGAAGTATGTCACTAGGGCTTGAACAAACATTCAAGGAATAGACAAGGGAATTTTTAATTGGAGAGGTCTACTTATGAGTAGTTACTGGAACAGGTCGGGAGTTGAAGATTCTATTTATTGGGGAATAGTGATAATTTTCAGATAGGCTTAGTCTAGAAATCTTCTTTTGAATAGGACAACTTTTTTCATTGGTATGAAAAAAAAAAAATTGCTGGCAATTGATGAAGTTGTCTAAAGACTTCGTAATATTTAAACATTACTTCAGCAACAGCATAGGTATACTCTTGCTAACAGCTGTTTTGTCATTCTAATGTTTAGTAACTTCATGAGGACCCTGATTAATTGAAATATGAAAATGATCCATGGAAATCTTTTCACTTTAATCTCAATATGTAGAAACCAGTGAAAATAAGAAAATTTATAACTATTAACATGAGCAACCATGAGATCCACATATTCAAAAGGTCCGCAATTCATTTCTTGTCCACTTGGTTTAATGTAATTTCCCCTAAGGATCTATATTGATACTCTTTATAAATCTTGTTCCTAAAATGGTCATTTTGAAGGGCTTGCTTTGTTCTAAACTAAACAAGAGCCCCTCAAAAGTTGTAATTAAAATACTTATTAGGTTTTGTATTGGCCAAAATTTGGAAATGCCTGATTAGGTTTTGTATTGGCCAAAATTTGGAAATGCCTGATGTGAAGAGGAGAAATGCAGTACTGTGAACAATAACCAATTTCCATATGAACAATCTGCATGGAAAACCTTGGAGATCTTCAGACAAGTGAAACCATCTGTAAAATTTTAACTAAATACTATGATTTTTAAGAGAAGATTTCCCTTAAAATCAAGTTGTAAAGAACGTGGATGGAATTGAATATTTGTTCAGATCTTGAGGTTATTTAAAGTTGATTGTTACTTAAAAGTCAAGACATTGGGAAGTTTATGGTATGGCATATTAACTCGCATGTGGCTTTTCCCAAATTTATATCTTGCAGCTATATATAGATATATACATTAATTATGGCTGCTGTAAAAGACTAAATGATGTAGGTTTAAGATCAATTTACCTTATGTAAAAACTAATGTATGAAATGAAAATAAAAAATTCAGTGGAGTTAGAAACTTTTATTTATCACATACAATTAAATGTGTTTTACACAAGTTAACCCTAGGTACAGAGTACTTCAGTTTCCCTAGCATAAGTTCATGCAACAGAGTATTCTCCCCAAACGCCCCCCTCCTCCTCTAGCAGCAATAATGCTATTGTTCTTTACCAATGAAAGGCCTGAGAGCTTATGAAATACACCTCACTTTTAACCCGTAATATACTGTTCATTTAGACACTTCACCCCTTATATATAACCTGTTTAATTCTCCTACTGATGGAATGAGAGCACTATGGAGTGTCAAAATGACCGAATTGTCTTTGGTAATTCAGGTTGGACAATTTGGTTCACTACTCAAATCCAGCAGTTGTCTAAGGAGGTTTTTAATCAGAACATAAGCCAGACTAGTTACTATAGTCACAAGCTAAAACTTTAAATAGATTTAAAAGCCTTGATTAAGTCTCATATTAAGTCTCTCAATATATACTTATGTAATTCTGTGAAAATATCATGCAATTTAAAATGGAGAAAATGAAAATGAGTTCATTGAAATCTTTTTATTGTAAAAGACTAAATGCCATACATGATGCAGGTTTCAGTATAAGAAGTTTTGATTTAGTCAAACTATGGATACACTCCAACAACAACTTCATAAACATTATCAAATTCTTTAAACCCCATTTTTGAAACTTCAAAATAAAACACTCCAAAGTCATAGAAAACTAGACAATCCTCCAATATGTAAAATTTGAGACAAGAAATAACTTGAAAAGGACTCCCTTGCCTCAAATATACAATATTGGAAAACCAATTGTATCATTATCCTGAACAAGTGAAATAATTTGGAAGTCTAGCATTTGGGGTTACAGGTTCAATGACAGTATATATAAGTAGTTAAATAAAATAAAAAGGAAAAGGAAAGCCCACCAAGGCCTTCCCCTGTCCCACCTGGTAACAAGACTGAATTTCTTTCTGAATAACCAAAGTTACCAGGCCCTTGAATGCTTTCCTTTTCCTTTTTTTTTATTATAAACATTTGTACAGTAATTTATTAATTGTGAATTAAAGGCACCAAGAACATTTTGAAACTCTTCTCAACGTTAATGTACCAAAAAAATTGGTATTCATTAATTTACAGTAGAGTAGTTTAATGAGATGACTCCAAGTTATTGTAAAATAGTGCAACAAAATTTTAAAAATTACAACTTTAGTTAGGAAGCAACAATTAATCACTTGAATTTTGGAAAAATTTACAAACTAAAAACAAAGGTCATCATTAGTCTTATTTGCAACCCCAGTACGATTCATTACTCACAACATCTGAAGCCCTGTCCACAAGCAGACAGGATCACATAAATATCCAAGATGCCACTAAGTTTCATCCCATTTCATGTGCATGATTGAGTCAGGTAAAAGAGAAGAGATGTGCAAGACTACTGCCCTGACTACCCTATGCTTCTTCTCCCAGTAGATAGCCAGATCGGACCGAAGTACGCATTCATCTTACACATGGACTACCAAATCATTTTAGCTTCTTCTGTGTAATAAGTTCTCCAATACAATGACTTCAGAAAGCAACGTAGAGAAACTATTTCAACACAAAAACTCGTTAAAGACAACACTACCTTTCTCAAATACACCAGTAACTTGGGAAAGAAATGTTCTTAAGACAACACAGAGAATCCATTCTAACATGAAAACTCAATAAAGACAACACAATTTTTCTAAAATACACCAGTAACTTTGGAAAAAACAAATATTCCGAAAATATCCTCTTGAATAGAGCACTGTACCTAGTTTCCAAATGATATCAATGGTATCTAAGTAAGGCATTCCTCTTACTAACCAAATACAATGGATCAAAGTATGAAGAAAATTCTGAGACAACTAACCCTATTTTTCAAATAAACAAGGAAAAAGTATCACTTCCATCAAAGTAAAATTATAGCTTATACCACGAAATAGACATCACAGAAATACAATCTGTTTGAAATGTATGTTAGTTCACAATGGCATATACGTACAATATAAAACCTAGATAACTTTCATACACCTGAATATCAAGGTGACCAAGTGTGGGAAACATCATTGATAACCCACAGAAAATTTAAAATCTATCATTTTGATAAGTCCACTTTAAACCCAACGAGAGAGAGAGAGAGAGAGAGAGAGAGAAGAGAGAGAGAGAGAGAGAGAGAGAGAGAGAGAGAGAGAGAGAGAGAGAGAGAGAGAGAGAGAGAGAGAGAGAGAGAGAGAGAGAGAGAGAGAGCGAGAGCGAGAGCGAGAGAGAGAGAGAGAGAGAGAGAGAGAGAGAGAGAGTGTGTTGATCTGTACTTGTCAGCTCTAGAAAAGCCAGAAAAGGCATCAAGTTTGATTTTGTCTCCTAAACCATAAGTATTATACTAACAAATATTGGTATCTACATTCCCTAGAAAGCCAAATAACTTGAAAATATATTTTCTACACTGATCTCATGAACATAGATTTATATTCTAATCTGGTTGTTCACCATGACAACCATGTTTGGTATAACACTACTAAATGAAACATATCATTAATTCATTCTTAATTTTGGGGGTAAAGATCTTGGTGCCTTAAAAGGAACTCACAAAAGCAATTCTTTTTTTCAGCAACTTAATATTTTATTCATAAATGCCAGTAAAACTTAAATGGCAACACTATATGTAAACAAACGCAAGGCTCAGACTTCAATGCTATATGGACAGGGAAGAAAAAATTCTGGCTTTTATTCTATATTTGATTTCTTTGATATTAAGGCAAGCTGATGAATCTTTTAAAGCAGTTCAAGATCAAAGAATAATACTTTTGAGTTTTAATGAGATATAACTAAGATTTTGCTTACACAAACAGATATTTATATTCTAATCATTCAGTCTCTGAATAACAGAAATTGCATATCTAAGTGAAAATTTTCTTTCCAAGACCTTTTGCCCTGACTGGCTGAGGTCAGCTATTTGCTAGGAACTGTTTTTAATATGGTGAAAATATACTAATTTGCCTATAAAACTTTTACCTCACACCTACTCAAACAAAATTTAGGACCTAGAAACAAGAATGTAGAAAATATTAATTGTTCTCATGGAAAATATTATAAGCTTTGGTTTCGGACTGACTACAAAGCAAGTACACGATTAGCCACATAAAACTCTTCCTATGTCAACTAACCACTTCAGAAATTCCCATAAAAATTCTAGTTAGGGAGTTGAACGAATCAAAATTATTTGTTGAACTTTCTGCCCATCTATCCTGGCCACAAGAAAAAAAAACTGGAGGGAAGAATAACATGCAGTAACTTCAAAGATGATAAAGTTACAGCAATATTTCAAACCAACATTAATGGCTGATATATCTGATGGAATGGAAAATGCAGCTAAAAAACACAACATAATCATATGCCAGGAAAACTTCAGACTATAACTCTTGCCCAGATATCTAGACAAACATGACTTTTAGTACTTCCTTGACAAATTGCACTAGACAAGGTATAATCATAAGCAACACATTCCAAGCAGAACAACAAAAAGCATGGCCTCAATACCTAAATAAAATTATTGAAAATATTGGAATGCAAGACATTCAATACTACCCAAGGAATGCAGACTACAAAAATCCCCTAAGAAGTAATTGAAGGTGTACTTTAAAATGCAATGTTATGCTTTGAGAATTTTTTAAAACAAAATATAAAGAATTTCTTATTAGCAGTTTCCTCTTAAGGTTTGGATTTGGGCTAAATACAGTATATCAATGTTGGCACAGTACTGCCATTCAATGACCACTCCTAAGGTTTGAATGAAGGAGTTATTAACATCATTTTGAGGCTAAAAATCCACAAATTACAACCTTAATGTTGAGGCACTTTCTTGTTAAGGTCTTAATCCATCATGATAAACAGCATGTTTTCAATGTTAAATACTTTTTAATTTTGTCATCTCTGAGAGCAAGTTATACTGAAGTGTCCTTTACCAATTCTTTAATTTGTCAACTAATAAGATTTCATGAACCAGCTCTGCTAATCCTTCAGAATACCATTTAATTCTACGGATTCTGAATTGGATTTATGGGATGCATTCATCTAAAATATTCAAAAGGATACTTCAAATATATTTGGTTGATCTATTATGTACCATCAACATAGCTTATGGGAGATTTTATTCAGTATTGTACATAAAGTGCATTCATAAAAGTATGCTTTATTCATACTATGAAATGGCATTGAATTATTTGATTGGTCCAGAAATTAAAATCTCATTAGATGATAGCCATCATACAAGTGCAGTGCTGAATATCATATGGAAGAGTTATTAGAAGGTTATGCTTTGCAATTCTTTAACAAAATCCAATTCCATCTGAATTGATAGTTTTAACTTGAATTTCAAAATTCTTTAGTACCTCAATTTTTTTTTATACTTCACAAGCAATTTTTGAGTTTCAAGTTTTGACTTCAACGTCAAGATTCTGTGGTTTCTTAAATTTTAATTTCTGTTGTATTTCACAGGGAATTTCCGAGTTTCAACCTATCTTCCATTTCTGATGATCTTTGTCAGTAATTTTAGCCGTGGCATTATATGCAATTGATCAGATATTGGGAAGGTAAGGTAGTAAGTTGGGTAGGACACCAGCCGCCCACTGAGATACTACGGCTAGAAAGTTATGGAGTCCTTTGTCTGGTCAGACAGTACTACATTGGATCCTTCTCTGGTTACGGTTCACTTTCCCTTTGCCTACACATACTGTACACCGAATAGTCTGGCATATTCTTTACAGATTCTTCTCTGTCCTCAAAGACAATACTGAGATTACTAAACAATTCTTCTTCATCCAAGGGGTTAACTACTGCACTGTAATTTATTAGTGGCCACTTTCCTCTTGGTAAGGGTAGAAGAGAAGTCTTTAGCTATGGTAAGCAGCTCCAAAATCAAACCATTATTCTTTAGTCTTGGGTAGTGTCATAGCCTCGGTACCATGGTCTTCCACTGTCTTGGGTTAGAGTTACTTTGTTTGAGGGTAAACTCGGGCACACTATTCTAATTTCTCTTCCTCTTTTGTTGAAGCTTTTAAATCTTATATAATACCCATTTTAATGGTAATACTGTTCTTAAAATATATTCATCCTTATTTCCTTTCTTCACTGGGCTATTTTCCATGTTGTGGCCCCGAGACTGATAGCATCCTGCTTTTCTGACTAGGGTTGTAGCTTAGCAAGTAATAATAAAGTGTACTCAATTGTATGAAACATTTGGGGTTGTGGTGAATCTAAGACTTCCTCTCCAGCAAGCGTTCCACATCTCTACTTTCTGTAGTTTATTTTCTTTCACGGTTTGACGTGAGTGAAGTTTGAAGCACCATTTTATACAACACTAAAATTTCTTTCCTTCTTATAAGATGGTCTTCTAGCCCTTTTCATTCTTGACTTGTTGCCGTCCTGATGAAAGTGGGTGTTCGGTGGTGTTCTCTCACCATAAATGTTTCTTTGTGTAATTTTGTTGTTTCATATAAGCTGTAATAGGATTGCTGAATACAGGTACCTTATTTCTCTTACACAGTATTTCTGATGAGAGGCATTATCAAAAACCCTCTTCTATACATTTCATGTCTTTGCACATTCCTCCAGATTGCATTGTATTAAAAGTTTTGTAAATATTTGATGATAAAATCTTTGATTCTTTTCTGCCATTCTTTTTAGAACTATAAACACTTGGTTTTAAATTATGCTTTTCTTATGCCCATAAAATGAACATACTGGTGCCGCTACAAATTTTTTATGAAAGACAAATTTCCATTTAAAAGATTTTAAATCGGGCATATTTCCTTACTTTTCAAATACAGTACAGTAACCTATTCATTTAACAATTTCATTATGATGCTATCTTTAGCTTGGATGAATATATGAAATTTGAGTACTGCATACGGCACTGTACAGCTCTATGACAGAGATCATTTTAAACCATTATCACATCATCAA
This sequence comes from Palaemon carinicauda, assembly GCF_036898095.1. NCBI lineage: Eukaryota > Metazoa > Arthropoda > Malacostraca > Decapoda > Palaemonidae > Palaemon > Palaemon carinicauda. Next base: position 49,108,664 of record NC_090761.1, on the reverse strand, counting down.
CACCACAAGAACAATAACAGCCCTCTAAGTTCTAGTAGGCTACATTAGCATGGTAGTATTTATAGGTAGTAGGTTGGCCTGGGCACCAACTGCGCGTTGAGATACTACCGCTAGAGTTATGGGGTCCTTTGACTGGCCAAACAGTACTACATACTGTAGGACCCTTCTCTCTGGTTACGGTTCTTTCCCTTTGCCTACACAGACACCGAATAGTCTGGCCTATTCTTTACAGATTCTCCTCTGTCCTCATACACCTGACAACACTGAGATTGTCAAACAATTCTTCTTCACCCAAGGGGTTAACTACACCACTGTAATTGTGGCTACTTTCCTCTTGGTAAGGGTAGAAGAGACTCTTCAGCTATGGTAAGCAGCTCTTCTAGAAAGACACTCCAAAGTCAAACCATTGTTCTCTAGTCTTGAGCAGTGCCATAACCTCTGTACCATGGTCTTCCACTGTCTTAGGTTAGAGTTTTCTTGCTTGAGGGTACACTTGGGCACACTTCTATCTAGTTTTTCTTGTTTTGTTTAAGTTTTTTTATAGTTTTTATAGGAAATATTTATTTTAATGTTGTTACTATACTTAAAATATTTTCTTTTTCTTTATTTCCTCTCCTCACTGGACTATTTTCCCTGTTGGGGCCCTTGGGCTTAGAGCATCCTGCTTTCCCAACTAGGGTTGTAGCTTAGCATTTAATAATAATAATAATATATCTAGTTGATAAATCTCTTAAATAGAAGACAACTGCATAGCCATCTAGGTTAGGATAAAATTTATTAGGAATTACAGTACAGTTCACTTCTTGGATATCTGAAATGATTAAGCATAGGCTTTACATTACTGTATTTAGTTTCTCTGTTAAACCTCAAAAGATGTCACAATGTAGCATTTAGTAGGTTGAAGGACTACTTTTACTTATTTCAGGGGCTACATTTTGCTTCTCAATTCATCATCTTGTGACATTCAAGTTATTAAACTAGATTTGAAAATAAAGTTTTTCCACTAAAGTTTAGTTGTTTCAACCAGTCATTTTATTTTCTGTCACTTTATTAAAGCTGTAACCTTAAACTTTGGGTATTTTATAATGTTTGCATGAAGTCTCTATATCACCAAGTAATTTGACAGACTGGATTCTCTAAATATGGTGTACCATATTTAACTTTCCTGATATGGATAAGTTATACTGTACTTTGTACCGTGTACTTTTACAGTATTAATCCCATTAACAGATTACAGTAGTGTATTAATTTTCTATTTTCCAATGCCAAAAATACAGTCATAATTGTTCTCTTCTAGTTTGTTTTTATAACTGTATTATACCCTATCACCAAAATATTCTCTGATTTCTTTCCTTTCATTAGCCATACGCCTCTGGTGTACAATATTGAGTTAGTCTAGCTGTTAATGGCAATAACTTCAACTTGGGTATGACGTAGCATCTTTGCCTTTTCAAAAAATTCTGTACATTAGGTGAAAAAAAATATATCCAGATGGATAGATAAGGAATTAAATGCAACCTTTAGCCCCTCTTGTATCATCAATGTTCTGCTTTTACTTTTCATTTTTTTTTCATAATACTGTACTGCTGTCCAATATGCAATTTCTTTCCGTCTATATATTGTAATGATATTAATTATTCGAATGAATAATATTTCATATCCAATCTCCTCTAGATTGTTTTATTTTCTGCTTTACTTTAAATATGCTTTTTTACTGAGCCTACACCACTCTTTAGTTTGCCATTAGGAATAAACAGCACTGGAGTCTTGGTCATTTTCTTTCCCAATTCTTTTTCTCTTTTGTTCTTACTTAATTTGAGGCCGAGTGATGTTATTTTTTAGTCTGTTTTCAATTCAAGAAACCTGGATTCATTTCTTATCCCCAAAGAGGATTCAAAATGGCAAAGGGTTGCACAAGTTCTTGGCTTTTCTTTCTCATTTGATTTTCAACAATGACTTTTAATAGGCATTTAATACCAGTCTGTTATTCAAACCCTGTAAAGGAGTTTAGAAGATTCTACATTTATACATTGGTTGTCAACATTTGATTACAACTTAACCATGGGATATACAGTGGTAGTTAATTCATCTATGGCAGCCTTCAACTCCCAAAAAGAAAATTAAAGAGGATGCACTTTACTGTTGCAGTTGGTGACTGTCATGGAAGAACATCATTTAGCCTTATAGCCTTAAGGGTTGTCAGTCTGTAGAGACTGGACCCCACTCAGAGGGCAAGGTTTAAGCACAATTCTTTCACCTTCATCAAACATGTTAGCTTCCTGAATTCTACATGTGAGGAGACACACTGTCCACCTTTATCCTCTTCCATGCTTCAAGAGCAATTCAAATCACATCCAAGTACTGTACATGATTGTGTCAGGAATAAAGGATCAAACCTGGTATTGGAAGATGAGAAAATGGAGTTGGAAAAGGGGGAGAAAATCTGCCTGATTTACTTGTTTCTGCTTAGAATCAAGTTGTGATTTAGAAAAAAAAGTTGTTGCATTCCAGACTCTTCACTCAATGATGTGGGAGTCTGAAGGAACTAACTCAAGTATTGCACTTACAGTATATGAAATTCTCACTAGAGGTGGTGCTGCTCATTTGCAAATTATGCCATTATACTTATTAAAATATCTTATTTTTCCTTTTTTCCTTCCTTCACTGGGCTATTTTCCCTGTTGGGGCTCCTGGGCTTATAGCATCCTGCTTTTCCAAAAAGGGTTGTAGCTTAGCATGTAGTAATAATAATAATAATAATAATAATAATAATAATAATAATAATAATAATAATAATAATAATAATAATAATAATACTGTTAAATTCAACAAGTTAATTTCCATACATCTTTTGCCTAATGCAAGGCGATATAAAATCTAGCTACCCAAAAACTATGACAACTTCCACAGCATGTTCAAAAAGACTCTATTAAAAAATGACTATATTACAAGAGAATAATTTCAACACCTTAATTCAAGACAATAAAACACACACCTCAACCCTAGCCATTTTCACGCCCTTCCTCCACCCTAGCCGTCTTCATGCTCTCAAAAAACATGCAGCTGACCAGATGCCACACCTATCACAAGATATCAAAAAACTTATTACACAGTTCGTCTAACAATGACTATGGCAGTGCTTTAGCCTTTCTTTATGTCATGGACACGAACGGTAGAAACCAGAAGCAAACTGGAGATTTTAGAGACCTGCTGGACCCCTTTACAAAAAAGCCCAGGTATTCCAGTGTAACAAAAAGCACTGAAATGCAAGACTTATGAATGACCCTTAACTTACATTCTGTACGATATTAACATTAGAACAAACAATTACCACACAATATTAAATTTCATTAATCTTTTTAATCTAATTATTCTTAAACATAGAAGTTGCACTAATCCTTAGCAGTAAGTTTTGATTAATTTTACATCAGACTACGGAAATTCATATGTTCTTGGACCCATTTTAAATCACAATATTTTACATTATACAAAATGTTCACTACTTATAAAACACTGTACATGACAAATTTGATAATGTGATGTTATTGAAATTGTAGAGCAACCATATTTACACTAGAAACAATCATACTAAAACCTGCTCATTTCACATTAAAATCTTCTACAATTCAAGAATTCAATGAATTTTCAACAAAATTTTAAAAAATTAGTTCACATTAAATTCTAAAAAAAAAATATTAGCTTGACAAATCTGCAAATACTTGAAAAATTATTTGAGACTTCTTTGAAACTTAAATCCAATATAACGTGACAATTACTGATCATGGCTTAGATCCTCAAGATAAAACCTCCTATAAAAATGCTGCTGGAAAAGTAAGTGGACTGAACTCCCAACATGATTACACAGACAATATATGAACATTTTGACTCAATATGTTACTGCTCTCATTACACCAGCTCAAGAATAAACAAGTTATGCACAAGGGAAAAAAGTATTAATAGTCTAAATGAACAATAGTTCCACAGGTTAAAAGCAAGATGTAATTCATTGGCCCTCGGCCCTTTCATGATAAGGAATATATAGCAAATGCTGATGCTAGAAGAGAGAGGGGGGCAGGGGGATACTTCAGTCACATGAACTTTGACTGAGGGTTTTTTCTTTTTAAATCTTTCCCAAAAAAAAAAGAGAGAGAGAGAGAGAGAGAGAGAGAGAGAGAGAGAGAGAGAGAGAGAGAGAGAGAGAGAGAGAGAGTGTGTGTGTGTGTTTCCTTAACTAGCAATTATACGTCAAAGTAATAAAGAATCTTTAAAAATGTAAGGGGATACTCTACATTAACTTTCTTAACCATGAATAAAAAATGTACAAACCAATCAACGGATTTTGAGCGAAGCGAAAAATCTATTTTTGGGTGAGAAGGCCATGTCGTCCTGATGGAACTTCCTTAAAGTAGCTTCCTAAGGGATATATGTACTACAGTGATATTCCCAGAGAGTTTTACCTTTAGGTATCCAGAATTCTAACTCCTGGCGCGAATATCCTTAAAATTTCTCCAAAGGATTTCACATAATATCAGCGGACGCATTCTTGACACGCCTCCATAGCAATCTGCACCCCAAACAGCATTTTGGCTTCGAGGAGGATGTAGCAAAAGGGAGCCGTCCAAAGGCTCTCCCCGCTCTCGTAATACTATTGGGAATACAACAGCGCCATTCCCACGACGGCGGACATTCCTTGTAGCATTGAGCATGGTGTTAGATACAGTACCATGGGAGGGATACTGTGAAGATCTTTTCTTTTAGAAGAGATGGGTGGGTCCATCAGAACGACATGGCCATCTCACCCAAAAATAGATTTTTCGCTTCGCTCAAAATACATTTTTTGGGCTCAAGCCATGTCGTCGTGATGGAAGCATACCAGAGCATTAGTGTATCTGTGGATTTTTAATCAGTGCCTTAACCTTATAGCAACCTTTTCTATGGTCATGGGGACCACATGAGACAAGGGACGTTACCGTTATTCGTCACCATCACTAATAATAACCAATGTTAGTGCTTTCTGCCTCCTACAGGGAAGAGTCATTCTAGACAGTAGAAAAGGGATCTTGAGGTTAACATACATAGTATGACCAAACATAAGTACACACTGAATATACAAATAGTCTCATAGTTGTATATTTGCTAAAATAACATCAGTGTCTCTTATATCTATTATTTGATGCATACAAATACATGAGGGATACTTACTTTGGTAAGTTGAAGAACTCTGGCATGTATACATACAATTGTCTGGCGAAGGTGGACGCACTTCATTCTAATAGACATTTATTACTAATAAATGACGAAAAGATGTTCAGTTAAACGAATGAAGTATGACAATGGGATTATACCTGTAACAAGTACAGAGACTATATTTCCTTCTTGAAAGAAGAAATGATGAGTGCCACTCTCAGACTGAAGAAAATCATAAAACAAATTCTCATCATAATTCCTGTACTGGTTACTTCTATCTGCACTGTGTACTTCGTACACCGGCACTAGTGCTATCTGTATAATTCCACACCTGGGATTTTGAACAGAGCCAGTGTTATCATGGTAACACTTAATTAAAAGAAGTCACACCTAAGAAGGGTGACCTCTTCTCCCTTTAATTGACAGTCCCAGTCAATTAGCTGTTCATCGTAGAATTAGACGGCAGGTTAAATATTCTACCTGGCGTCACCACATATTGCTTCAGAACATGAATTTGTCTAGCATAGTGTATGTAGAACACTCTGGATGATTCTCATCCGTTACATGTGCGAGGACATGTGAGGTCCCAAACCAAAAACTGTTTACTACAGTAATTAGGGGGCAGGTTTTAATACACTACCTGCCGCCACTTACAAAGTGTTTCAGTTCATGCACTTGTTTTGCATAGTGTTTGTAAAACACTCTGAATGATTTCCATCCAATGTATGAACGAAGGCGCTCAAAGTCCATATACTGAAAGAAGTTCAGTGATGAAGCAATCTTTCTCGGATCATGATCTGCGGGAGTACTGTCCGGATCCGCTCTACGAATAAAGTAGGTGAGCTTCGCCCATAGTTGTTTTATGGATAAATTTGATCCAGAAGTTTCTCCTTTAAAGAGCTGTCCTCCCCTGAAGTCTGAAGTTCTACGAAGATAGACCTTTAGACACTCTACAGGACATAGAGAGACATCTTCCTTCAGAGGGCAGATTCTCTAGGGACCCCACCTCTTAGTGGGTAGGTCGTTTTTAGCGAGAAAGGATGGATCTGGAAATAGATTCAGTTCTCCCACTTCCGTGAACTGAATGTGACCCTCATCTCTGGATAGGGCCACTATTTCACTAACTCTAGCCCCGGAGGCGATAGCAAACAGAAAAATAACCTTTTGGGTTAGATCCTTAAGAGAACAATCTTCATTGTTCACAGATGAGGCATAATGTAAGACCTTGTCCAAAGACCAAGAGATGGGCTTTCGTGGTACCGCGGGCTTAAGACTAGCACATGCCTTTGGAATCTTATTAAAGATTTCATTCGCCAGATCCACTTGAAAGGCATATAGGAGAGGCCTAGTCAAGGCTGACTTGCACGTATTTATCGTATTGGCCGCCAGACCTTGGCTATGAAGGTGGACAAAGAAGGACAGACAGAAGTTTATTGAAATTTCTTTCGGTCCTTTTGTTTTGACAAACGCTACCCACTTTTTCCAGGAAGACTCATATTGTCTTCTAGTTGACTTGGCCTTGTATTCTTCTAAGAATTCTATATTGCCTTTTGAGATCCCAAACCTTTTTCTAACCGCTAGAGCGAGAAAATCATGAAATGAAGGGTTTGGGTTCTCTGTGATAAAACGAAGGCAGTTAATTTCTGAATCTTCGGAAATACACCTAGGGTCAGAACTAGGACCAGCCTCATCTAGTCTATCAGCCCCACTAGAGGATCCTCGTATGGGGCTATATAGTGAGGTAGTTTCTTGAAGACGCTCGTGATGAAGAGGTCGAATTGCAGTTCTGGGACTTGTTCCCATCTGGGAGGGAATATGTCTGCGCACATGGACCATTCCAACTCTATCGGTTTGTATCGAAATAGAGTATCCACTGTCACATCGTGGATCAGTTGTAATGAACTGCTAGTAGGTGCCGTCCCTTTAAGAGGGATGGGTAACTTCACCAAGACTGAATGAGACGTTCGAATGTGACGTCTTATTATCGCTTTGGTGTCCCAGAACAGTCGTAGGGAGCCTGATCTGTGTGGAGGGGGCTTCCCCACCCATGAAAGGACCAGCAGAGTCTTGGGACTTTCGTGCTCTAATTTCTGTTAGAGAAGCGATTAAAGAGGGACCGATCTCAGTCTTTTTTTATCTCTTCAAGCATTTGATGCATGTTTTCTCCAAGCTCTTAACGCATCTTTCCGGTGTGCCCTTAACACCAGGTCTGTCATTATAGGGAACTGGGGAAAGTTTAGCGCTTTTTCCTGTTGGCGTTTTGGTATTCTGACTGAATACCTGAGTCTCTTGACAGACCTCACGAGCTCCTTTTATATTTCCAAAGGAGAGGAGAGTTGATGTGACTGAGGGCTTCGATGGTTTTTTAAACATCGAAACCCCTGAGCTGGAGAAAGTCGAGACTTCTAGAAGCCTATCTTGCATCCGTGATGTTCCAGGAACCGGGTCATCTCTTTGAATGCCAGACACTTCGGGTGCTGCCCACTCCAGCCTCTTGATCAGGTATATTAATACCTGAACTATTTCTAGGCTTGACTTTGACGTGACTAAGTTCGTCAATCCTTTGAAAATACTTAGGACTGTGAGTCCGACACGTATCTTTCCTAGGATGAATGTTACTCTCCGTAACATGAATTCTAGATAGGAGGAAGGAGGTTGGTTGACTGGAAGGTTCCGAAGGACACCTTTCAGGTCTGACAAGACTACGAACACTCCTAATTGGAACAAGGTCCATATGTTCAGAAGGATTAACATTCAGAACTTGCTGTTTTTTATGAACTTGAGTGGCGACAAGTTCAGAATGACTCATTGATATCTTGAGTCCTTCTCGTGAACAAAAAACAGCCTTCCCTGAAACTTGATGAGCTATAGTTTTCTTACCACCTGTATGCTCTATAGCTCTCAGGTATACTTCTCCAGGAGGGTTTTGAACTGTAGGAGAAGGTAAGGAAATGATGGTAGGGACATTTCTGTTTCCCATCAATGGCTCATCTTGAATAGGCTTTGGACCGAAGGATCGAAGGTCCTGCGATCCTGAGGGAAAGTTCCTCCTATGCTTCGAGTAGTCAGTAGGCTTAGACTTTTGACCATCTGCCTGTAGCACCGTGGTCACTGGAATAGTGGGATGTTGTTGAGCAGCCCGGATATTTCCAGCATTTTCGATCTTCTTTTTAGGTTGGGGACCCACAACCACAGAAGATTTTCTCCTTGAAGGAATGCCCCATTTTTGGAGAAGACTTATGTTCTCCATGGTGGCGTTCTTAATTACTTCCTTAATGACCTCGTGTGGGAAGAGGTCTTTACCCCAGATGTTGGAAAATATTAGCTTCCTTGTTTCGTGTTTCACTGGTGCGTCAGCGAACACAAACTCTCTACATGCTCTCCTGGCCTTCATAAAGGCGTAAAGGTCCTTCACCAAGATAGCCATATGCATTTTGGTTATGACCATGAGCATGTCTGGGGTACTTTCGTAGGTTGAACACAACTCTATGTAGTTTTGTAGAGAAAGAGATGTCGCAAGTCTCTCCTTTGACTCATGTTCATTACACAAGAGCAACCTTGAATTGTTGACTTGCGATGTCCTTGTCTAATTTTCCTACTGAAAATGTCAAATAGACTTCCTTCCAATCCTTTTCCTGTCCGGGTAAAGCTGGTGACAAAGGCTTGCACTCATCGAGTGTAGGACATGGCTTACCCGCCTCTATCGCTTTGGCAACAGAAGTAAATGCCTTCCCCATGAAGGGGAATGAGAGTGAAGTAGGAGCAAGAAAGGAAGGGTGTCTGTTATTCAGTGAGAATACCTTCGACTCTGAATAACCCGCCTTTCTCAGACTACCTGAAAGGATAGTCTGTGCCTTATCATGGTCGAGAATCAAGACCTCCTTTGGTTCCGCTTCTTTTCTTGACTTTGGTTCGTACTTCAATCGAACCCAACAATTAGGGAAGGCATCAAATCTTGGCCAAAATTGAATTTTGTCCAAAGGAAAAGCATCTATTTTCTCTGAGATGTAGAGATTGCCATTTGAAATCGGCATCTGCTCCGCAAACCTCCAAGGATTGGTTATGGAGCATGTTGGTAGGTCTTGATTCAAGGGTCGTTTGACTGACCCCTGGGAAGCGACAAGAGAAGCTTTACGAGGCTCTATCTTGCACTTTACTTCCTGCTTTTCGTTTTGTTTACGAAAGCTCTCTATTTGATTCTTCAGCTGGATACATAATTGTACCACATTATCCAATAGAGGGGTAGAAGACGAAGATGTCGACATCGATGGCTCTATAGCTGGCATAAGCGGAGGAAATTCCAACACAACATTTTCCTCTTCTACCCTGGGGCACTTCTTGCCCTTAATCCCAAAGGTTTTCTGGCCGTCAGGGGATGTAGTTGGCTCCTGAGGCACTACTGTTTCCTCACTTGCTTTCGGAAATAGTAGCTATATCATTAGGTAGGAAAGGTCCCGGAGAGATCTTTTGAAAGCCTCTCACACAGTTGCGTAATTTATATTGAGCTGTATCCCTAATCTCTGTAGACTTGGGATTTTCAAAACCTTCGGACATTAATGTCCGACATATATTGCAAACCTGTGGGTTCCAATAATGTAGGGATCCGGAAATAATATTGCAGGGGGCATGAAACCTGCAAGTATTATGACCGTAAAAATACTTACTCTTGGCCTTGCAGAGGACTGCAGCACAAGGTATCTGGTGTTCCTCTTGTAAAGAAAGGAAAACCAAATGAGTATACAATGGATTATCTCCTTGACAATCAACACGCAAATGTCCTTTACAATAGAGTAGCTTAGGATAGTAAGCTATAAAGGGATAGTAGGAGATACATACTTGTGTACCCCTGTGAGCAAATGCTGTTGCCTCCCCTCAGTATTAACTCCAAGTAAAAGGACTCTTACCCCTAGGGGTAGAGAAGTATCAAATCACTGTCCCAAAACAATGTTAATACTGTGGGGTCAGGATGACTGATTCTCGATCAGAATATTGAAGAAAACTTATACATTCAATATATGAACTGTACCAGCAGAATGCTCGTACAAGGTTACCCAAGGTATGTCAGAAAATACTACTGTATCATGGTACTGTAGTTTTCTAATTGCAGTAAGTCTATATTGCAATTTACTGGCTACTGTACATCATGTATTGTAGTCTAGTCATTATGCTGCCTTCATAGTAGCATATGACAGTATGGTCCATCTAGCATGAAGCCAGCTGGACTAGGAAAATAAAGACATATATTTGTATATCCCACTCAGCCTATTTGCTGTAGTCTTCCTACTATATTAAAATATAGTTTCCTGATCAGGGAGACTCAAGGAAAAAGGCTGCACCCTTTAAGGGTTAGGAGTGTATTACTCCTGCCTTGAAGTGTTTAATATTGTAGGGTAATCCTAATACTGATTTCTAATCAGGATATTGAAGAAATCATATTCATTCAATATAGGATTGGGCTCAGCAAATGCCTGTGTTGGATATCCAAAATATATTGGAAATAACTACTAGTATAAACTATATAGTAGTTTTCTATCTGCAGTATATTCTATAATGCAGATATACTGTCTACCTGTATAAAATATACAGTAGTTCAGCCGGCATACTCGGTATGCTAGCTAGAGAGAGAGAGATAGCATGGAAAAAAGGCTACTCCTTACTGTGAATGTATACAGTAATTAAAGATGTAAAAGTCTAATTTCTGGGTCGACCTGTGACGCCCGGTGAAAAGGGTCCCTCTTTACACTTTTCTGATATAAATCTTCCAAATATACCAGAGAAAGATAAAAGCATGGAATGCAGAGGTTACTACCCTCACGCGAGCACCTTGTGGGTGTCGTGTATAAAGCAGGGGTGTGTGAAAACCACTATTCACGGGCTATCTTCCATTTAGATAATTCCTTCATCAAAGGGAAGGGCCGTAACAGAGCCCCTAAAAACCACACTTGGACCACGCCACCGACACCTAACACAAGCACACTCTAGGACATCCTTTTGTTTTGGACTTGCTCGCTTGGTCGTATTTTTTTTGTGCTCTTGGTGTTTTTCCCGTTTTTGGATTTAATTCATTATGACTGAAGCTACTACTTCACCTTTACCAATGTTAAGTACCATAGTTTGTTTTGACAGCTTTTTACAGTACTGGGCAGTTGTTCTATTTCCAGTATTGTGGTTTTTAATTATGGATCGGCTTGGCCTTCCTCGGCGTCGGCAGCCATTGTTGTTTTGATTTGCTTCGCTGGAATTTCACGTTAATATTGCCCATTTGGTACTCTGTCATCTAGGTTCTTGGTTAAGTCACTTACGATTTTTGAACCATTTTTTTTATTATTGTTTTACTATGGTATTTTTTGCTAGCAAGTCCAATTTGGACGAACGAAGAATAACGTTCTTGGTTTTATTATAGTTTAAGTACCCGCCTCGGGAAGACGTTCATTTATAGACTATATCTTTATATTTATTTTGTTACGCAGTCGTCATTCTTCGTTCATGGTCATTACAATTTTATTATTATTCTTATATCATATTATAGTGTGCTTTTGGTTCTTTATAGTGTAACCATGAGAGCGTGAGCATGGAGTTCTCGTTTTCTGTTGCTACAGGCACGAGTTACCCTTTCTCTCGTTTTCTTTCTTAATCTTGAGTAGGAGGGGGATTTCCCGTTTTCCGTTTTATACGCTCACGGGCTATCCCTCCCCCTCTCTCCTTCTACGGGTTTATGATATTTAAGTTTTATTTTATTATGTGGTTACTGTTAATATAGCTAGCATTATTAATAAGTCCCATTCGTGTATGAGTCATTATTTTGGGCCAGCTTTATGCCGCCACCCATAGTTCCGTCCTCTCCCCGCTCCGCCTTGGGAGTAGGTTCGGAATGCTCATCCTCTCCGCCTTGAGTTCTACTCCGTCATAAGGGATACTCATTGAGTTTGGGAACTAGTCAGATATTTGGAGTGCAACGGTGACCCCCTGCACTCGGACTCCGGCTTCGGCCTTATGCACACGAACCTTTTCATTATAAATCACAATTTCATTATAACGGACCTTTTCACCGGAGATCACCCAGACGGTCAGCATTGAGGTTAACATTAACTTACCGCTGCTGTTTATAGTTACATATTACTTGGTTACAGACCTGTCACTGCATCCTCGGCTCGTCCATGGTTCCGCAGTGTACATTAGTTTACTGTATTCTGATTTTGTTTTAATATATTAATATGGAACTCTAGCTTTTAATTATGGAACCATGCTATGCACACATAATTAATGTTATCTAGACTCTTTTGGTTGATCTGATCACTGACCAGAGTCTCAAGGAACATCCAGACTTATGTTTCCTTTCTTTTACAGAAGGTCCGCTGCGCTGCCAAGGGCTGCCCCGCTGCCTTTAATGATCCCGTGGGCCATGACCTATGCTGGTCCCATGCGCCGTATCCTTCTCTCGGGAACCGGGACAAGCCTCCTACATGGTGTGGTTCCCAGCGTGCGACGACGTTTGAGCGCAAGACAAATAAGCGCCGGCAAATGAGCGCCGACGTATGAGCGCAAGACACTTAAGCGCAGTAACATTTGAGCGCCAAAATGTCTCTCTCTCTCTCCAATGTTAAATATAATTACAGTCGTTTGGTTATTAACATTAAAACTTGGAATTATCCCTTTTAGGAAATATAAACAAAACTTTTAGGAATGTAAACAAAACTTTCTTAAAGGGATATTACTTGAATATATTTATTTCTTGAAACCCACGGTATGGAGAAGCTAACATCTACCAAAGGAAAAGTAAATTTACTACACCAAGGCTATGTTTACAGACTCGACAGAGTGCTGAAGCTAACATCTACCAAAGGAAAAGTAAATTTATTACACCAAGGCTATGTTTACAGACTCGACAGAGTGCTGAAGAGTGGGAAAGAATCTTGGCGTTGTGTAATAGGAACGTGCAAAGGAAGATTATACGTTTGTGGAGATGAATGCACATCTGCCAGTGATCACAACCATGTGCCTGATCCTGCAAAGTCAGCTGCTAGCTTATCTATAATGAGGCTTCGTGAAAGGGCCGCAACATCAAATGATCCACCAAGACGAATCATTCAAGAGACCCAGCTTAATTTGAAACCTGAAGCAGTTGCTCTTCTTCCAAAATATCATTCTCTTCAGCGAACAGTACAAAGAAAAAGGAAATGCGAAGGACTGCCTATCTCGGCTCCAAGTGACGTAAGTGAAATAGACATACCTCAAGAACTTGTTTATACATACGCTGGAGAAAATTTCCTTGCATATGACTCTGGGATTGAAGACCCTGATCGCTATTTTATATTTGCAACATCTGAAAACTTGAGGATGATTAAGGAAAATAAGCATTGGATGGGAGATGGGACATTCAAGATAGCTCCTCAGCTATTTTATCAGCTATATGTGATTCACATTCAGTATAAAGGAAACGTCCTTCCAATGGTTTATATGCTCCTTCAGAGAAAGTCCGAAGAACTATATCGTCGTGCTCTGCTTCAAATACAATGCATAGATAACGAGATTGCTCCAGTTTCCATTTCCTGCGACTATGAGAAAGCGTTTCATTATGCTTTTCTTTCCGTTTTTAATAACGCTGAGGTGTTAGGGTGTTTTTTCCATTTATCGCAAGCCGTTTGGCGAAAAATTCAAGATTTAGGTTTGAACGACTTATACTGTGGCAGTGAAGAAGTACGAAAATACACAAAAATGCTGGTGGCCTTAGCATTCATTCCTCCCAATGAAATAGTAAATGTTTTTGAATTATTACAAGATGTAGTTCCTGATGAGTTAGATGATCTAGTACTATATTTTGAAGATACTTGGATAGGTAGACCTTGCAGGAGAGGGAGAAAAAGAAATGCAATGTTCCCTCCAAGTGTTTGGAGTGTATATGAACGTGTTCTTAGTGAACTTCCACGTACCAATAATTCATTAGAAGGGTGACATCGGGCAATACAGATGTCCGTAGGTCATATGCATCCTACAATTTACAAATGTGTTAATATTTTAAAACTAGAACAAAATCATACAGTAAATAAAGTGATCCGGATAGATTCGGGGCAAGACATTGGAAAAAACACTAAATATGTAAGAGTCAATAAAGCAATATCTAGAATTGTTAGTGAATATTCTTCAACAGAACCAATAGAATATCTCCGGTCAATATCTTATAATATTAGCTTACAGAAACAGTTTTTTTTATTTAGATAAATTGTTTTTACTTTTTAAAAAAAAATTCAATGTCATAACAATTTCATTTTCTTACTTTAAAGAAATGGTTATTTTACTTAGATAATTGTATTTATCTCAAATTTTTTTTACTATATTTCATGTTAATTACTTGTAATAAATAAATGAGTGTCCCATATTGAATAATTGTGTTTATTATCCCTAATTGTTTTTATTTATATTTTATGATAATTCATAACAAAGTAAGATTGTTCAAAATTGTTCAAATTTAAAAAAAAATTGTTCAAAATTGTTTAACAAGCTTTGAAATGTTAACGATAATATATCAAACGATTGTAATAGCCAAACACGAATACTGAGAGAGAAAGAGAGAAAGTTTGATGAAATGTTTACTTTTCCTAAATGGAATGATTTTCACGATGGTTACTACACGACTGTAATAACCATGCAACAAATATGGAGAGAAAGGGTTGAATTTATGGCGCTCAAATGTCGGCGCTCATATGTTATTGCGCTCAACTGTCTTGCGCTAAATTGTCGGCGCTCATTAGTCTTGCGCTCAAATGTCGGCCAACCGGTTCCCAGAGTCGTGCACGCTCTGCTACGAGCTGTCCCCCCTACTCCTGAACGATGATGTAAGTTGGTTCTAGTTTTGTTCCTTTTTATCCTTTGGCGATGATTTAATTTGTTCTTTATATATGTATACATCGCTTATTGAGGAATACAGACTTCTCCTTCATCACTAATCCCCTCACCTCTTTCAGGCTGATGATGACTCTCTCCGGGCTGCAAGAGCTGCTCTCCGTTCTTGGGTGTCAGGCTTTGGAAGGAATGCTCCGTCTGGTGCACCCTATCTCCTCGACAGAGACATGGCCTCTCGTCTGTTCCCGGGCTCTACCACTGCAGCAGTTCCGCCGGAGACAGCGGCCCCGTTAATTGAGGCGGTTAGAGCAACCATTCCAA
This sequence comes from Palaemon carinicauda, assembly GCF_036898095.1. Taxonomy (NCBI): domain Eukaryota; kingdom Metazoa; phylum Arthropoda; class Malacostraca; order Decapoda; family Palaemonidae; genus Palaemon; species Palaemon carinicauda. The sequence continues at coordinate 49,093,316 of NC_090761.1, read as the reverse complement.
CGGAAGAGGAAGTTTTATTGGCGGGGGACGTGTCCTCTCTAGATTTGGACGTCGAACCCATGGACGAGCAGGTAGGTGGTGCTGAGTTGGTGGACCCCCTTTTATCTCTCACTCCTTCCTCTACCTCTTCCTTCCTCCGCTTTGAGAAGCCTACGGCTTCTCCTCGGGATCCCTCCGTCCCTGTACAACCCAAGGTGAAGCCACTACGTACCTTTAAGCCTTCAGCTTTGCCATTATCTGCGTCAAGAGTCCCCGGACCCTCAAAGGATCCTGATGTTCATATTACTTTACGTAAAACCGTGACTGCTAAAAGACTTCGTCAGCGGGTAGTGCTCGGGATCCCTCCTTCCTCATCGACCTGATCAGGGATATTGTTAAAGAGCAGATACAGCAACACTCTAGGGCAAGCCAAGGAGCTATGACGGAGCTCAAAGATATGGTGGCGAATCTGATCCGTTCAGGAACTCAGATGCCTCCTTCTTCAGCCCAAGACGTGTCGAAGTTACCCCCCCTTCGATAAAAACAACCCATGGAGGTTTGCCTTGCATGCTCCATATATAGATGGTACCATAACTCTGGATGGCATAGGCACCCGCCCTCTAGAGGACCTAGAATTTTACCCTCCGGGACTAGAATTCCCATTCAACGGCTTCGTCCGTTTGAAAGAGCATGCCTTGGTTAGGTTAGACAAGGTACCGAAGGAAACGGTAATATTTCCTAAAGAACAGGCCCAAGCTGTCTGGGCCAGGACGATGTCTGAATGGGGGTGCGCTAACTCCAAGCTCACCCCACACAAAGGGGCCTACACCATATTTACAACTGCTATTACCTTACCTATTACGGATAAATTGACAGATCTCACTATTGAAGCTGTCAAAGAAGGTTCTGCCATGCCGGCTCTTAAAGAGACGGACCCCCACCTCCATGCTCATCCCGAGTACCTCTACTACCTGGGACGATGCTTCCTCTACTTTCACAGTCTGCGCCTCTACTCTGTTTTCCGAGAAGCTTCCCAAATTACCGGAGAATCTTCTCAGGACTAAGTTTGAAGCACGGAATAGTATAGCTAGGTCTCTCCACTCCATTACCTCCGCGGAGTCCCTGGCCTCGCTTTATCCGACTGAGACCTTGTTTCGGATTTCACGAAGAACCTGTCTCTGTCCTACCAAATCAACCTACACGATTTCTGGTCGGCTCGGGTTAGTTGCAGGAAATACGTTCTGTCTGAGGCCTCTATCAGACATGAACCAAACAGGCTGATAGCTTCCTCCTGCTGGGGTAAAACCCTCTTTCCTCAGGAGGAGGTGAACAAAGTTCTGCAGGATGCTGCGAGAGCAAACCAAAATTTGCAAGTAAGGTGGGGCCTCACTACCAAAAGGAAGGTCGAAGCCCAAAAGCAAGCTTTCTTCAAGAAGAAGCAGAGATTTACCCCTTACAAGACGAACCGGGGTCACTACCATCAGTCGTCAGTTACCCACTCGTCATCACAGTCTCCCTCTGCTTCGACGTCTCTGCAACCAAACCCCCTCAACAGGTGGTCTACCTCACTGCTCCCCCAGGTACACAACCCAACCCCGTTTGGATGCCCTCTCCTGCATACAACCCTAGCTACGAATCCTCAGGTTCCTTTCGTGGACACCAGAGAGGAAGCTACAGGGGTAGAGGACAGTTCCGCCAACGAGGCGGACCTAGGACAAGGGGCGCTCGGGGAGGGAAAGGACCTAGATTCACTCCCTCGCAATGATGTGGGCCCGGTAAGGGGGAGACTTTACCACTTTTGGACCTTTAGTCCATGGGCTCACAGCATAATCTCCAAAGGTTTGAGTTGGAAATGGTCACAGGGTTCTCCACCTCCACTAGTGACCTTCTTCCAGAAACCCACTCCCATCCTGAAAGAGTACACCACAGAGTTACTCAAGAAGAAAGCAATCAAACGGGTTCGATCACTGAAGTTCCAAGGCCGCCTGTTTACAGTTCCGAAGAAAGACTCGTCCGCATTGAGAGTGGTCCTGGACTTGTCAAAACTAAACTCTAACATTCTCTGCGACAAGTTCCGGATGTTGACTATCTCTCAGGTACTGACCTTACTTCCCCGTGGGGGCGTCACCACCTCTATCGATCTTACCGACGCCTATTATCATGTGCCAATAGCTCGAAACTTCTCTCCTTACCTAGGCTTCCGCCTAGGCAGGAAAGCCTTTGCGTTCAAAGTCATGCCCTTCGGTCTCAGCATTGCTCCCAGGATATTCACGAAACTGGGAGAGACAGTGTTAGAACAACTCAGGAACCAAGGGATACAGATCATTGCTTATCTGGACGATTGGCTCATTTGGGCTTGGTCGACCCTGGAATGCAACAGAGCTACGGCGAAAGTACTTCGATTTCTCGCCAACTTGGGATTTCAGGTCAATCTCCAAAAGTGCCGCCTGCAACCATCAGACCACTTCGAATGTGGTTTGGCCTAGAAAACAAGCTTGTTGCATATGCAGATGATGCTACTCTCTTTGCATCAATTCCATCCCCTGAATGTAGATCTGGGGTTGGTGAATCCCTTAATAGAGATTTAGCTAGAATTAATGCATGGTGCAAATTATGGGGTATGAAATTGAATCCTAACAAAACTCAAAGTATGATTGTAAGTAGGTCAAGGACGGTGGCTCCTCAACATCCGGATCTCAGTTTTGATAATGTTTCTTTAAATTTGTATGACTTTTTCAAAATTTTAGGTGTGATTCTCGACAGCAAATTTACTTTTGAGAAACATATAAGGTCTGTCTTCTTCAATTGCACAAAAAATAGGCTTATTGAGAAAGTCTTTCAAGATTTTCGGTGATCAATCTATTCTGAAGAAGTGTTTTAATTCTTTCATTATACCTTGTTTTGAGTATTGTTCTCCTGTCTGGTCTTCAGCTGATGATTCTCATCTTAATTTGTTGGACAGAAACTTACGGTCTATTAAATTTCTTATTCCTGATCTAGATATTAATCTCTGGCCCCGTCGTTCAATTAGTTCATTATGCATGTTGCATAAGATTTTTCATAACTCTGACCATCCTTTACATTTAGATCTCCCTGGACAATTCTATCCTGTTCGTAATACTAGGCAGGCAGTTAATTCTAATAGCCAGGCCTTCTCCATCATGAGGCTCAATACTACGCAGTACTCTAGAAGTTTTATTCCAGCTGTTACCAAGTTGTGGAATGATCTTCCTAATCGGGTAGTTGAATCAGTAGAACTTCAAAAGTTCAAAGTTGGAGCAAATGCTTTTTTGTTAACCAGCTGGACATGAGTCTTTTAATAGTTTATTTATGAATGTTTTTGATGTTGTTTATAGTTTATATGTGACATGTCTGTTTTGACGTTGTTACATTTTTTAAAACGATTTATTATTAATTTGTTCTCTTCATTTATTTATTTCCTTATTTCCTTTCCTCACTGGGCTATTTTTCCCTGTTGGAGCCCCTGGGCTTATTGCATCTTGCTTTTCCAACTAGGGTTGTAGCTTGGATAGTAATAATAATAATAATTGTTAGGCATTCAGTGGGACCTTTCAAAGCACAAGCTATCCCTTCCTTCCAAAAAGGTAAGGGAAATAGCTTCCAAGATCAGGAATTTTCTCAAACACAAACAGGTGTCCAGAAGAGCCTTAGAAAGAATCCTCGGCTTTCTCCAATTCGCTTCAGTAACAGATCTCCTATTAAAAGCCAAACTCAAAGACATCAATCGAGTTTGGAGAAAGAGAGCTACAGTACCTTTGAGAGACAAGGTCTCGAAGATCCCCTCTGTCTTGAAAATGAGACTACGCCCATGGTCCGAACCGAGGAACCTCTCCAAATTGGTTCCTCTACAATTCCCACCTCCACAAGTGACAGTTCATACAGACGCGTCTCTGAGGGGATGGGGGGGTAACTCTGAACATCAGATGTTTCAGGGCTCTTGGTCACCCGCCATGAAACACTTCCATATCAATGTTCTCGAAGCCATGGCAGTGTTCTTAACCCTGAAGAGAGTCTCTCCTCTGAGGTCGACCCACATCAGAGTAGTGTCAGACAGAACAGCCGTAGTACACTGCGTCAACAGAGGAGGATCCAAGTCACCCAACCTGAATCAGGTCCTGGTCACTATCTTCGCCTTGGCAACAGAAAAGAACTGGTTCCTGTCAGCAACTCACCTAGCAGGAGTCCAGAATGTGATAGCGGACTCACTATCCAGGACGAAACCACTGGAATCAGAATGGTCTCTAGAAATAAATTCATTCCGGTGGATACTCAGGCTGGTTCCGGGCCTCCAGGTAGATCTATTCGCAACTCAGCTGAATCACAAACTTCCTTGTTATGTGACCCCAAACCTGGACCCTCAGGCTTATGCCATGGATGCATTAACCCTGGATTGGAACCATTGGAAGAATATTTACCTATTCCCTCCAGTGAATCTTCTAATGGAAGCTTTACACAAACTACGCTCCTTCCGAGGGGCAGTGGCTTTAGTAGCACCTCACTGGCCAAAGAGCAGTTGGTTTCCTCTCCTCCTCGAGTTGAAACTCCATCCCTTCCGGATCCCATTCCCCAAACTGACCCAAGTAGTCCAAACTCAGACTGTGTCAGATTCCTCAAGGATAGCCAAAACCCTAACTTTGTGGACTTCATGAAGTTTGCAGCTCGTAGAGACGCAAACATTGACACGGAAAACGTTCTCTTCATCGAATCAGACAAAAGGGACTCGACAATTCGTCAATATGATTCGGTCGTTAAGAAACTAGCAGATTTCCTAAAGAATTCAGACCATACTCGTATGTCTCCAAATTCAGCCATCTCTTTCTTTAGGTTCCTATTTGACAAAGGCCTAGCAGCTAGCACTATAACCACCATCAAGTCAGCTTTGAAGAAAATCTTCCTTGTTGGATTTAACATTAACCTAGCTGATTCCTATTTCTCATCTATTCCAAAAGCGTGTGCTAGGCTTCGACCTTCGGTTCGTCCACAAAAGGTCTCTTGGTCTCTGAACGATGTCCTCAAACTTGCGTCAGACACGGACAATGAATCCTGCTCTTATATCACTCTTCTTAGGAAGACTTTATTTCTAACGGCTTTGGCCTCAGGTGCTAGAATCTCAGAGCTAACAGCTCTCTCACGAAACTCAGAAAACATAGATTTCCTCCCTTCAGGTGAAGTACTTCTTTCTCCAGACAGAGCTTTCCTAGCTAAAAATGAGGATCCGTAAAATAGGTGGTCCCCTTGGAAGATTATTCCTCTTCCCCAGGATACTTCTCTGTGTCCAGTCACTACTCTCAGGGCCTTTTTAGCTAGAACTGCCACCCGCTCGTCTGGCCCCTTGTTTATCAGGGAACAAGGAGGTACTATTTCCATTCAAGGTATCAGACAACAAATCTTCTACTTCATTAAACATGCTAATCCGGAATCATTTCCCCATGCTCATGATATCCGGTCAGTAGCTACCTCCATCAATTACTTCCAGGACATGGATTTTGATGACCTTAAAAAATATAGAGGTTGGAAATCTCCTATGGTTTTCAAACGCCACTATCTAAAGAACTTACAGGCCCTTAAATACCCAACGGTTGCAGCTGGGAGTCTTATCTCTCCCCATTAATCTCTTGTTCTTCCTTTCTTCCATCTCTTCTCTTCTACCTCCTACCCGCCACTCACACCACTTTGCCACTCTCCTGGGTGGTTCGTTAGCCCTAAGATATTTACCATGTTTAATTCCTATGATTTAACTGTTATTGTATTTACCGTTACTTTAATGTTTAGATATGCTTAGACATGTAAGATTTGATGCCTTTTGCGTTTGGACACTCGGATGTTTCCTTGTCTTCATATTTATTTAGCCTTACATTCACTATGTCCTTTGGCTAGTTTGTAATTTTATGTTTACTTACATTATTACATTATATTATTTTGTTACATGGTGTTTGTATTCTCCTCATTATGTTATTACTTTATTGGGCTTGGAAGGCATTCTCTGGTACATTTTCACCGGCCGTCACAGGTCGACCCAAAAAAGGGATTTTGACGAAGGAAAAATCTATTTCTGGGGAGAGACCTGTGACGCACGGTGAAACCCTTCCCTGTTATTTTGTACGGACCCACCCTTTCCTTTCCAAGCCATATGTTCTTGCAGAAGGATGTCCTCCTCTGTTGACGCAGTGTTAGGTGTCGGTGGCGTGGTCCAAGTGTGGTTTCTAGGGCCTCTGTTACGGCCCTTCCCTTTGATGAAGGAATTATCTAAATGGAAGATAGCCTGTGAATAGTGGTTTTCACACGCCCCTGCTTTATACACGACACCCACAAGGTGCTCGCGCGAGGGTAGTAACCTCTACATTCCATGCTTTTATCTTTCTCTGGTATATTTGGAAGATTTATATCAGAAAAGTGTAAAGAAGGACCCTTTTCACTGGGCGTCACAGGTCTCTCCCCAGAAATAGATTTTTCCTTCATCAAAATCCCTTTTGACTGCCTTTTTCCAGAGAGAAGGTTCTAATAGAAGGGGAGAATGTACCATTCAGGCTTCCATGCAGCTACAGTACTATTGCCGACAAGGTACCGCCGATACACTGCCGGCCGGCAAGTCCAGCAGCACCAGTACAGTCGGCGTGCTGCCAACTGAGTCAGCACTATCTGTGCTGGCCTGGCCGGCAGTACCCCGGCAACTGGACCTGTAGCAGCAGTCCAAGGAAGGACTGAAGAACCTTGGGAACAGAAGGGACTTCCCTCTCACGCCCATCATGGTCGCCGGAAGCCAAGATGGGCCGGCTAGGCCGGCAATTGCCAACAGATGATGTGGTTGGCGGCAGTATGCTCTGCCGTCAGCCAAAGACATGGCTCGAGAGGGAGTCTGGCTGGCTCTGGCAACCTATCAGCAAAGGAAGGTTGCAAGATGCCAGCCTAAAGAAAGACAATGGCTAAGCCATCAAAAGAGGACAGTGGGGTAGGGAACAGGGTCCTGTAACGAGTGTGAAAGGAACTGGCAAAAATTGCCAATCCTACCACCTGTAAAAGAAACTCTGTTTTGGTATCGGCAGAATCCCAGGGAACAAGAGAGACTCAGTTCTCCAACCCAGAGATTGCCGACACAGTTAAGGGGACGGCGGCACAGCCGCCTCCTCTTAACAAAGAAGAAACAGAGTTCCAGTGCCACGTATCCTAGGCTAAAGAAAATTACTCTTCAGCCCAGAGTATTGTGGCATAGGACTAGTCTTTTAGTCGCAAGGAGAAAATGGTATCCTACCATAACTTCAAGTGCGGCTAATGAGGGCTAACCTCCATTGCCGGCCACCTAGCCGGCAGGGGAATGATGGTATCCTACAACCCATTCGCCCTGCCGGCAGGTCGCCGACATAAGACTAAATACTCTGAGATTCTGACTAAATCCCCAAACCCAATGGTATACCACAACCAACGGTTAAGGGAAGAGGCAGGACAAACCCCAAGTTAGCCATGTCTGAATAAAATTCAAGGCATGGCTAATAGGGTTGTGGCCAGAGGCTACACTCAGAGGGAAAGAGATTACCCTTAAGTCTCTGAAGAGACGTGTAATGTTTCATAACATTATAGGAGGTATCAGTCTCCAATGAATGAAAACAAAACACGAGGGTAACCGGGGAAAGTCTGAACGTATAGTAAAACGTCTAGGTAAGGTTACCTAGGCTATACGAGATCTCGGTTACCTAAATCACCGAAACTCTAACTATACGATTGACAGAGAAAAGGGAAACAAAAACTATGCACATTATCAAAACTTTACAAGAGTAATTGCCTAAACAGCTAAATAATTAAAATAATTAAATACAGCTATTAAAAACTGGAAGTCGTTCTGCTATCTAAATAACACATGCCTAACGAACGACAGCGCCATGGCGCCTCCAGTAACTGGCCTAGCTCTTAAACACAATAAAATACTCTAATTTCATTGTGAAACAGGAGCTAAAATATACTCATAGTAAAGACCCAACACTCAACTTTCCAGAGGCGGAAGATGATGGAGAAAGCATAATAATAATCCTGTAAAACGATCGAAAAGTTAGATCACCAGGAAATATCACCGAGCAAGATCGCTACAAAAAAAGGAATGTCCGCTGTCGTGGGAATGGCGCTGTTGTATTCCCAATAGTATTACGAGAGCGGGGAGAGCCTTGGGACGGCTCCCTTTTGCCATACCCTCCTCGAAGCCAAAACACTGTTTGGGGTGCAGATTGCTATGGAGGCGTGTCAAGAATGCGTCCGCTGATATTATACGATATCCTTTGGAGAAATTTCATGGATATTTGTGCCAGGAGTTAGAATTCTGGATACCTAAAGGTAAAATTCTCTGGGAATATCACTGTAGTACATATATCCCTTAGGAAGCTACTTTAAGGAACTTCCATCACGACGACATGGCTTGAGCCCAAAAAATCATATTAACCCTTTATTCACAATCATGTGTTCCTACATACGTAATTCTTTATGCCTTGGGACAGAAAACAAAGAGCTAAGAGCACTTAATTGAGCAATAAATTATGGAATTATCATGACATGCTAAATACAATCTTCATTCTTGCATATTTATAAAAAAAAATAAAAAAATGAATAAACAAACACGCACAATAGGATTCTAAAAAAGGTCCATCATTGATAGCCTGGTACCTCAGGTTCTAGTCTTGCTGGATTGTGTAAGATAATTCTGTTACACACCTCAGATAGCTAATAATACACGGCATTGTGCATTTCAAATTTAAATTGCTAATTATAAAGCTAAATTGCCATATTGTCTGCACTAGTTTACGCGATGTTATCAACAGTGTGCGTCAAAGACAGGTAAATAGGTTTTTGTCTTTTCTTATCTTGGATCCATAAAATTACACTTCACAATTTCCTGATTTTACTATGATAAAATATTGACGTATTTTGGACCATAAGGGATTTTGACGAAGGAAAAATCTATTTCTGGGCAAGAGACCTGTGCCGCCCAGTGAAATGCTCCTTTAGCACCATTTCTAAGGTAGATAACTGCTATATATTACCAGAGAAAAAATTGCATAGGAATGCCAGGTTGAACCCAGCTCGCTCACCTATATAAGGTGTCGATATAATACTGGGGCGTGATGATTCACAACCAGAGGTCTCACACCATTTAGATATCTCCTCTTCAAAACCCCCGCCACAGCGAGGTGCCGATCAACACTACTACCACTAACCTAACCCACGCCAGTGACGTCACTCCTCATAGCACCCAAGGTTTGGGGCCCATGTTGGGAGGGAAGTCAAGGGAGGGTTCACTGGGCGGCACAGGTCTCTCGCCCAGAAATAGATTTTTCCTTCGTCAAAATCCCTTTTCTGGGCTCAGACCTGTGCCGCCCAGTGGAATTGTACCAGAGAAAAGGTCCCAAAACTTGGAACAATACCTGAGGAAGTAAAATAAAATCCAAAATAACAGGTAAGAGGATAGCAAGACATAGTTGATTAAGATTCACTATGTTCAGGAGGAATCCCATTCCCTGCTGCCAATGCAGCAAATATAAGGCTTCCAGAGGTTTTAAACAGTGGCATTTAAATACTGTTGGAGACTTCCAGCCTGTATATTTAGTAAGTCCAGCGAAGTTCATAGTAATTAACTGAGGTAGCTACACTCGTATATCATGGACGCGAGGGAGAGATGTGGGAATGATTCTAGGTGGCCCGTTAATGAAATACAGAATCTGCTGTCTGATTCCTTTTAGGAAGATGGTTCTTCCATCTTCTCTAATGGATAAGGGCCCTGAGGACCGAATGGAAGATATGTTTAAGTAGGCTTTCAGAGTGTTTACTGGACATAAAGATGGGTCCTGTGGAAGTGGGACAATCTTCCAGGGGAACCGTCTGTCCTGGGGGTCCTCATTTTCGCTAAAAATCTTTTGTCAAGGGAAAGGAGTACTTCCCCTGACGAGAGATATTCAATATGACCTGGATCTCTAGACAAGGCTGAAAGTTATGATATTCTGGCGCCAGAAGTCAGGTTCATTAAGAACAAGGATTTCCTTAACAATGGAATATAATGACAAGTCTCGTTAAGTGTGTCTGAAGCCAACTTAAGTACGTCATTCAGAAACCAGGAAACTGAGCTAGGGTGAGTTGATGGTTTCAATCTGGCACAGGTTCTCGGGATGGATGAGAAGTATGAATCTGTGAGGTCAATATTAAAACCAATTTGGAAAATCTTCTTCAAGGCTGACTTAATTGTGGTAATAGTACAAGCCGCTAAGCTAGATTCAAATAAAATTCTGAAGAAGGTTACTGTCAGATTCATAGTCATCGTCTCAACCTTTGAGTCCCTTAAAAACTTGCAAGTTTCATAACAGCCGAATCATACTGTCGAAGGGTGGATTTCCTCTTATCTGATTCTAAAAATAGTGTATTTGAGGATCAATATCTGCACCTCTTGAGCTGCAAATTTCATAAAGTCCATAAAGCTAGGGCATTCTGAATTTTCAGGAAGCTAACACACTGCGAGTTGTACTACTACTTGTGTTAGTATTGGATTGGGGATCTGTCGAGGTGGAGACCCAGTTCCACAAGAAGGGGAACCCCGTTGTTCTTGGGCCAGATGGGGGCTACTAGAGCAACTTGGCCTTTGAAAGTCCTGAGCTTGTCTAACACTTTCACGACAGATTTATTGGTGGGAATAGGTAAATTCTCTCCCAAGTGTTCCAGACTAATGACATTGCGTCTGTGGCGTAAGCCCGAGGATCCGGGTTGGGGGCTACGTAGCACTCTAGTTTGTGGTTGGACTCTGTTGCAAACAGATCTATCTGGAGATCCGGAACCTGAGAAAGAATCCATCTGAAGGACTTTGGGTCTAGTGACCACTCCGACTCCAGCGGAGTTGTCCTTGAAAGTGCGTCCGCCACTAGTACAGTATCTAGATCAAACCTGATATGTTGGTTTTTTGGCTGGAGCCGGTTGCTTTAAGGTCAAAATTACCACCATGGCCTCTAAGACAATTGATATGAAGTTGGCGGAATATAGTCGACCATAGTCCCTGGACTTTCTTGTACTGAGAGTATCCCCCCCAGCCTGTCAAGGAGGCGTCTGTGTGAATGACCAGCTTGGGGGTGGATATTGTAAGGAAACGGATTTGCCAGATTTTGACCTTTGTCCATGGTTGAAGTCTTTTCCTCAGAATTGGTTGGAGTCGAGCCCTTTGTTTCGATATTACTCGTTTGCCCTGGAGTGCCATACTCGGCTTATATCTTTCATTCTGGCCTTCAGTAGTATATCTGTTACTGAGGCAAACTGGAGGGCACCCAGGATTCTCTTAATTCTCCTGGAAGACAATTTGTCTTTGAGAAAACGTATCGTGTTTTGCTATATCGTTCCTCTTGGCTGTCGGGAGACACAGAGTGTGGGAGCATAGAACCCATCGAATCCTAGCCATTGAAATTTGTCTTCGGGACCAGACAAGATTTCTCGAAGTTGATTTGGAACCAAAACTGTTGTAAGAGATTATCACTCTGTAGTTGCTGTGAGGCAGTTCTTGCCTAGTTGAAGCCTAGAAACGGACAAAAATGCCTTGTTATCGGAAAATGATAGCAAACGTCTGCAAGATCCATAGAGGCGGTGACGGCCTCACAGGGAAGCAAGGTCCGCACCCGAGAGACGGTCAGCATGTAAACTTGTCGCATTGAATGTAAGAATTCAGAAGTGACAGGTCCAGGATTACTCTTCGTTATTCTGAGTTTTTCTTTGGCAAGCTGAACAAGCGACCCTGAATTACAAGCGATTTACTTCCTTTACTGCCTTCTTTTGCAATAGATCGTTTTCATATAAGACTAGCTTTACCGTTGGATGTTGATGAAAACTGGTTGGTGGAGGGGGCCCTTCTATCCAACTCCACCCCAGACCTTTGGAAATTATGCTGAAAGCCCAAATGTTGAAAATTCAACGGTTCCGAAAGATGTAAAGTCTTCCCCCTACCCGAGAACTCCCAATAATTTGCTGCGGATTTACCTCCTCGGCCTCCGCGGAATTCTCAGCCTCGAGAGTAGCTGTTGAGAAAGGTTCCTCTCGAGCTAGTGCCTCTGGCGCGCTGGTAACCCTGGAAAGCACCCTGAGGTTCAAAGGTGGGGTTAAAGGCTGGGGAAGTAGCATAGGAGGTAGTTGCTACTTGGGACTGAGGAACCCGCACGTATTGCTGTTGGGGTTGACCCTTCGAAGTGAAAGGTTGACTCCCTTGTGCCACCGGGATGGTCTGAACCACCTGTTGGGACAGCTGGTTTGGAAGGAATGGAAAGGTCTCAGACTCTTTCTACCTCGAGATTGGTTGCTGGCCGGTTCGAACTTGCGCTTGGGGACTAAGCCCCACCGAACCTTGAGGCTCTGATTGACCCTAGCAGCTTCGCTGAGGACGTTGTTGACTAACCTTCAGGGAATAAGTCAGGGCCCCAGACTGGGGCTTTAATGAGCTTGTTAGGCTCATGACTGATAGTGGTCTCAGACAAGACATGCCTACAGCAACGACGTCTGGCCGCAGAGAAGTGGTAGGAATCAGACAGTAAGGTTTGAAGTGATGACTTCGTCAAGACCTTAAAAAGTGGTTCCTCTTCATACATTAAAGAGGTAATTTCTGCCATTGTAGCCGAGTAGATAGATCTACTCAGGCGCACACAGGCTTCGAACTCGAGGCATATCAGGGATTCCGGAAGCCTGGGTAGCCGCTCCCTGAACTGAATGGAAGCACAGTCAGCGCTTAATTTACCCGATGTGAAGGCCGCCGGGGCGTTAGTCCAGCAATCGTGATCCCCCGGGAACAGGAGGGAAGTCGGATCCGTTTCCTTCAGTTGCGGTAACGGCTTGTCCTCGTTTATTGCCTGCTGAGCAAGGTCCACTATCTTAGTGACACAAGGATTAGGGGTTTACTCACCCACTACAAACATCGTGTACGAGCTCTTGTGAGGTGTTAACGTAGTGTTAACACACTCCCACTTGTTAAGGGCTGGACCCAGGTGGACTGAGCATGCCCCTTCGGATAAATTTCGGTTTCTTTTGTGACCTTGTCAAAGCTTACGAGTGTCTCCTCGGTAAGGCGTGCGAAACCAGGAAAAGGGAACTGTAGACCCGGCGGGTAGAAATCAAAATCTTCTACAGGCCGGGTGCCAAACCCTTCGTTAGTTAACATACCATCTTGAAGGGAGAGTGCAAGGCCACCTTCCACGGATTGCTTTCGACGAATTCTGGGAGCCTAGAGGCATCCGGGATGATATATTGTTGCTGTTGAGGTAGCCCATAACGAATGAGACCCTGTACGAGGCTATCTGGTTTAGCACTCTCTCAGTTAGGGTGCTAACAAGGGAACCCATTGCAATAAATATATACACATACATACATATACATATTTGTATATATATACACACACATACAGATATATATATAGATAAATATCAACACAACATCGTGTTCAAAATAGAAATGAATTTCTACCTCATACTTGGGATCGAACGCTGGCCCCTTCTAATGAAAGGTCAGGTCGAAACCAACCATGCCACGAGGCCATTGCATCAAATCTTGAAAGGGCTGCCGGATCGAAGGGAGCCTCCGGGGTCGTAGGTTTCAGGCCGGGCTTCGCTCTCGACCCAAGAGAGAAAGAAGCAGCTGCAGCCGAGTCTTTGGGGACTCTGGAAGACGAAGTCTTAACTGGTTTGGTGATTTGGAAGACCTGTGAGTCTTTGATAGGGGCTGGTGGGTAGCTTTAACTTTAGGGACAACAGGACGTGGCCTGACATCAGCCACGTGCTTCCCTGAAAACCCCTAAAAGGAAGAGACACAGGGTCTCTTTGCCCTGACACTCCGGTCAAACCCTCCGACCCAGATCTAAAGAGTCGCCAAGGTAGAAGTCTTGGAAGACTGCGAGCTCTGAAAGAGAGTATATCGTTACTAATAAACAAGGTAACTTCGTTGGGAATGTAAAATAAATAGATCGAGAATAAAAGTTTAATTCGATCAATTACAAAGGAAATAAAATGAAAATCCCAAAAGATTATATCCGAAGTTAAAATTATAGATAGTAACGACAGGAGCACCTACAGAGTGTCCCATAGTAGGGTAGTAACCCAAAAAGATCCGGGTGCTCTGAATTCTTAAAATAGACTGGTATGAAACCGGGACAAAAAGGCTATGAACAAAATTTTGGACCGGTATAGTAACCGGGGAAAAAAACTTTTCATAAATTAACTGACATTATTAAAATAATTCCGTAAAAAGTGAAGATTATCAATGAAATAATATTGTCATAGCGAGAACTATACTATCCCGTCGCTACTGGGGAAGTATAGAATAAAAATAAAGATACATGAGTATCCTATAGTAGGTCAGTAACCTAAAAAGATCCGGATGTTCCGAATTCTTAAATTAGACCGATATGAAACCGGGACAAAAGGCTATGAACAAAATTCCGGACCGGTATAGTAACCGGGGAGAAAACTTATCATAAATTAACTGACACTGTTAAAACAATTCCGTAATAAGTTAAGATTATCAATGAAATAATATTGTCATAGCGAGAAATATACTATCCCATCGCTACTGGGGAAGTATAAAATAAAAATACAGATTTATGAGTATCCCATAATAGGTTAGTAACCTAAAAAGATCCAGGTGTTATGAATTCTTAAAATAGACCGATATGAAGCCGGGACAAAAGGCTATGAACAAACTCTAGGACCACTATAGTAACCGGGGAAAACTTATAAATAAACTGACATTGTTAAAACAATTCCGTAATAAGTTAAGATTATCAATGAAATAATATTGTCATAGCGAGAAATATACTATCCCGTCGCTACTGGGGAAGTATAGAATAAAAATACAGATTTATGAGTATCCCATAATAGGTTAGTAACCTAAAAAGATGAGGGTGCTCCGGACTCTTAAAATAGACTGATATTAAACCGGGACAAAAGGCTATGAACAAAGTTTCGGACCGGTATAGTAACCGGGGGAAAACTTATCAAAAATTAACTGACATTGTTGAAACAATTCTGTAATAAGTTAAGATTATCAATGAAATAATATTGTCATAGCGAGGAATATACTATCCCGTCACTACCGGGGAGGTATATAATAAAAAAGGGTTTATAATAACGTGCTACCTTATAATAACATGGGAGCTTAAAGTACACTGCTATAGCAGTGGGTAAAACATTCTTAAGCCGTAAGGGCGATAAAACACTTAAAGTTAACAGCTTAATAGTTAACAGAATAAGTCAATCCGTAACTTTGATCATACAAGGGGGAACAGTCGAGTAAAAGAAATATATATATAAATATAAGATTAATCGTAATATGGTTAGGGATATACGTTGGCTCCGGAGAGACAACTGAGAGAGCTCGTGTTAACCTACCGGGGTAGGCGGGACATGGGGGAAGGGTTATCGGGGGTCAGAGACTCACCGACGGGCTCAAGGACCTAACCAAAAACTCGACAAGATAACTAGGTTCGGAAGCTACGAACGGGAATCCCGTAGATAAAATTATTAACATCGAGTGGGGTCCGTGAAGTGCGGAACGCCACACGGAGAGGGTGAAGGGAGGGATCCTATAATGGGTCCGTGGGGTGCTGAACCGGGAGGTAGCATCCAGGAATAATGTGTGTATATATAAGACATGGAACCCAAACCATAGCAGAAATTCCTCTCGCCGACCGATGGCCAATCGGAGCGGCGGGGAGAAAACGGCTACGGAGGGTACTATAACATATAGCCTTTTAAACGCTTGTGAAGGAGCCAGGCGATATCACTGGGGAGGGGGGGGAGAGTGAAAGGGTATGAGAGGACTCGACCCGCAAAACAAAGCAGCTGACTCCAAGGCTCGAAGAGCGAGAGGCATCCCTGAAGTGGGGATGTAGGCGGGGGGAGGCTATCATGTGGACAGAAAGACCAGGCGTACCAACCTGGTCAAAGAACCATGACATATGGATGATCAATACGGATAGACATAATATAATACAATATATAATGATATATATAATTGATATGGTATAAAATATTATGAGTAGGAAGGGGGGGGGCAACATAACACAAAGTCGGTGAGGTGCCGACATAAAAAAATTTGAAAACAAACTGCCTCGCGAGAGTCCCACTCAAACTAAAGCAACTACTAGTCGTAAATATAATGTAACGTATCCGCTTATGATAACGTAATAACGTGGGGTAACATAATAAAACTAGCAGCGCCCGAAGGCGAGCAGGCATGCCAACCTAACACGAACTGTGATACCGTAGTACCATAACAACTGTATCGTAAATAACAGGATAATGAAATACCATAACAAAATAAAATAACACGGGGTGTGAACCGTGAATTACCCAGATAGGTTCAAAACAAAAAACAATCAGTATGGAAGACTAATTGTAAAGCGTTAAGAACGAGAGAGAGAGAGAGGAGGTAGCCAGCCGCCATGGCTGTCCCGAAGCGGGGCCGTGAACCGTGAATTAAAAACTGTGATAAAATAACAACTAAGGGCAAGGCTACCTCCAAAGACTCAAAACTCATAGATCTGGTACTTAATTTTGACGGAGTGACAGTAGAGTCCGACATCATGATATAAATCCTGGGTAAATCCGGGAAAAAAACACACACCGAAAAAGTGAACTGCGTAAAGCAAGTGCTATAAAAGGAGTGTCGTCACTGGCGTGGGTTAGGTTAGTGGTAGTAGTGTTGATCGGCACCTCGCTGTGGCGGGGGTTTTGAAGAGGAGATATCTAAATGGTGCGAGACCTCTGGTTGTGAATCATCACGCCCCAGTATTATATCGACACCTTATATAGGTGAGCGAGCTGGGTTCAACCTGGCATTCCTATGCAATTTTTTCTCTGGTAATATATAGCAGTTATCTACCTTAGAAATGGTGCTAAAGGAGCATTTCACTGGGCAGCACAGGTCTGAGCCCAGAAATACCTTTGTTATAATGTACTCAACAATGATGATCTAAATTAAACCATTGTTAACTAGTCAAAAGGGATAACAAAATGTCAATCAAAAGGAAATTAATGAAGTTTTCCTCGTATTTTACGTATTTTAGGGTTAACTTGCCATTACAATATTTCAATGTGTTAAATTTCGCCTTAAGACGAATTTTGTATGTTTCAGCTTTTTCTATACCTGTATTTTAATATTCTTCTATTAAGAATTTTATATAATGGTAACACAGTTCATCTAAATTAAGACAAAAATCAATATGTTTTCCTTAACACTGTTAATGATCTTAAGATAGCTTATATTCCTTATTCTTTAGTATTCATAAATAGTTTATGTCATTTCCTTACTAGGCTATTTTCCCTGTTAGTGCCCTAGGGCTGGTAGCATTCTGCTTTTTCAACTAGAGTTGTAACCTAACTAGTAATAATTATAATGATTATAGAGAATGAGAAACAAAGAATTCAATAATTGTTGAAGAAGGAAAAATTTCCAAACTGTCAAGCAAATAGCCTCTGACAATAATTATAAAGATAACATTGCATTAACTAATGAGCAAATAAAAAAAACTAACTATTGCTCCTAAGTCATCTTCTGTTTACAAGACATGAAAAACCATATGCATAGGAACTTTAAGATCGTGAAAGAGGGTTCTATATGATTGATGGGTTTACGATGAAACCGACAAATTCTTCATTACAAAAATAAATAACCTATCACTTAACTGCTTACTATCGTCCTTAAAAAGAATTAAAAATACTAAGGGAAGATGTGGTATGCTATCATTTTTAAAATAATAATAAAAATTATTGGATTACATAACACGCTCTATCAGTTTCAGAATGAGATTTTTGGGGAATTAAGTTTATTATTGTATTTCCTTTATCGAATTTCAAAACAATAATGGACTACTTTATTGGGTTATTGTCCCTTATAAATTTTTAAATAAAATTCAAGGATCAGTCCATTATTGAACCAAATATGTACTGAGAGGTAAAAAGTTTTGTGTAAGGAATGGGTTCATCTAATTTAACTATCTTTTGGGGGAAAAAAATGTGAACTGGAAAAGTAGAGGGGCTACACAAAAATTACATCCTATATCTGGAAATAAAAAAATACAGAAGTTATTTTAAATGACATTCTCAACTATGCATTGAAAATAAATAACAAAGGTACTTAATACTTATCACACACTCATCAGTCTTTGACAGTAAAAACTAATTAACATGACAAATTTAGAAATAATTTGTATTTTTCCTAACTATACAACCGTTGAGCTCTTTACAGTGGATATTATTTCACCAAATGCTGAAAACTACCCAAAGGACTTTTTAGCAAGGTATGACTACCTACTGCTAGTTAGTGGGGGGGGGGGGGGGGGAAGAACCACCACCCACTCACACATACACTATGCAACATGAAAAGCAAAGTGCTGATATTGTTAGACAAAAGCAATAACTAAGCAAGAAATATGACAAAGCTGGATAACATTAAACTATATGCTCATTAAATGCATCTACTAGTATGGAAATAAAAAGGCAGGTTCTGCAAAAAAAAAAAAAATAAAATAAAATAAATAAATAAATAAATTCAAGCCAGTACTTAAGAACTCGGGTAACCTAAATTCCCAATAAATTTCTTAAGTTCTACAATGTTATAAAATATCTTAAAATCTTTGCATTCCTGAATAGCTAATCCCTTAATTATTTCACTATATTTCCTTGTTCAACACATTTTTAAAGGCACCTCAATTCTTGTTTACTTAGAATGAAGAATTTAACTTCAAATAAAAATCAAGGTGATATATTTTCTAAAATTGATTATCAAATATCTTAGGTTATATGTGATTACTATCTATGGCCAATTAAAAATCTAAATTGTGTAAATCCTTGACCTGAAATACATTATATGCATATAGTTTCAATAAATGTCAATGCACTGATGAGACTGTGATTTAATAAGGAGGCTCTAAGTAAATATAAAAGAAACTGAAGATTACAATTCTGAAATCTCACTTTAAGTAACCATAGTTGCATAAAAAAATATCTAGTCTTAAATTTTAAGTACAGTATCTAATGAAAAAAGTTATATTTTTCCTCTTTCAAGTGGGAGTAAATATTTTTCAGTAAATCATAGGGATCTAATTAGCATTAATTTCACCTGGAAAATGCTCCAGTTGGGTTATGACTGAATGTAATTAAAATTGATTTCATTATTGAGAAACTATATAAAACTAATGGAATTAAAGTTGAATGAATAAACTAAGAATATCTGTAACTGTACATTACCTTTAAAAACAAATTTCCCTAATGAATTAAATAACCCTAAGATACTTAGAGCCTCATAAAGAAACACTTATAACTACAATGTTATCAAAATTAGGAGCCATTCTTATAACCATGCTCCCCTTGATATAATCTTGCTGATTATGAAGACTTTAATGAGCTTGAGGATATACAGGTACAGGAAAACTATCCAACTTGAGCAGACAATCAAGTTTAACCTGAAAGTAAGTCAAAGTTACTCTTAAAAAATCTCAGATAAGTATACTACAGTAATGGACAATAATCTTATTAAATTCCTAATACCTCAAAAGTACTGATCAAAACTCTATAAAATCAGATGTTTACATTAAACAAAAAACAATGTTTAAATTGATCCCACCTAGAAAAACCAAGTTTTCTCAAATAACCTATTTTCAAAAATTAAATTATTTCAATAATTACCAAAATTTCATAGGCATTTTACCTTCATGACAGTAGCTAGGTCACACTGAAAAAAAATTTGTAAAGGTGTATGTACAGTACTACCCTCTGTTCCTGCCAGAAAGATACAAACAGGATTGTCTATTTACTGTAAACAATGGATTCCCCATCTAAGTTGCGTGTACATTATTGTTAAGAGAAGTTAGAACCACTGTGAGAGGATGGATGGGAACTTAAGAATTCCAGTTAAGTATAGTAAATCCCCTACATATGGTCGAGATGCATTCAAAGATTGAGCTCTTGAGTAGAAAAATTCTCACGACTAATGATTAATTAAGGCATCCACCTCATAACCCTAAACTGCTTAACCTCTGATGGTTTCTGTCTGCTGGTTTTCATAACACTAGACAGCTTGCCTAAATATGTATCAGGAATTCCTAATTCTCTTTTTGTATAACATAGCAAATTGCATATGTCACTGACTGGCATTACATTGGACGGGGGTTTGAGACTTGTAATGTTAGCAACCTCACCATCTTTGTGAGCTACAGATGGAGGTTTTGGGGGAGCCTATAGGTCTACCTGCTGAGTCAATAGCAGCCATTGCCTGGCCTTCCCTGGTCCAAACTTGTTGGAGAGGGGGCTTGCGTGCTGATCATATGTATATGGCTTGAGTGCTGATCATATGTATATATAAGTCAGTCTCTAGTCTAAGGCATTATCATTGTCCCTTGCCCGTGCCATTCATGAGCAAAATACTTCTCAAATAAATAAAAATAAAAGTAATTTGTTGCACACAGGTTTTTATCTCAAAATCCATATGTAAAATGTTCTCATCTTGGGGATTCATGAGACAAACAATCAATATAATCTTTAAAATCATGTTTATTTCAATGAAACTTCACTGAAGTTCCTTTGCTGAACACTAAATTGCCCTGGTTTGAGGGACAGTGGTACTCATTACAGCAACAGTAGGGGAAGCATATAAAGCACTACTTTAAACACTTTAGCTTTGAATTTATTAGCCAAGGCTAATATAAAGATTTTGCAATGCATAGAACAGTTGGGGATGGTGGAGAACGATTGGACTGGATTGGTAACAGAAAATTAGATGACCTAGAGTATACTGATAACACTGTCCTTATTAGCAGAACACTACAGGACTTGCAAAGCTTGCTTACCAGAATGAATGAAATAACAAATGAGGTTGGGCTTAAGATAAATAGAAGAAAGCCAGAGACGATGAGAGTGGAATATGCAATAGAAGATGAAATATCATTGGAAGGAGAAAGGATTGAGGTGGAACCATTTAAATATTTAGCAACTATGATCTCTAACACAGGATCTTAAGAATTTGAGTTTAATGAAGGATTGAAAGAAGCAAATCTGACAATGGCTAGGTTAAGTAAAATCAAATCGCCTGAAATTACATATAAAATTCAGACTATACATCAGTTTAGTGAGATTAATGTTACTGTGTGGACATGAGTCATTGTATGACAATCAAACAATATCCAACAGATTTTGCAGATTTGAGAAAAAAGTACTCAGAAGAATATTGGGAGTTAAATAGCAATGACAGGATTAGAAAAGAAACAATAAGAGAGATTACTCAAGTGCTATATGTAGATGAGATCATGATGAGGGGTAGACGAACATAGTTTAGGCATGCTCCTTACACTCCCCAAGAGAGATTAGTTCACCAAACTTTTAACTGGGCTCCATAAGGCACTTGAAGAATTAGAAGCTGCAGGCATACATGGCTGAGGACTATGAAGAGTGAAGTAGATGATGAATGGAGAAGTATAAATTTAAAAGTTCAAGATAGAGACGACTGCTGAAATCTAACAGAGGCTCTTTGCGTCAATAGGTGTAGGAGATGATGATGATGATGAAGGTAAAACTTTTAAATTTCTTAAATAGAGTAATTTCAATGGTACTTTATCCACAGGTTCAAACTGAAGAACCCTTAAATACCTCAGTACCATAACCAGATTCCAATTAATTGGGTTTGAGTCTGAGGTTTTTCAATGATGGACTTAATGCTAATCCCTTATTACAGTACACTCTTAGTATATAAATCTTGTCCATGTTTCAACACCGTGGTCAGCGTGGGCCTATAACCTGTTACTGACAAGGGCAAAAACCTCTTCCATATCCAAGATATCTCAAAATCTTAAAGAAAACTAAAAATCCTAAATTGTTGAATTTCTGATACCAACTATAGTGTCATTGACACCAATATATATAACCTTTATGTAGGAGATCTCAGACTAAAAGAAAGGGGAAGTAATTAAAGCGGACACCATGAATTGCGACGGCTATCTTGTTTATGACTTCTTTCATTATTACTATTGGCAGAATTAGCATATTTCCTGTTCATTTTGGAATTTCTGTGAGTTACATTAAGTATGGCTGAACTTCCTGTTAATGCATATTTGGTATTTAAGAAGCTTGATTCTTTACAGGAAAATAATTGTCTTCACAGACTATTGCAATTGTACATAATTGACCCTTTGGTACTTTAACATTACCCCAGAGCTTATTATCAGTAGGAAAACTATTGTTTTGTAGATAGGCTCAACAGTTTTTCCAACTGAATCTACCCTCCTGTTCTTTCATTGCTCTTTAGAAGTTTAGAAAGACTAATGTTAGCTCCTCTACTAAATAAAAGTAAAAAAACTCTTCTAAAAAGGGTTAATATTAACAGGCTTGTCCGAAACAGAAAACTGCTCTGCGGTGGTTAACCAGCAAGTCCTGTTACAAAAAAAGATCAATAGCCCCAAAACCAGGAAAATTTTCTTTTTAAAAGTACAGCATAACCTGGTCCACCTAAAGATTACAGCAAGTTCAAACAAAATTTTTTTTTTTTTTTTTTTTTTTTATGCAATTTGCTGAATTTCCTATGATGATGAGTGTGAATCATTCACATATCACCTGTGTTGAGGTTTCTGCTGCACTGTAGTCTGGTTATTTACAAATGAAGAAAGGTGATAAATGTATAGAGATTGATAGCAATCTATAACTACGTACCATACTTGAAAGATAAGTTTCTTTACAAATGCAAAGATTTATATTTTACTGTACAGCTTTCTTCCAAATTTTTTCTATTACTGTACAGAGAAATAAATTTGGCATATTAATCAATTCTAAAAAGTTCGAGCAATGACATAAATACAAATGTAACACTTTTTATCAGATTTTAATATTGCAAATGACAGGATAGTATTGATTTAGTTTGTTCCCAACAAAATTGCAGCCTTTTGGGAAAGAAAATTCAACATAATGCACGAAAAACACTTCAGATATTAGCAAAAAAAACTCATGCGTAGCACTTCAAATCTCCATTCCCCTTGCTGTCATTGACCAAGTTGAAAAGATTCCAAATTCTTTCAATATCTCATATGTTACTCATTTCAGGCCAATGTTCCCTTTTTCAATCATCTAGGCCAGACATTTCTACATTCTGTAAGCTTAAACCATTATACATTTTGTATGCTTAAACCACTAAACTGGCCTTCATTTACAAACTTAGCTTGAAATGCAGGGGAAGCCTTAGGAGGAACTTCAGGTTGTGAGCATCACCCCAAAACTAACACCTTTTCATCTACTTTTTTATTCAATTTCACCACCGTTTATAACCAAATCAATTATTCGTAGATAATAAAACCTCCACTCTTCATCTACGTCACACTCACTATAACAAAATAGTAAAGGCCACATGAATCTTCAGCGATCAACATGATGTACACTGTACAGCATTTGTAAATATATCCAGTGTGGATCTATTTTGCCAATATTAACCTAAATATTTTATAATCTGTACAAATTCTTATTGAAGAGGCCATAATTGCTATTCTAAAAGAAGAGTGAACAGAAAAAGAACATAGCTTGTAGCTGACGTGTATGTGTGACCAGCCTTGGAGAGGGCAAGAAGAGTAATGAGAAACCCAGATGGCAGAAATGAATGAGACCATGTTACATTAGACACACCACCCACCACCATGTTTTAGCAGGAACACAGAAGATAGTACATATACCTTTAAAATTCCTTTTTTTAATGTGGTTGAGCAATCCACACCAAGATACAGTAAATAGCAAATGAACTTTAGGGGAGTGTTATTAAAAAAAAATACCTTTAACCCTTTGCAGCACAGCTGACTCATGTATGAACCAATTTTTAGGCAACCTTGCATCAGAAATCTTTGTTTGTTGCTAATATTTTGAAATTTTTTTCTTTTATAACTTGTAATACTGTACTATGATATGGAAGAAATACCGTACTCAGCTTCAAAATAATACCAAAACTAGTATTCTGGCATGACTGCTATCAAAGGTCAAACAAATTGCACATCACATCCATCAATTTCTTGGCTGTATAGTTTTCCAATGAAAAATTTACGTACATTAGAACTACAAAATCAGCGAAGTTTACTTTATAATAGAGCAGATTACTACTACGCATATTTAACATGTTTACTTTCTATACTGTACATATGTCATGATTCCACTTTGCGTTCATAATTTCAAATTCGTGGTGATAGGTTAAAAATACTGCACAGATAAGATATCCATTATCACTGCATCTTCTGTTCCTAATTTTGATCTTGTATGTTAAAAATACAGAATATACAGCCAAGTATAATTAACACGAAGTACAATAAGTATATATGGAAAGTATAACGAAGTATTTTGGCGTGTCAAATTTAAAAACTTATCGAGTAAAAAGAGCTTGTGTTCAATCCGGATTCATATAAAAGATGAATTGAAATTGATACATATGTACTGTACTATACAGGACTTCCTTCATCCATGAATTTTAGCAAATTTAACTCAAAGTTCACACCTCTTTTGATATAGACAATCTAGTCCACTTTATAAAAAAGGTAATTAATATTGTAAAGTACACCTAAAAAATTGAAACTATCTAAAAAATATCTGAACACCTTTAGGTTTGGTCTCAATGGGTATACAACTGAAGAGAAATTGATACATACCACAGATTTAGCTTAACAGTTTCCTGCTGGTGAAAAAAAAACAACATAGATTAAATTATTTACGAAGATATCTACTATTAATTACTTGATTAGATTTATGTAACTTTGAAAACAGAACCTAGTGCTAGAGCTGTGGAGGCCATTCAGCAAGAAGGAAGAAGGAAAACTACAAAAGAGTTAAAGTAAAAAAGCTAAAAAAAGGGCACAGACAAGGAGGCTAAAAAGAAATGCCCTTGGGTGAGCAAGTTGATTTGGGTTTCAACTTGTCGTAACTCTTTTCTCAAATCGTCAAAGTTTTATTTCAAAATAGAAAATCTAAATATAGCCATAGCCTCATTCTTAATTTTCAACTTTTAAAATTATAATTCTATAATCTATTAATATCAACACAATCAAACGAGCAATTTTCAGAGATAAGAAGAAAAGGAAAATTTTAAGGCTAACCAAGAAAGACCTAAACTAACTTCTTATATATTAACCAAAGAAATAAACCTTTTAAAAGTATAGTGCAGTATTTGAATCTAATGAAGATAGTCTACATCTACAGATTTCAAGTAAAAAAATAAAAATAACCAAATTTGAGCTATCTTACTCCTGTATTGGGAATAAGGTTTTTGCAGACTAACTGTAAGATTCGTCATTGTACTGAAAATTGATGTAAAAAATTAACTCGAGACCTAAATTCCTAGGAATTTTATCAGCAAACCCAAATATGACAAATTCGGAGATAATTTGTATTTTTCCTATCCATACAAACCTTAGCTATTTACATTGGGTTTACCTTTCGGCGTAGCTGAAATTGACGAGCCAATAGATTTTAACGAGGGTTAACTACCCCCGCGCTAGTTAGCGGGGGTAGGGGAAGGGGTAGCTTGCTACCCCTCCCCCCCACACACCGGTGATTTGCTTCACTTCACTTAGAGGTAGGACTTGATTTGGGGGACAGGGCTGGCGGGCAAATATGTGTAAATAGCTAAGGTTTGTATGGTTAGGAAAAATACAAATTATCTCCGAATTTGTCATTTGTTCCGTAACCGAAATACAAACCCCGCTATTTACATTGGGTGACTTACCCCTTAGGAAGGGTGGAAAGTCCCCAGGCTTACTGACTTTGGCTTTACCCGGGGACTCCGACTCCAAGTGAGCATCACTCGAGAAAGGGAGTCCCTGCACCTCACAAGTTCCTTGCTTCGCAAGGAACGTGTGGCCCACATAAGTTGTGTGTGGAGGAAAGAGCGTGACTCGTCCTATGAAGTTGACCTTGAGACCTTTAGATAGAATCCCGGATAGGACGTTCCCAATACCATCTCGTCAGGGTATGGGGGACGCGACAGTATTAAGTTTAATACTAGGAACACAAGGAAGCATGGGTTACCTGCAGAGGTTGAGGTCAGCTATGCGGAGACCAGGATGCTGCTTCCCCAAGAGAGGGGAGGATGAAGAAAGAAGTAAGGGTCAGACATACTCTTTCATTCACGCAGACTAAAACCGGGTAACAACGCCCTCAACCTACTGCTACTTGTCCATAAAGGAGCCTGAGGTTAGACCAGCTGTTGTGCAGCCATCACAGGGCTGATAGAAAAAGTATCAAGGCTCCTGTGGGTCACGTCCTGCAGGTAGTGGGCTGTGAAGGTCGTCTGATGCTTCCAGACCCCAGCTTGAAGCACCTGCGTCACAGAGAAGTTTCTCTTGAAGGCCAGGGACGTAGCGATGCCCCTGACGTCGTGTGCCCTAGGGCGACGTGACGGAGGAGGGTCCGGATTCAAGGCATGATGGATAATCCTTCGAATCCAAGCCGAGATGGTATTCTTGGTGACCCTCCTCTTCGTCCTGCCTGTGCTAACAAACAATGCTTGCACCTGAGGACAAGCTGCAGCTGTCCTCTTCAAGTAATGCCTCAGACACCTCACTGGACATGGTAGCAGCTGGTCTGGGTCGCTTGTTACAGAACGGAGACTCGCGACCCAGAAAGAGTCGAACCGTGGGTCCGGCACCCCAGGGTTCTGAGTCTTGGCAACAAACTCAGGGACGAACCTGAACGTTACCTCCCCCCATCCCCTTGAATGGGCGACGTCGCACGAGAGACCATGAAGTTCACTAACTCGCTTGGCAGAGGCAAAGCAAGCAGGAAAGCCGTCTTCCAAGACAGGTGGCGATCAGAGGCCTGGCGTAATGGTTCGAAAGGAGGTCTCTTAAGAGCCCTGAGGACCCGACCACGTTCCAAGGAGGAGGTCTCACTTCCGACTGAGGGCAGGTAAGTACATAGCTACGTATGAGTAAAGAGAGTTCCAGCGAGGAAGAAATGTCCACTCCTTTCAGACTAAAAGCCAAGCTTAAGGCTGAGCGATAGCCTTTCACCGCTGAGACCGAAAGGCGCATTTCCTCCCGCAAATAGACGAGAAACTCCGCTATTGCTGGAAAAGTGGTATCGAGTGGAGAGATACCCCTCCCACGACACCAACCACAGAAGACTCTCCACTTCGCCGGGTAGACACCCTCTGAGGACTTTCGCAGGTGCAGAGACATCCTCTCAGCAACCTGTTGCGAAAAGCCTCTCTCCGTGAGGAGACGCTGGACAGTCTCCAGGCGTGAAGCCGAAGCGATGCTACGGCTCTGTGGAAGATGGTGCAATGTGGTTGTCTGAGTAGCTCGTGTCGTGAGGGAAGTTCTCTCGGGAGCTCCGTCAGGAGCTGCAGAAGTTCCGGGAACCATTCCGCGTGATGCCACAGCGGAGCTATCAGTCATTGACAAGTTGAATGATAGTCTGGGCCTGTTGAGCACCCTTCTCATCAGACAGAACGGTGGGAAGGCGTACACTTCGATGTTGTCCCACCGTTGTTGGAAAGCATCTTGCCAGAGTGCCTTGGGGTCCGGGACTGGGGAGCAGTACAGGGGCAGTTTGAAATTCAAAGCTGTCGCGAACAGATCCACAGTCGGGGAACCCCACAAAGTCAGGACTTTGTTGCCTATCTGAGGATCCAAAGACCACTCGGTACTCACTATCTGCGAAGCCCTGCTCAGACTGTCGGCGAGCACATTCCTCTTGCCAGGAATGAAGCGAGGTGATAGTGTTATCGAGTGGACTTCGGTCCACCTCAGAATCTCTACTGCAAGATGGGATAGCTGCTGCGAAAAAGTACCTCCCTGCTTGTTGATTTAAGCCACTACCGTAGTGTTGTCGCTCATTACCACCACGGAGTGACCCGCCAGGGTCCGTTGGAACTGTTGAAGAGCCAGGAAAACGGCCTTCATTTCTATCAGGTTGATGTGCAGGTACTTTTCTGATTTTGACCAAAGGCCTGAGGTCCTCTGGTTCAGAATGTGCGCCCCCCCACCCTTCTTTTGACGCGTCCGAAAACAGTGCCAAATCCGGGGGGAGGACGAGAACCAGCCACCACCGCAGGTCAGCCTGTTCCGAAGGTCCTATCAGGACCAGGAAGTCCAGGGAATCGGAGCCTTGATTCCACCGGGACTTGAGCCGCCACTGCAGGGATCTCATCCTGAGACGGCCGTTTGGAACCAGACGAGCCAGGGAGGACAGGTGACCTAAGAGACGCAACCACGATTGGGCAGGAAGCTCTTCTCGCCTGAGGAAGGGTTCCGTCACCCTCCTCAGCCTTGCTATCCTGTCGTCTGATGGAAAGGCTTTGTGGAGATTGGTGTCTAACAACATGCCTAGATAAACCAGTCGTTGGGACGGCTGCAGAGAGGACTTCTCGAGATTTACCACGATCCCCAGATCCTGGCAAAGTCCCAGAAGCTTGTCTCGGTGTCGAAGAAGGGCCGACTCCGAGCCTGCTAGGATCAGCCAGTCGTCCAGATAACGGAGGAGACAGATGCCGTTCCAGTGCGCCCACGACGAAATCAGGGTAAACACTCTGGTGAACATCTGAGGTGCTGTGGAGAGACCGAAACACAGCACCTTGAACTGGTAGGTCTTGCTGTCTAGGCAGAATCTCAAGTACTTCCTGGAAGATGGATGGATTGGGATCTGGAAGTACGCGTCCTTCAGATCCAGTGTGCACATGAAGTCTTGTGGTCTCACTGCAAGTCTGACCGTGTCCGCTGTCTCCATGCTGAACGGAGTTTGCTTGACAAACTTGTTCAGAGCTGAGAGGTCAATGACGGGTCTCCAGCCTCCAGACGCCTTCTTTACAAGAAAGAGTCGACTGAAGAAGCCTGGGGAGCTGTCGACGACCTCCTGGAGAGCATCCTTCTTGAGCATGGTCACGACTTCTGCTCGAAGGGCTAGACCCTTTACCGATCCCATGGCAGAGGAGCTCAACGACACTGGATTCGCTGTCAGGGGATGTTAAGATGTCATGAATGGGACGCGATATCCTTGGCCGATCACGGAGACCGTCCAAGCATCGGCCCCATGTTGCTGCCACCTGTGCACGCAACTTTGAAGGCCTCCTCCCACAGGTGGACACGCGGGGGGACTGCCACTCCTAGCGCTTGCAGCTGCGGCCGCTCCCTCTAGGAGTCTTGCCTCCCCTGGAGGACTTACCGCCCCTCTTGTCCTTGGCAGGAAAGGGCTGGGGCTTAGACACCACTTTCTTAGCTGCCGGCGCCTGCTTCAGTGTCTTGCGAGGCTGCTGCTGATGTTGCTGTGGAGCTGGAGGCTTGTAGGGCCGAGATGCAAGGGCCCTTTGGAGGAGGGAGTCCTGACTCGACTTCCTCCAATCTCAGCTGTACGTTCCATGTCCTGGGGCTCAAATAAATTCCCCCCCGAGGAGGGAGGCGTGTCTGAGCCTGTTGACGTCCACGGCGGGGAGCTTCGGATGGATCTTCTCGGTCACCGCATCACGACGCTTGACCACCGAGTTGGCCCACAGGTTGGTAACCTGATGTGCCAGGAACTCGATGGAGCGAGTGCCCGAGAGGAGGAAGGTCTCCAGGGCCTTCCTATTGCTCTCCTTAAGACAGATCCTCAGAGCGCAATAGAATGCCCAGAGAACCTAGCCAGACATCCAGCCACAAGGTGGCCTGCATGGCGCACTTCGCGACCTTCTCATGGCTTAGAATCTCCGACACCGAGAACGTCACCTGCCGGGCGGAGAGCTTCTCAAGAGGAACTCCCCTAGTAAACTCTTCTACCGAATGGTGGAGGGGAAGAGCGAGGCTAGACTCCCCCATGATCTCAAAATAACTCCTCTGCTGGAGATGAGGAGGTGGGAGGAGTTTGTTCCCGGCAGAGGAACGACTGGAGGTAGTGAGTGCTGCGAGCTGAGCATTAGCCCTGGCTCTGGCACTCTTCAGCCCCTGGGACCAGGGCAGAGCCGCGCTGGCCTTTGGGGGCTTCTGAGTCCCATAAACCTGATCCAGGACCGTGTCCTTGCCTTCACGGGGGGCGATCACAAGGGCCATGAACCCATTGAGCTGTCTCATCAGGCCCAGGACCTGCCAGAAGGCATGCTCAGACTCTTGCTGCTCTCCTCCCTGCGGACTGGCAGCTAAGTCTCCTGTCCCCAGAAGCTCTTCCTGGGGAGACACATGGACGTTCTCCCGGGGTCTAGCTGGTTCCTGACGAATGCGTGCAGATTGATTGATTGATTGATTTAAAGTTTTCAGGCATCCTGACATCTAAGGTCATTGACCCCGGTAACATTTAATTTATGTATACAAAAATAAAAAATAAAATAAAATAAAAAATAAAAGAGTATTCAATTAAAATCATAAAAGTTGAATGTCATAAAAGTTAAATATTTTTCAGAAGACCTGCTTCTGAAATAAATCTAAAAATGCCACTTGCATAGTAGGACACATCATTTCCAAGAATCTTGGCAAGGATGAACCTGCCACCCTCACCTCGAGCCTCAAACAGATATTTATTCCTTAAGTTGTTATAATTGGGGCATTCGGTCAACAAATGCCTCACTGTTAGAGGTACTAAACAGTCCTCACAATACGGTTGGTGTTGGCCCTTCAGCAGAAACTCGTGTGTCAACCGAATGTGACCGATATGGAGACGACAAAGAGACGTCTCCCATTTTCGGGGCATCATATTATACCTCCAAGGAGATATGACATTTGTTACCTCTCGCATTTTATTCCCATCTAGGCTATCCCATTGCTGTTGCCATTTATTGCAAACCAATTTCTTGATGTCAAGTAAGAAATCATTACAGGGAATGGGATACCTTCTTGGCAGCAACTCGGATGCAGCCTTCTTGGCCAGTGAATCTGCCTTCTCATTCCCGGAAACACCTACAAGTGCTGGAACCCAACAAAATTGAACTGTTATACCTCTCTGTCCAATAATAAAAAGCCATTCTAAAATCTTTATAACTAGAAGGCTATTAGAATTAAAAACTTCTATAGCTTGAAGGACACTCCTTGCATCACTAAAAATTGTAAAATTACTCTCCTCCTCCAACGCTATTTTCTCAATAGCGGTTAATATGCCATACGGTTCGGCAGTAAATATGGAAGCGGTCAGAGGAAGTGCACCTCTACAATTAAAACCATTACTATGTACTGTACTCCAAATCCACCGCCAGCATCAGATTTGGAGCCATCAGTATGGATAAAAGTTGATCCTCTATGTTCTTTAACATGTTCATCAAGAAGAGACCTGGCTTCTAGGTCTGACATATTCTTCTTATCTCCAATAAAATATTTACAAAAAGATATCTCTGGTAATTTCCATGGAGGCGTTGATGATACCTTGAATGGAAGTACCTTATTTCTAATTATATCCAGACTATTTAATAATCGTTTCACCCGAAAGCCATAAGGGTGAGGAGATTTTGGGTGCAACTCAAAGTATGATGCGTGTCTTACAAGGCTTGCAGTCTGAAAGGCTAGAGAGTTAGGGAGTCTTTGCAATCTAAACCAATACCGAATAATGGAAGAAATTCGGTAAAGGTCTAGAGGTAACTCTCCAGCATCAACAAGGAGACTTGGGATAGGCGAGGTTTTAAAAGCTCCTGTAGACAATCTAATACCTGCATGATGTATCGAGTCTAATATTCTTAACCGGCTTGGGGTGGCTGAAGAATATATTTCACATCCATAACTAATTTGGGAAAAAATCAAGGCCTTGTATAATTTTAAAATAGTATTGCGGTCTGCCCCCATGATGTATGGGACAATACTTTCAAGATATTCAGAGCTTCAACACATTTAGCTTTTAACGCTTTTAAGTGAGAAACCCATGTAAGCCTACAATCAAATATCAAACCTAAAAATTTAGCTTCACTTGCACATGGTATCCCTTGACCTTTAATGTATATATCCGGGTCTGGATGTACTCCCCGGATACGACAAAAATGGACAATAGTAGTTTTACTTGTCGAGAACTTAAATCCATTCATGTCAGCCCACTGGATAATTTTATCAATAGAGAGTTGGATTTTTCTCTCAACCATTGCCATTCTAGTGCCAACAAATGATATTGAGAGATCATCCACAAATAATGTTGAGAGAACATCCCGGGGAATGACTGAGGATATCCCATTAATTGCTAGTGCAAACAGGGTTACACTCAGCACACTCCCCTGAGGAACTCCTTCTTCCTGACACTTACTCTCTGATAAAGTTTCCCCCACTCTCACTTGAAAACTCTATGTGAAAGAAATGACTGGATAAATAGTGGTAGTTCTCCTTTTAATCCTAGTTCAGGAATTGTTTTAAGTATACCATATCTCCATGTGGTATCATATGCCTTTTCAAGGTCGAAAAAAACTGTCACATGGTGCTGTTTGGAAGCAAAGGCTTCACAAATAAAGGACTCAAGTCTTATTAACACATCAGTTGTTGAGTGCATTTTTCTGAATCCAAATTGAATCGGTGATAAAATACCCTTCTTTTCAAGGTACCACATCAACCTTACATTGACCATCTTCTCCATGATTTTACATAAACACGAAGTCAAAGCAATTGGTCGATAGCTTGCTGCTAAAAACTTGAGTCCTTACTGGGTTTTAAAAAGGCTAAAATAATGGCTAGTTCCCAAACACTTGGGTAACTATGATCATGCCATATTCTATTAATATGTTATTTTCATTAGTAAAATATATTTTTGAATATACTTACCCGATGATCATGTAGCTGTCAACTCTGTTGCCCGACAGAAATCTACGGTCGGGATACGCCAGCGATCGCTATACAGGTGGGGGTGTACACAACAGCGCCATCTGTGAGCAGGTACTCAAGTACTTCTTGTCAACAAGAACTCAATTTTCTCCTCGGTCCACTGGTTCTCTATGGGGAGGAAGGGCGGGTCCTTAAATTCATGATCATCGGGTAAGTATATTCAAAAATTTATTTTACTAATGAAAATAACATTTTTCAATATTAATCTTACCCGATGATCATGTAGCTGATTCACACCCAGGGTGGTGGGTGGAGACCAGCATACATGTTAACAAAGAAGCTAAGTATCCCGTATTTAATTTTATTAGTTATTCAAAAATAACATAAAATAAATAAGTACCTGGTAAGGAAGACGACTTGAACCATTACTCTGCCTTTATTAAGTACGTCTTCCTTACTGAGTGTAGCGGTCCTCTTAGGATGCTGAACGACTCTTAGGTGCTGAAGTATAAAGGGCTGCAACCCATACTAAAGGACCTCATCACAACCTCTAACCTCGGCGCTTCTCAAGAAAGAATTGACCACCCGCCAAATCAACAAGGATGCGGAAGGCTTCTTAGCCGACCGTACAACCCATCAAAAGTATTCAAGAGAAAGGTTAAAAAGGTTATGGGATTATGGGAATGTAGTGGCTGAGCCCTCACCTACTACTGCACTCGCTGCTACGAATGGTCCCAGGGTGTAGCAGTTCTCGTAAAGAGACTGGACATCTTTGAGATAGAATGATGCGAACACTGACTTGCTTCTCCAATAGGTTGCATCCATAACACTCTGTAGAGAACGGTTCTGTTTGAAGGCCACTGAAGTAGCCACAGCTCTCACTTCATGTGTCCTTACCTTCAGCAAAGCAAGGTCTTCTTCCTTCAGATGAGAATGTGCTTCCCTAATCAGAAGCCTGATGTAGTAAGAAACTGAGTTCTTAGACATTGGAAGAGAAGGCTTCTTGATAGTACACCATAAGGCTTCTGATTGTCCTCGTAAAGGTTTTGACCTTTTTAGATAGTACCTAAACTGGGCAAAGTACTCTCTCCAGTTCATTCCCCACCAAGTTGGACAGGCTTGGGATCTCGAACGACTTAGGCCAAGGACGTGAAGGAAGCTCGTTTTTAGCAAAAAACCGAGCTGCAAGGAACACGTAGCCGTTTCAGATGTGAAAACTATGTTCCTGCTGAAGGCGTGGATCTCACTTACTCTTTTAGCTGTTGCCAAGCACACGAGGAAAAGAGTTTTTAATGTGAGGTCCTTAAAAGAGGCTGATTGGAGAGGTTCAAATCTTGATGACATAAGGAACCTTAGGACCACGTCTAGATTCCAGCCTGGAGTGGACAACCGACGTTCCTTTGAGGTCTCAAAAGACCTAAGGTGGTCCTGTAGATCTTTGTTGGTGGAAAGATCCAAGCCTCTGTGGCGGAAAACCGCTGCCAACATACTTCTGTAACCCTTGATCGTAGGAGCTGAAAGGGATCTTACGTTCCTTAGATGTAACAGGAAGTCAGCAATCTGGGTTACAGTGGTACTGGTTGAAGAAACTGCATTGGCCTTGCACCAGCTTCGGAAGACTTCCCATTTAGACTGATAGACTCTGAGAGTGGATGTCCTCCTTGCTCTGGCAATCGCTCTGGCTGCCTCCTTCGAAAAGCCTCTAGCTCTTGAGAGTCTTTCGATAGTCTGAAGGCAGTCAGACGAAGAGCGTGGAGGTTTGGGTGTACCTTCTTTACGTGAGGTTGACGTAGAAGGTCCACTCTTAGAGGAAGAGTCCTGGGAATGTCGACCAGCCATTGCAGTACCTCTGTGAACCATTCTCTCGCGGGCCAGAGGGGAGCAACCAACGTCAGCCGTGTCCCTTTGTGAGAGGCGAACTTCTGAAGTACCCTGTTGACAATCTTGAACGGCGGGAATGCATACAGGTCGAGATGGGACCAATCCAGCAGAAAAGCATCCACGTGAACTGCTGCTGGGTCTGGAATCGGAGAACAATACAACGGGAGCCTCTAGGTCATCGAGGTAGCGAACAGATCTATGGTTGGCTGACCCCACAGGGCCCAAAGTCTGCTGCAAACATTTTTGTGAAGGGTCCACTCTGTGGGGATGACCTGACCCTTCCGGCTGAGGCGATCTGCCATGACATTCATATCGCCCTGAATGAACCTCGTTCCCAGCGTGAGCTTTCGATCTTTTGACCAGATGAGGAGGTCCCTTGCGATCTAGAACAACTTCCTCGAATGAGTCCCTCCCTGCTTGGAGATGTAAGCCAAGGCTGTGGTGTTGTCGGAGTCCACCTCCACCACCTTGTTTAGCTGGAGGGACTTGAAGTTTATCAAGGCCAGATGAACCGCCAACAACTCCTTGCAATTGATGTGAAGTGTCCTTTGCTCCTGATTCCATGTTCCCGAGCATTCCTGTCCGTCCAATGTCGCACCCCAACCCGTGTCTGATGCGTCCGAGAAGAGACGGCGGTCGGGGTTCTGAACAGCCAAAGGTAGACCTTCCTTGAGAAGAAAGCTGTTCTTCCACCACGTTAGAGTAGACCTCATCTCTTCGGAAACAGGAACTGAGACCGTCTCTAGCGTCATGTCCTCTATCCAGTGAGCAGCTAGATGATACTGAAGGGGGCGGAGGTGGAGTCTCCCTAACTCGATGAACAGGGCCAGCGATAAAAGTGTCCCTGTTAGACTCATCCACTGCCTGACTGAGCATCGATTCCTTCTCAGCATGCTCTGGATGCATTCTAGGGCTTGGTTGATCCTTGGGGCCGACGGAAAAGCCCGAAAAACTCGACTCTGAATCTCCATACCCAGGTAGACAAAGGTCTGGGATGGGACGAGCTGAGACTTCTCTAAATTGACCAGGAGGCCCAGTTCCTTGGTCAGATCCATAGTCCATCTGAGATTCTCCAGACAGCGACGACTTGTGGGAGCTCTTAAAAGCCAGTCGTCTGATGGAGCCGGACACAAGATCATGGTACTGCTGCACAGTCTGTTAACTGTCAACCATGGGGAAGCGAGGAAGTACAGCGACAACCCGAAACTGTCTAGACTGTCTGGGTAGTACAGACAACTCTTTATCGGGTTGCTGAGGTTGCCGCACCGCGTCACAACAAGTCACCTCTGCTGGTTGTTGAACGTCTTCCCAGTGACACACTGACTCCGTAAAAAGAAATCCTCTATCAAGGACTAAGCTTGGACTGCATGTCTTGCAACAAAGCTCAAGGTCTATGGGAGCAGGTGTGGCAACAGACGGGGTTAGCGACTGAAGCGGAACCATTTACCCTCCCTGGAAGCATGTTATGCTTAAATAAAAGTCCATAGGAGGCTAAGCAGCTTAAGGCTCCTCTCCAAATGACAGAGTCCTCAAGGGAATATCAGAAGGAGGGAGAACAGCACTTTCTCATCTACAGGAACCATATCCGAGAAAAGCTAAGTTCTCTCAGTGAGGGTTTCACTGGTGCAAAAGCAGCAGACCAGAAGGCAACATTATGAAACTGCTTGACAGTCTGTGAACTGTCAAAAACTGAGCTGTCAACCACAACAGGAGCGTAAGGACATACAGCACTGGTGTATAAGTAGCAGACCAGAAGGCAACGTCATGTAACTGCATGACAGTTTGTGAGTTGGCAACAACCAAAGATGTGTGGGGAAGCCTCAACTCCTGCCTGACTAGTTTGCTGCTGGCGAGTGGCGGTAACCACAGTGTGTTGCGGAGGCTGACACACCGTGTCAAAACACGGCAGCTTGTGGTAGCTCCCGCACGGCAACGGAGTGCTCTGTGTGTGGGAGTCATCAAACATCTGGCAGGGTTGACTGTGCATGGGTGGAGGAGCTCTCACAACAAGAGTGTGAGAGCATGAAGCCATGCCGGGCGCACAACCGTGGGAGGTGTAGGCCCACGGGTGCATCGTCAACCTTCTCCGCAGTCGGAGTGTGGGAGCTGGCAACAACAAAAGCAGAGTGCTGGTGCATGGGAGGGGCTGCGGTGGGTTGAGGAGCATGCGGTATGGTATGCAGAGCATGCTGTAAGGTATGCAGAGCATGCTGTAAGGTATGCAGAGCATGCTGTAAGGTATGCAGAGCATGCTGTAAGGTATGCAGAGCATGCTGTAAGGAATGCAGAGCATGCTGTAAGGTATGCAGAGCATGCTGTAAGGTATGCAGAGCATGCGGTATGGTATGCAGAGCATGAGGTAAGGCATGCGGCTCATGCTGCATGGTATGCGGCTCATGCTGCATGGGATGCGGCTCATGCTGCATGGTATGCGGCTCATGCTGCATGGGATGAGGCTCATGCTGCATGGAATGAGGCTCATGCTGCATGGGATGAGGCTCATGCTGCATGGTATGAGGCTCATGCTGCATGGAATGCGGCTCATGCTGCAAGGTATGCGGAGCATGCTGTAAGGTCTGCAGAGCATGCTGCATGGGCTGAGGAGAATGCCGCATAGTGCTGGAACCCGGCAACTCCTGATGCGGCAGCTCACGCATGTTAGCAGATGGTGCAGCAAGAACATGCGTCTGGCAGTGAGGACTGCGCATCGGTGGAGGAGCTCTCACAGGTGTGGAGTGGGAGCAGGCAGCCGCAGTATCTGCTGAGCGCACAACCTCGGCGGGTTGTAGGTAAACAGGCTGCATTGTCAACCTTCCAGCATGATACTCCTGTATGAAGGAGCAAGCTGAGACTGTAAAGTCTGCAGCATGGACCACTAGGGTCTATGAAAGACAACAACAAACGGAGCTACTGTCCGTTGTGACTGAGGGTCTAAAACAGCTGGTGCGGCAACAGACGGAGTTACTGCCTGTTGCGGTACCACCTAGCCTCTCTTAGGAGGTGTGCAGTTGTCGTACTGCAGCGAGTCCGAACTGACCCAGTGGCTACACCTAGGCCGTTGGACTTGCACTTAAAAGCTGCAAGATTTGGTCCATGGTTTCTGCAAGAAACCTCTTCCGCAGATGAGGAATAAATGGGCTCTCTCGTCTTTGTGTGGGTGGGGTGATCACGTCGGCAACGTGTGTAGATACACCCGAAACCACAGAGGGAAACGTCTGTTCGTCGATCAAGGCCTGAGGAACCCATAAGTCCTTCGACATTACTTCTCCCCTGGGCTTGGGAGCTTGTAAGAGGTATCGGACTAGGTGAACCACTGGCACGAACAGACGAACCCTCGAACGCAACACTGTAACACTTTGCGCATATCACTTTATCACTTTTGATTTTCTGTTTGTACTTATTTCACTGAACTCGAAACTTTAAGTGGTTTGTACCTGAAACACGCAATCCTATCCTTCATTAAAAGGTAGTAATTGCGAAAACAGTATTACAATGTAACAGAAAAACATAATGAAAGATAAAGAATTCAGTGGCTGGAAAAGAGACTAAACACTAGATCAAATAAACTACGTTTAAAATCTCTCACCGCATAAAGCCTGGGAACAAGAATAAAACTCTAGAAACGTTTTACCTTCTTCCCCTCTATCGACTAGGGAGAAGAGCAAAAAAAAACGAGAACAACGTTACCCGCTTGAACGAAACGTTTATCCTCCTCTCTCTCCCTCCGTCTCTATCTCTCTCTCTCTCTCTCTCTTGACTTAGAACCTGAGAGATGAGCCCAATTATATATATCGTTAAAACATATTATTTGTTAAAGGAAAAAAAAAACTGAAAAGTTTCCCAAATAAAAAGCTCCTTTATTAGAATTAAAACCATTTAAGCTAAGAAAGAATGAACGAAACGCTAGAATCGGTTTACTCTTACTGCAACGTGAAACCGTGAATACTCTCTCTCTATCGTAACGATAGAGCGCAAGTTGAACGTTCTGAACGTCAACAATTGCGGAGACTAAACAAAACGTTAGTTCAACTTTGAAAACAGTACGACTTATCAAAGAAATTCTTTCAAAAACATAAAATTAAAATAGCATAAATTCTTAACAGGAAAAACGATATGACGAGCTCAATGTTAATTAACTTCGGTTCCAAGTAAGGACCGCCTACTATTAGGAAAGGTCGCATATTTTTTTTTTTTTTTTTTTTTTTTTAAGGAAAGTTAATCAAAGAGGCCTATAAATGGCGGAGAGATATAAAATAAAAAGTGAAAGAGAGTCTATACTCTCTTCGACACCAACACTTCCGTCTAAGGGAAGGGTCGGCCATTTAAAAGTGAAAGAGTCCATACTCTCTTCGTCACCATAATTAATTCAAATTAATTCCAAAAGCTTGCTAAGCTAAAGATAAAGCTTCCTGAATAGCGAAGGCTAAACTCTAGAGCAAATACATCACCAAATCGTGAGCAATAACTCCAGAATCAACAGCGTATCCCAGTAGGTCTAGCCGGTGGCACGACAGAGGAAAAATTGAGTTCTTGTTGACAAGAAGTACTTGAGTACCTGCTCACAGATGGCGCTGTTGTGTACACCCCCACCTGTATAGCGATTGCTGGCGTATCCCGACCGTAGATTTCTGTCGGGCAACAGAGTTGACAGCTACATGATCATCGGGTAAGATTAATATTGAAAAAACTATGTATTATTTTCTGGAAGACATCTTTGATGAGGTCTTCCCATTGACAGTTTTTGATTTGACAATATTTTCTGTAGGCTTTTTAAGTTTGGGTCTTGATAAATTAGGTTTTATATTAGACTTTTCAGTGTTGTTGTTACCTAATTCTTGTGGGGGATGGTGGACCTCCACTTGAATTTTTGATTGATTCAAGAAGTTTTCCTGTTGATCTGAAATATCAACAGGCAAAACATCATACCTATTTGATGTAATAACTTTGGTGTTTTTAATGGATGGGGGTGAGAGAGATGGAGGTCTCTCTCTTTTCCTATAGACAGGTAGTGATTTATTAGGTTTTGATGTTTTCCCCCTACAGGCGCACCTGATAATTCTGTTTCATGTGGAACCTCCATCAAATCAGGCAAAGATATAGCCTGAGAGAGGTTAGTATTATCCTTTGTAGTGGGGGACAAAGGTTTACTAGAGGTGAGAAAAGTCTTACGTGATATTCTTGCCTTATCCTCTAGAATTCTATCAGAAGATGGCAAATTTCTTTTCTGGGGAATAGAGGCAGTATTAGGTGGGTTTTATGTCTCCTGCCTCATTTTTTCTCCCGATTTCAATACTTTTGCATAACTTGCTGATTTACTCAATAGTCTCTTGGCATGCCCCACACTTATGTGTTCGATACTGGATTTATTGAGAGCAGCCTCTTCCAATTTATATTGCTGGCAGTTCCTATCCGTAGATTTGTGATTCAAATTGCAGTTTATACAATTGGCCTCTAGTGTATAGTCTCCATGGTAAACATTAGAGCATGTACTACACATTTTATCATTCTTACATACTTTAGATGGATGCCCATATCTAAAGCAATTAAAACATTGCAGCGGCTTCTGCTTAAAAGTTTGCACTTTAATTCGTTCATTCTCTATGTAAATGTGGAAAGGCACATCAGCATCCTGGAAAGTCAGGATAATCATTGACGTTCCAGGGACTTTATGCACTTTCCACACAGTTAAAGGACACATGGCCAATATCTCCTCTTCTGGGAATTCATATAAGTCTCTATTAAAAACTACTCCCCTTCCATAACTAAAGTTTAGATGGGGTTTCACATCCAGCTTTATGTCATCGTTCTCTGTATTTATATTGGAAAGTATAACCGATTGAGTTTCTGATTTGGCACTTATTAGGAAACTGTTCTTTCCAAACCGAGATATATCTCCTGGTGCGATAGTACCTACTTTCTTTTGAAGAAATTTACATATTTTGAAATAATTTCCAGTACTCCCTTTTGATTGGGCAACATGCCACTTTGGTGGTTTTGGCTTTCTCTGGGAAGGTACAACTACCTCTATACCTTTATCAATCCAATCTGCAGGCCTATATACATCCAGATTCTTAGGTACCAGATCGCAAAGAGCACCCTTGAAATTCAAATTACTGATTTTAATATTTATGATATCATTGATAGCGTTGAATGCTTCATCATGGTTATCAAATGATATCCATGAATCCCATTTGTCACCTTCAAGCCTCATTCTAATTTCCCTGATGTGACCATAACATTGAAATAACTTATATAGAACATCGTAATTGGTTTCAATGGAGATCTGAGTGACGTGAAGGATTCGCAAATTCTCCATGTCACCCAAATTACTTTGTTTTTGAACATAAGTAGCATGGTCCTTTAGAGTTTCCAGGTCGTCAACAGAGGGGTTAGTTTTTGGAGCAGAAGCAAGTCGGGTTATCCACCTTTTATCGGAGGATTTCAGTCCTCCTATCCCATGTGGCCCAACACGAGAAGAGGCTTCAGCGGGGACCAGAACTCTATTAGAGAGGGGCTGCCTCTCTTAAGGTGGGCGTACACTGGTCAGTGGGGGTAGTTAGCCCCTCCCACCGACGACTCCAATGCCTAGCGTCACCCATTACCCGCAAATATGGGCGACTTAAAACCAGATCATTGGAGCCCGACTCTTAACAGACTTAGTCTGCACCCAATAGGGTCTGCCAGAGGGTGATGGCGTCTAAATTTGTACAGGTTGAGATGGTATGACATCCATCCCACCCTGTGCCAAATCCAAAGCAGCAGTCAAAACCTAAGTCGTACAAGCTAAAGTCGTCAACAAGTTCATGCCCAAGAGGAAGAGATGGGAGAAAATAAGAAGGAATCAAAAGAACGGAGAGAAAGTGCTGACTAATTTAGTTGGATCAACAGTTGGGCACCGAGGTCCAGTGGGGAAGTAGTTCCCATTGTTCATTAGAGCCCAACTGCTAGTCCCTAAGCCCCCCATCATCATCAAGGCTTCAGCATCTGGGGGGAATACGTGCAGAAGACTTCGGCAACGTCTTGGAGTCCTTGGGTTCCCTCCTGGGCGGGATACAAGACTCCAGCAAAGTGGTCTGGTAGGCACCTTCCACGCGAGACGATTCTCCTCCACGAGGAGGTGACTCCCCCCTTGGTGCTGAGGGGGAGACCGCCGCCTCACTGGACTCTCCTGAGGACGGAAAAGCCTCGTCTGCGGGAGAAGGAGAAAACGACTGCGAAGGGGACGGGGCCTTCCTGACGGACCTATTAGGAACCAACTTCTCCCTGGGAGAAGTCACCACGAAGTCCACTCCTCTCCTTCTCTTCAGCGGGGGCGAGGCCGTCGCTGGCTTGTGTCCTGGATCGACGAGTGCCGGCTTCATAGCCTTCACTAACGCCCGCATCAGAGGACCAAACCAGGACAGCCGAGACACGGACACAGAGTCCGAAATTCCCCACTGGAGGGAAGGGGATCGGGCGATCCTTCAGAGTGGACACCACTGGACCTGCCTGTAAAAAAGAAGGGGACGAAAGTTGCCTTGACCTTTCTGAAGGTCCTTCCTTGTCCTGCAAAAGAGACCTGCGCTTAGGAGGAGGCAATCCCGACTGCGACCTGTCCACACACGTCCCTGCTGCTGCCGCGAGCTGCGGAACCCGACGCGAACGGGAGTTGTGCTGACGCTCGCGCGAGGGTGACATGAAAGTCGCGCGCGAGGGCTGTTAGAGCGCGGGCGCGCAATCGCGCAGAGACAAACGAGCGCGGGAGCAATCGCGAGCGGGCGAGCGGGCGAACGGGCGCGTAGGCGAGTGAGCGCGTGGGCGAGCGGGCGAGCTGGCGAGTGAGCGTGCTGGCGCGTTGGCGCTCAGGAGACCGCTGAAGGCCAGGGGCCGATAGTATCCTGGAGACCTGTGACGCGTGGGCGAGCGATGGCAAGTCGGCGATCGATGGCGCGTTGGCGAACGCTGGCGCGCAGGCGAGCGTTGGCGCGTTGGCGCGTTGGCGAGCGATAGCGCGTATAATGCACAGGCGAGTGACCGCGCGTAGGCGAGCTGATCGCAGGGGACCTATGTTTCTCTGGATCTGCTGGGCGCTGACGCGTAGGAGAGCGCTTGCGCGCAGGCGATGGATCACGCGGAGGATCTGGACATTGCCGTCGCTCAGGAGAACGCTGACGCGCTGGAGATCATTGACGCACAGGAGATTGCTGACAAGAACGAGAACGTTGACGCGTCGGAGATCACTGTCGCGCTGGAGAACGCTGGCGAGCAGGGAGACGGTGCATAGAAGGCTGCGCAGGAATTGTCGGCGTGACGGGCAAAGGCGAACGCTCGCAAGTGGGCTCAGGAAGAGGAGTCGCGTGGGCTTGGAGGAACTCTAAATGTACGCGCAGGAGACCGCGCGTTGCTGCGCAGGAGAAAGCTGATGAGCAGGATCGCGAGGGTGAGGAGAAGTTAAGTCCTTGCCCAAGTCCTGAACCGGAGTTCTAGGGCACGTGGGCGAGCGTGGGCGCGTGTCAGGAACTGGAAGCGCAGGTGCGCGTTGATGAGCAGGGGATCTAGTGTGCTCAGGAGACCGTTGGCGCGCTGGGCGCGCAGCAGGAACAGGAGAAAGTTCGTTATCCTTAGGAGAGCGCTGGCGAACAGTAGGGCGTTGATCATCAGGAGAGCGCTGACGAGCAGGAGAGTGCTAACGAGCAGGAGAGCGTTGGTGTGTAACTATACGTGAACGCGCAGAAGGCCGCGCAGGGGAACCCTGACGCGCAAGGGAAGTGCCCACACCGTGGGCGACATCCCTTTGCCCCGAAGGGACCGGTGCCCGTCGGCTGACGAGATCAAGCTGCTGGCTGTCTGCACAGGAAGTAGGTCTGGAAGGCATAGGAGAACGTGAACGATCCCCGGAGAGGTCTAAGGACGCGGCTGCTACAGACTGCTTCTGGTGAGGAGATTCCCCATTGGAGGACGGAGGAGGAGAAGACTCGAAAAGGCGCCTCTTGACACCCTTATAGGGAGACGGGAGGCCCTTGCGGCGAAGCGGACGATGAGCCTTACGGCGAAGGCGGCCACGAGGGAGGTCGTCGGGATCATCAGTCCTCCAAAGAGGAGTCTCAGTCAGAGTGCTCTCCCCCGAGGGGGAGACTTGGCCGCAGGAGTGCCCGTAGGACCCCCTTCCCCCTCCGAAGGATGTACAGAAGGGGGAGGAGAGCCTTCAGCAACGTCATCACCATCAGGCGCCGCAGAGGTTTGACCAGACTCGTCGGAAGCCTCTGCCACCAGGACGTCGACGATAGACAGAGGATCTACCTCTGCTATCACCGGCGACTGCTTGACAGCAGCCCCCAACTGAATAAGGTCAAACAGGGCTTCATTGGAGGGCAGGCCCTTAAGCCCCAAGGAACCCCAAAGCTGAAAAAGATCATTATTATACATGGAATTAACATTACCAAAATCCTCCCCCGGAGGAGGAGGGGGAACCGCCCCGCTATGAGAGGCGACGCCCTCTCCCGCACCCCGAGGTCGGGAAAGAGAACTAGGGCCTGCGCTCCCACTCGGCGGCCTCTCACTAGGAGCCGGACGAGGGGGAGCTTCGAAGGAGGTTTGGGCGGCGGAAGAAGAGTCCCGAGAGCCTTCCTCCTTCAAGGAAACTCTCGAAGGAGAACGGTCTCTCTTGGACTTCTTCTTACACCGGCGGGCAAACCTCTCCCACTGGGAGGCAGACCACTCCCTACACTCACTACATGTATTTTCACTATCACACCGTCGGCCTCGACACTGCGGGCAAAGGGTGTGAGGATCAGTATCCACCGCAGACATGAAGGTACCGCAAGGGCGGCCGGCAATACCAGGGCACTTGCGCATAATGAACAGCAAAGGGCGAGGCCAACTTCAAACACACAAAGTCTGAGGAAAAGCAAAAAGAGATTAAGGCTGTCAAAAAACGAGGACAATAGACAGAGACGTCTATTCATTGTCCGAGCCAAAAGTGAAGTGAAGCAAATCACCGGTATGGGGGGGAGGGGTAGCAAGCTACCCCTTCCCCTACCCCCGCTAACTAGCACGCGGGTAGTTAACCCTCGTTAAACTCTATTGGCTCGTCAATTTCAGCTACGCCGAAAGTAAACCCTATGTAAATAGCGTGGTTTGTATTTCGGTTACGGAATAAACTAATTTGTAAGAAATTCTTCATCTAACTGTCTTCCCAAAAAAATAGACTTGTATGCTTAATTAAAAAAATTCTATAAGTTTTGAAAAATCCTCAA
The DNA here is from genome assembly GCF_036898095.1 of Palaemon carinicauda. Lineage (NCBI taxonomy): Eukaryota > Metazoa > Arthropoda > Malacostraca > Decapoda > Palaemonidae > Palaemon > Palaemon carinicauda. The sequence goes on along the minus strand of NC_090761.1, from coordinate 49,048,511 downwards.
AAACAATTACACTGATATCTTGAGACTTTAAATGTCAGTCCCTCCACATTAGTCATAGAAAAATTTAATGAATGGATTAATGTTGATTATTTAATTATGATAAATTGGTAAAAATAAGTAAACTATTTCTAAGACTAACACTTCATAAGATATTCCCTTTGGAATAATAACTTTTCAACAATGCTTCAGACTTTAGCAAAAAATATTGAGTATACAGAAATGCATTCTCGAAAATATTGTTCATGTAGTTATGACAATGACTTTAGTTGTATACAAAGCAAAAAAAAAATTCTAACTTTATGTAATCATTTCCCCTCAGAAAAAGAAACCTGGCATGTATACTTAGTCTTGTTTGACCAGAGGACAAGTCACTCTGTTAAACTTGCTTATTAATATCTTGCACTTCATTATTCCACCTTTTGCATTACAGCTTTATTTGTCCCACTCTAAAGGGCTCCACTTTTACATGAATATGATGCCTAGGGTAACTCCAACCTGAAAAAAAAAATAAGATTTAAAAAATTGTATTAAGAACTAAATTATCTAGAATTCTTAAAATTTCTACATTAATTTTATGGATAACATACAGTTTATGTTTTAGTTCCTATCAGTTTTCAATCCAAGTAAACAATGTCATCAATACACTGATAATCTTATTGCATTTGATTTGGCAATATACAAATTTGCATATACTGTAATTTGTATTCTCCCTATCATACAAACCTGCAGCTCTTTATTATAGCATTATTATTTCGGCAGAGGTGAAAACTAGTCTTAAATAACAAATTTGGAAGTAATTTGTATTTTTCCTAGCATACAAACCTGAAGGTATTTATAAGGGTATTACTTTTTGGCGTAGCTGAAAGACGAGCCATGATAACTTTTAGTGAGGGATAACTACCCCATCCACTAGTTAGCGGGTGGGGGTGGGAAAGACTGGCTACCACACTCACTTACACTTCTCGGTTGAGTGACCACTTTGCTTTATGGTAGGACTTCTCTGGGGACAGGGTGGTGACCCAATTTGTATAAATAGCTTCAGGTTTGACGGCTAGGAAAAATACAAATTACTTCCAAATTTGCTATTTGTTTTGGAGCATATACAAACCCTCCACTATCTATAGGGGTGACTTACTCTTAGGAGGGAGGAAGTCCTCACCAACTGGCTTTGGCCATGACCAGGGCTTCCCTCTATTTCAATTTGTGATTGATAGTAGAAGGAACCCTTGCTAAAATCAAGTGCCAATATGAGGTAATGCACTGATAGCAACCTGCAGAAGCTTGTGTGTGAGTGAACCTGATAGTGTGGCTTTTTTCAACATAGGAACTCGAGTACAAAACCTAGAGTTCTTAAAACTTACCCAATGCTCTCCCTCAACAAGGTATTGGGGACATAAAGTATTATTCTATAATTAGGATGCACAAGGGATATGAGTCATACCCGCAGCCAGGTGAGGTCAGGTATGCTGAGGCTTGTGGAGATGTTTTCCCCAGAGAAAAGGTGAAAGGAAGAAAAGAGCCAGTCATTCTTACTCATTCACCCCCGACTAACCCGAGTAACCTCAGCCCTCAACCCTCTGCTACTTGTCCATCAAGGAGCTTGATGTGTTTAGATCATTTGTTGTGCGACCACCACAGATCATGGAAAAGGTGTCCATGTTCCTGTGGGTTACGTCTTTGCAGGTAGTGGGCAGTGAAGATCGATTGACGCTTCCACACGCTCGCTTGTAGTACCTGCGCCACAGAGTAGTTTCTTGAACGCCAGGAATGTAGCAATGCCACTGACGTCATGAGATCTGGTTCCTAGGATGGAGGAAGGTCTGGATTGAGAGTAAACTCAATAGCCTTCCAATCCAAGAGGAAAAGGATAACCTTCCCTGTGCTGGCCAACAGTACTGACAAATGGGGGCGAGCTCCTATTATTCTCTTAAGGTAACGCCACAGACTCCTCACTGGGCACAACCCCAGATGAATTGGGTCTTTGGTTACCGAACGAAGATTCTCTATCTGGAATGGGCCACACCTAGGGTACAGCACACTCGGATTTTGAGTCTTCGCAATCAACTCAGGACACTGCTGAGAATTACTTTTCCCCATCTTCCATAGTAGGACATGTCAGAAGGTGGATCCTACAACTTACTACCTCTCTTGGCCGGAGCCAAAAGGAGTATAAAAGCCGTCTTCCCTGTCAGGAACCGATCTGTAGCCTGGTATAAATGTTCGTAGAGAGGGGTCTTCAGGGACTGAAGGACCCAAACTGCATTCCCAGGAGGAGGTTGAGATCCGACGGGGAACAAGTTACTGTATTGCAAACTTTGTATGAGTAAAGGCATTGAGGGGAGAGATCCTCCTTCCACAACATCAGACACAAAGGACAAAACACTTCGCCTGGAAGACTGACACCAAAAAGCATCTGAGGTGTCTAGACATCTTTTCCGCAACTCGTTGCGAAAGGCTTCTCTGAGAGAGGAGACGTAAGACAGTTTCCATGCGTGAAGTTGAAGCGAAGATACAGCTTTGGAAAGTTTTGGCATGTGGCTGCTTAGAAGATCGTGTCGTGGAGGAAGTTCACTCAGAAGCTCCGTCAAAGCAGCAGAAGGTCTGGGAACCGTTCTGCGCGATGCCATAGCGAAGCTATTGGAGTCATTGGTAAGTTCCTGCTTATCATAACTTGGCAGAGGACTTTCCCACCAGACCGAGCGGAGGAAAAAAACGTACACCTCTAAGGTGCCCCATCGTTCTTGGAATACAAGAAAAACATCTCGAGATGATGTCAAGACGTGCAACTGCTTGCACGTTTCTGTAATGAAGGGGGTGTGGTAATCCTGTCCTCCCTCCAACTGCTCCCAATCTAGTGGTGGTTGGCAGAGTATGAATGATACACAATGGTAAACCAGGTAGCCAGTACAGCTTATGTTATAAAAGCGATTCTCCATAGAGATCGCCTTCCAGGCAAGAGACCGATCGGTAGCTACCGAACATATCCAACCATTCCCAAAGGAAGAGATTGAGACGTATTTTCAACCTATTGTTGGACGTGTAATATGCATAAGTCTGTCTGCGGAGTAGTAATAAAGAGCTGTGAGCAGGGCAGGCATACAGGCGTAGCCCGACAAAGTCGTGTCCGGAACTCAGTTGGAGAACGTTGAAAACATTCGTATTTCTCCGTCTCCGATCGGTAAACTAGCATAAGTATTAAATGTTCCCTACTAAGGAATAGATAGGGTTATGAGAAGTTTCCAGTCAAAGTCTTTGCAAGAAACTACGACTTCCGATCGGGAAGAAAGGAAGGAAGTGCCCATAAGATGGCAGAACATAATGTCGTATGTCTGGTAACAGGAAAGTAGACGAACAATGTACTGAATAACCTTGTTTTAGTGAGGGATATAGCTATACAACTTATTAGAACGGAGTTTTAACTGTAAGGTGTATCATAGCCCTTATTGGCAGAAAGATCGCTTGCACACACGTGCTTGCACACCTGCTTTAGTGCATGTGTAATTTCTGCCTCCAATTGAAGGAATAATGTATGTGCGACGAATCGCATCATTATTGCCCAAGGAATTTTTGATCGCTGACGGACTAGCTGTAGTATTTTTTTGTATGAGAGCTCATATGCCCTCAAACAAATATACAGTTATTGAAGCAATCATTCCTCCTCTGGTTTGCCTCTCCTCTTTGTGGGAGGAGCTAGCCAATGTTCATTCACAGACAAGGCTGTCTGGTTCCCTGCAGGCGGGGCTTGTAAAGTTTGTAAACGTAACGAAAAGATGCCCATATTGTTGCTATCGTTTGAAAACATAAGCTAACGCTGCTCCTTAGGGGCTAAGTGCTTCAAATAATAACCCTGTAAGACTAAAATAAAAAGTCTCAGAAGCCTATTGTGAAAAACAATAAGTCGTTGTACCTAAGGTATAATAACGGGATGCGGCTGACTCAATCAAATGGTAGAACCCAAGTTTAGGGCAATAAACCTCACAGTTTTGTCTTGGAAAGAACTCATGCTCCAGGATGGAGTTCTTACGGCCTTTATATCAATATCAGCTGAAGTTTTACATAACTATACATTAGATTGCCATCGACCGCTTTCGAGTATGAGGTTGCTATCGGACACTTTCTCGCTAGTGAGAAAAAGTACCGTCTAATGGAATGTAAAAAAAAAAAAATTTTTACTGCTAGCTTCCGTACCAGCTGTTGAGGGTTTCTCGATGAGAGGAGACGATCATGAGCCGCCTGCTAACCCAACTACTTGAAGTGGGAGGGTGGAGGGAAGATGACGGTAGTTCGTTTGGAAACGAAAGGATCAGTGCTGGCAAGATCAGCCTAGCTGTTACATAGTATTCAGCTGGGAGTGTAGAATGACGTAATAAGCCACGCTACGCTGGAAGACAAATCCCGCAGAGGGGAGGGGGTTCAACCATAGAGCTTTCAGAGAAAACTGGATCACGGGAACTGAGAGATTCGGCACTACGAGAACCTAGGGACTCTGAATCCATAACGTGCAACCCTGAGGGGGCCTGGATCCATTTCACATGACCCTAAAGAATAGTGAATTTATTTCACACAACCCTAAAGGATTGTTGTGACGAGAACCCGCAAGAACTCTGTCTTCGATTCCTGATGGAATCCTCAAGAATCGTGTCGTGTGAACCAACAGGGTTCACGTGACAAGTCGCATGACAAAAACCCATAGGAACTACGTCATTGTTACCTGGAGGGAGAAGAAAACCCTTAAGCAGCGCGTCATGTGAACCCCTAGGGTTCAAACGACCAGGGGTGATGAGAAACCGAAGGAACGTCATTGTTACCTAGAGGGAGAAGGCATCCCTCAGGCAATGTGTTGTGTGAACCCTAAACATGGTTCACGCAACGAGAATCCGAAGATTCTCTGTTATGTGAATTGACCAATTCAGCTCAGTGCCTGAGGGCTCAGCGTGATGAGAGGTATCAGAACCCGAGGGTTTACCATAACCAAGGTTGCGAGATCACGAAGGGTCAATGCAACGGAAAACCAAAGTTTTGAAGTTTCTCTGCTACGAGAGCCCGAGGGCTCAAAGTGATAAGAGGTACGAGAGCCTGAGGGCTCAAAGTGACAAGAGGTACGAGAGCCCGAGGGTTCAGCGTAACCAAGGTTTCGAAACCCCTATGGATCAACGCAACGGGAAACCGAAGTTTCCCTGCCACGAGAGCATGAGGGCTCAACATGACGAGAGTCCGAGGACTCTCTGTCATGAGAGTAGAACTCTACATGACGAGGGTCATGAGAACCAACAGGTTCAGCGCAAATGAATTCCCCCGAGGAGGAGAAACACTCACAGGAGAGACAAAGGACTTTGCTTCCCCCTCAAAGGGTGATCAGGAACAGGGGAAGCGCAGTCGGCAATAAAAGCTGAAGAGTCTGAAGGGGCAGGAGTGTCAGCAGCAGTAGCACACGATGCCTCCAACACCACTACATCGCCTCATGATAAAGATCCACCTCTGAAGTAGACAAAGGGTGCTCACTAGCACCAGGGATGGTAAGTTGCAGCAAAGAGTTCTTGAAGGGCGGACCCGGAAGTCCCAAATATGACGATACCTGTACAAAGAGAGAAAGAGACAAGGCCTCACCTGGGGTGAGAGGTGGGACTGCTTCGCTAAGGGAAGCAACACCACATCTGGAAGACCAGGGTTGACCATCAGTTAAAGGGCCTACGCTACTACTAGATGGTCACTTGGAAGAGGCTGAACGAGCAGAAGCTACAGAGGAAGGTCGGGAAGTGGAAGAAGCAGCCCTTGGATTTTCACTTTTAAAGAAACCTTCAAAGGAGAAATATCCGGCTTTGAATTCTTTTTCAGCCGGTGGCCAAACCTTTCCCACTAGGCGGCAGACCACTCCCAACGCTCACTACACTTATTTACACCAACACAACGTTGACCTCTGCAGGCGGGACAAAGGGTGTGACGATCGCAGGGCCAGCCTTCAAGTCCAGATCAGGTATGCATAGTTACCAGAAGTCAACACAAACACACTGTTAAAGAGAAAGCACAAACAAAAAGCAATACTGTAATAGCAGTCCAAAATATTGATGAGGATGAAGAGCGGTAACGACCGTTCACCATCCATGCAAAAAGCAAAGTGAGCTGAATCACAGGTGTGTGAGCGGGAGCGGTAGCAAGCTAACCCTCTGCTCCCGCTAACTAGCAGGAAGGGTAGTTAAATTTTAATGGCTTGTCCTTTCAGCTTCACCGAAAGTAATACAGTACCCCTAATAAATAGCATAGGTTTGTATTCCAATTACGGAACAACTACAATGTTTCCATTGGAGCAACGAGATCAGTGGGTGGTGTTACTGTGCATTCAAGTCAAAATTATCACAGTGCAAAAAAGGGTGGAGTTTAATAGAATGGGAACTAACATACAAAGTAACAGTAGTTACTCCTTATGTCACTGTGAAGATAAAGAAGGGACCTAGAAAAAAATCTTGGTTTTATCATAGTTACGGATGGGGAAACTTTCCTACTAAAAACAGTTTTCTTCTAAAGAAAAACATGACAAATTCGTAGGTAATTTGTATTTTTCCTAACTATACAAACCTTAGCTATTTAATATGGGTAGTTACTTTCGGCGTAGCTGAAATGACGAGCCATTAGAACTTTAACGAGGGTTTACTACCCCACCGCTAGTTAGTGGGGGGTAGGGAAGGTAATTTGCTAACCCCCCCCCACACACACACACACATGCACCTGTGCTGAGTTCACTTTGCTTAGAGGTAGGACTTCACAGGGGATAGGCCTGGGGGGCAAGTTTGATTAAATAGCTAAGGTTTGTATAGTTAGGAAAAATGACAAATTTTGGAGATAAATTTGTATTTTTCCTAACCATACAAACCTTAGCTATTTACATTGGGTTTACTTTCGGTGTAGCTGAAATATGTTATTTTCATTAGTAAAATAAATTTTTGAATATACTTACCCGATGATCATGTAGCTGTCAACTCCGTTGCCCGACAGAAATCTACGGTCGGGATACGCCAGCGATCGCTACCCAGGTGGGGGTGTACACAACAGCGCCATCTGTGAGTAGGTACTCAAGTACTTCTTGTCAACAAGAACTCAATTTTCTCCTCGGTCCACTGGTTCTCTATGGGGAGGAAGGGCGGGTTCTTTAATTCATGATCATCGGGTAAGTATATTAAAAAATTTATTTTACTAATGAAAATAACATTTTTCAATATTAATCTTACCCGATGATCATGTAGCTGATTTACACCCAGGGTGGTGGGTGGAGACCAGCATACATGTTAACAAAGAAGCTAAGTATCCCGTATTTCATTTTATCAGTTATTCAAAATAACAAACATAAAATAAATAAGTACCTGGTAAGGAAGTCGACTTGAACTATTACTCTGCCTTTTTTAAGTACGTCTTCCTTACTGAGCCTAGCGGTCCTCTTAGGATGCTGAACGACTCCTAGGTGCTGAAGTATAAAGGGCTGCAACCCATACTAAAGGACCTCATCACAACCTCTAACCTAGGCGCTTCTCAAGAAAGAATTTGACCACCCGCCAAATCAACCAGGATGCGGAAGGCTTCTTAGCCGACCGTACAACCCAAAGAACAACAATAAAAAGTATTCAAGAGAAAGGTTAAAAAGGTTATGGGATTATGGGAATGTAGTGGCTGAGCCCTCACCTACTACTGCACTCGCTGCTACGAATGGTCCCAGGGTGTAGCAGTTCTCGTAAAGAGACTGGACATCTTTGAGATAGAATGATGCGAACACTGACTTGCTTCTCCAATAGGTTGCATCCATAACACTCTGCAGAGAACGGTTCTGTTTGAAGGCCACTGAAGTAGCCACAGCTCTCACTTCATGTGTCCTTACCTTCAGCAAAGCAAGGTCTTCTTCCTTCAGATGAGAATGTGCTTCTCTAATCAGAAGCCTGATGTAGTAAGAAACTGCGTTCTTAGACATCGGTAGAGAAGGCTTCTTGATAGCACACCATAAAGCTTCTGATTGTCCTCGTAATGGCTTTGACCTTCTTAGATAGTACCTAAGAGCTCTAACTGGGCAAAGTACTCTCTCTAGTTCGTTCCCCACCAAGTTGGACAGGCTTGGGATCTCGAACGACTTAGGCCAAGGACGGGAAGGAAGCTCGTTTTTAGCCAAAAAACCGAGCTGCAAGGAACATGTAGCCGTTTCAGATGTGAAACCTATGTTCCTGCTGAAGGCGTGGATCTCACTTACTCTTTTAGCTGTTGCTAAGCACACGAGGAAAAGAGTTTTTAATGTGAGGTCCTTAAAAGAGGCTGATTGGAGCGGTTCAAATCTTGATGACATTAGGAACCTTAAAACCACATCTAGATTCCAGCCTGGAGTGGACAACCGACGTTCCTTTGAGGTCTCAAAAGACCTAAGGAGGTCCTGTAGATCTTTGTTGGTGGAAAGATCCAAGCCTCTGTGGCGGAAAACCGCTGCCAACATACTTCTGTAACCCTTGATCGTAGGATCTGATAGGGATCTTACGTTCCTTAGATGTAACAGGAAGTCAGCAATCTGGGTTACAGTGGTACTGGTTGAGGAAACTGCATTGGCCTTGCACCAGCTTCGGAAGACTTCCCATTTAGACTGATAGACTCTGAGAGTGGATGTCCTCCTTGCTCTGGCAATCGCTCTGGCTGCCTCCTTCGAAAAGCCTCTAGCTCTTGAGAGTCTTTCGATAGTCTGAAGGCAGTCAGACGAAGAGCGTGGAGGTTTGGGTGTACCTTCTTTACGTGAGGTTGACGCAGAAGGTCCACTCTTAGAGGAAGAGTCCTGGGAACGTCCACTAGCCATTGCAGTACCTCGGTGAACCATTCTCTCGCGGGCCAGAGGGGAGCAACCAACGTCAGCCGTGTCCCTTTGTGAGAGGCGAACTTCTGAAGTACCCTGTTGACAATCTTGAACGGCGGGAACGCATACAGGTCGAGATGGGACCAATCCAGCAGAAAGGCATCCACGTGAACTGCTGCTGGGTCTGGAATCGGAGAACAATACAACGGGAGCCTCTTGGTCATCGAGGTAGCGAATAGATCTATGGTTGGCTGACCCCACAGGGCCCATAGTCTGCTGCAAACATTCCTGTGAAGGGTCCACTCTGTGGGGATGACCTGACCCTTCCGGCTGAGGCGATCTGCCATAACATTCATATCGCCCTGAATGAACCTCGTTACCAGCGTGAGCTTTCGATCTTTTGACCAAATGAGGAGGTCCCTTGCGATCTCGAACAACTTCCTCGAATGAGTCCCTCCCTGCTTGGAGATGTAAGCCAAGGCTGTGGTGTTGTCGGAGTCCACCTCCACCACCTTGTTTAGCTGGAGGGACTTGAAGTTTATCAAGGCCAGATGAACCGCCAACAACTCCTTGCAATTGATGTGAAGTGTCCTTTGCTCCTGATTCCATGTGCCCGAGCATTCCTGTCCGTCCAGTGTCGCACCCCAGCCCGTGTCCGATGCGTCCGAGAAGAGACGGTGGTCGGGGGTCTGAACAGCCAATGGTAGACCTTCCTTGAGAAGAATGCTGTTCTTCCACCACGTTAGAGTAGACCTCATCTCTTCGGAAACAGGAACTGAGACCGTCTCTAGCGTCATGTCCTTTATCCAGTGAGCAGCTAGATGATACTGAAGGGGGCGGAGGTGGAGTCTCCCTAACTCGATGAACAGGGCCAGTGATGAAAGTGTCCCTGTTAGACTCATCCACTGCCTGACTGAGCATCGGTTCCTTCTCAGCATGCTCTGGATGCATTCTAGGGCTTGATTGATCCTTGGGGCCGACGGAAAAGCCCGAAAAGCTCGACTCTGAATCTCCATACCCAGGTAGACAATGGTCTGGGATGGGACGAGCTGGGACTTCTCTAAATTGACCAGGAGGCCCAGTTCCTTGGTCAGATCCATAGTCCATCTGAGATTCTCCAGACAGCGACGACTTGTGGGAGCTCTTAAAAGCCAGTCGTCTAAATAGAGGGAGGCTCTGATGTCTGCCAAGTGAAGGAATTTCGCAATATTCCTCATCAGTCTGGTAAACACAAGAGGTGCCGTGCTTAGGCCAAAGCACAGGGCTTGGAACTGGTACACAACCTTTCCAAAGACGAATCTTAGGAAAGGTTGGGAGTCTAGATGGATGAGGACGTGAAAGTACACGTCTTTCAGGTCTAACGAGACCATCCAGTCCTCCTGCCTGACCGCGGCTAGGACCGACTTCGTCGTCTCCATCGTGAACGTCTGCTTGGTGACAAAAGCATTGAGAGCACTGACGTCCAGCACCGGTCTCCAACCTCTTGTCTTCTTGGCTACCAGGAAGAGACGGTTGTAAAAGCCCGGGGATTGATGATCCCGGACTATGACCACCGCTTCCTTTTGTAGCAAGAGCGACACCTCTTGTTGCAACGCTAGCCTCTTGTCCTTCTCCTTGTAGTTGGGAGAGGTTGATGGGAGACGTAGCTAGAGGGGGACTGCGGCAGAACGGAATTCTGTATCCCTCCCTTAGCCACTTCACAGACTGAGCGTCTGCACCTCTGCTCTCCCAAGCTTGCCAGAAGGTCTTGAGTCTGGCTCCTACTGCTGTCTGGAGAGGAAGGCAGTCAAAACTTGCCTTTTGCGGACTTGGAACCCTTCTTGGACTTGCCACGGTGACTGTCTGCACGGGTACCTCCTCTGCTGGAGGCTCTGCCACGAAAGGGCGGGATGAACCTAGAAGCAGGTGTGTCAACTGCTGCAGGGCGGAAGGGTCTAGGCACGGAAGGTAAGGTTTTAGCCTTACGTGCAGAAGATGCCATAAGATCATGAGTATCCTTCTGGATAAGTGAGGCAGCCATCCCCTTAATCAGCTCCTCCGGAAACAGACACTTGGAGAGAGGAGCAAACAACAACTCTGACTTCTGACAAGGAGTGATACCAGCTGATAAGAAGGAGCAAAGATGTTCTCTCTTCTTAAGGACTCCTGATACATACGAAGCCGCAAGTTCACCAGACCCATCCCGAATTGCTTTGTCCATGCTAGACATGATCAGCATGGCCGAGTCCTTATCTGAAGGGGAAGTCTTCCTGCTTAAGGCTCCCAAACACCAATCGAGGAAGTTGAATATCTCGAAGGCACGAAAGACTCCCTTCAACAGATGATCAAAATCTGAAAAGGACCAGCAGATCTTCGAACGTCTCATAGCCAACCTGCGGGGAGAGTCAACCAGACTTGAGAAGTCGGCCTGGGCAGAGGCAGGAACCCCCAAGCCGGGTTCCTCTCCCGTGGCATACCAGACGCTCGACTTAGAAGCAAGCTTGGGAGGTGGAAAGACGAAAGAAGTCCTTCCCAGTTGCTTCTTGGAATGCAACCAGTCCCCCATAACCCTCAAAGCTCTCTTAGATGATCTGGCGAGAACAAGCTTGGTGAAGGCAGGCGCAGCAGACTGCATGCCCAGAGCAAACTCGGAGGGAGGAGAACGAGGGGTTGCAGACACAAACTGCTCAGGATACAAGTCCCTGAACAAGGCAAGGACTTTACGAAAGTCTAAGGAGGGAGGCGTAGACTTGGGCCCTTCAAAATCAGAGTGAGGCTCATCCAGATGTGCAGCTTCATCATCCGATACACCATCATCCGAAAGCTGAGTTGTAAGTGGCAAAGGCAGAGCAGAAAGCTGAACGGCTGAATCCGGCAGTACGGGTGCATGCGTACCTGCGGATCCAACATCATGCCGCTGCTGGTCGGTCTGCGAGCTGGCAACAACAAAAGCAGAGGGCTGGTGTGTGGGAGGGGCTGCGGTGGGTTGAGGAGCATGCGGTATGGTATGCAGAGCATGCTGTAAGGTATGCGGCTCATGCTGCATGGTATGCGGAGCATGCTGTAAGGTATGCAGAGCATGCTGCATGGGCTGAGGAGAATGCCGCATAGTGCTGGAACCCGGCAACTCCTGATGCGGCAGCTCACGCATGTTAGCAGATGGTGCAGCAAGAACATGCGTCTGGCAGGGAGGACTGCGCATCGGTGGAGGAGCTCTCACAGGTGGAGTGTGGGAGCGGGCAGCCGCAGTATCTGCTGAGCGCACAACCTCTGCGGGTTGTAGGTTAACAGGAGAGGTGTTAACCTTTTCGGCATGATACTCCTGCATGAATGCCGCAAGCTGAGACTGCATAGTCTGCAGCATGGACCACTTAGGGTCTACTGTGGTTGGAGCAACAACAGACGGAGCAGTAGCCTGTTGAGGGACCACTCTACCTCTCTTGGGAGGTGTGCAGTCATCAGATGACTGCGGCGAGTCCGAACTGACCCAGTGGCTACACCTGGGCCGTTGGACTCGCTCGGAAGGGACCTTACGTTTGAGCGGTTGTGAGACCTTGGTCCACCGTTTCCTCCTGGAAACTTCTTCCACAGACGAGGAATGTAAGGGCTCATTCGTCTGTATGTGGATGGGACGATCCTTAACAGATACGTCCGCAACCACTGAGGATACATCCGTGCGCCGATCAAGGCCTGCCGAACCCTTTGGTCCTTCGACATTGCTTCTCCCCTGGGCTTGGGAGCTTGCAAGAGGTCCCGGACTGGGAGGACGACTGGCACGCACAGATGTACCCTCATGCGCAACACTGACACTGACACTTTGCACATCACTAGCACTAACACTTCCCACTGCACTCTTCGCTTTCAGCTCTCTGACATCTGCCAAGAGCTGATTACGGTCATTAACCAATGACTCCACCTTGTCACCGAGAGCCTGAATGGCACGCAACATATCAGCCATTGCAGGCTGAGCACTCGTAGCAGGTTCGGGAGTCACCACCACAGGGGAAGGAAAAGGTTGAGGGGCATGGGGAGAGGAAAAATTCACAGAGCGAGAAGAACTCTTCCTATCTCTCTCCTTCTCTAACCTACGTGCATATCTAAGGAATTCGTTAAAATCGAATTCCGAAAGCCCAGCACATTCCCCACATCGATCTTCCAATTGACAGGATTTACCCCTACAATTGGAACATACGGTGTGAGGATCTATAGAGGCCTTCGGAAGACGCCTAGTACAAGTCCTAACGCTACACTGCCTGTACTTAGGAACTTGGGACTGGTCAGACATCTTGAATTTAGAAGTAGTCAAGGGGGGATTCCAAAATTTAGCAAAGTTCGTTAACCCATAAACCAAATTAATTCCAAAAGCTTGCTAAGCTAAGGATAAAGCTTCCTGAATAGCGAAGGCTAAACTTTAGACCAAATACATCACCAAATCGTGAACAATAACTCCAAAATCAACAGCGTATCCAAGTAGGTCTTGCCGGCGGCACGACAGAGGAAAAATTGAGTTCTTGTTGACAAGAAGTACTTGAGTACCTACTCACAGATGGCGCTGTTGTGTACACCCCCACCTGGGTAGCGATCGCTGGCGTATCCCGACCATAGATTTCTGTCGGGCAACGGAGTTGACAGCTACATGATCATCGGGTAAGATTAATATTGAAAATGACGAGCCAATAGAATTTTAACGAGGGTTAACTATCCCCGCGCTAGTTAGCAGGAGGTAGGGGAAGGGGTAGCTTGCTACCCCCCCCACACACCGGTGAGTTGTCTCACTTTACTTAGAGGTAGGACTTGTCTTGGGGGACAGGGTTGGCGGGCAAATATGTGTAAATAGCTAAGGTTTGTATGGTTAGGAAAAATACAAATTATCTCCGAATTTGTCATTTGTTCCGTAACCGAAATACAAACCCCGCTATTTACATTGGGTGACTTACCCCTTAGGAAGGGTGGAAAGTCCCCAGCATTACTGGCTTTGGCTTTACCAGGGGACTCAGAATCCTAGTGAGTAGCACTCGAGAAAAGGAGTCCCTGCACCTCACAAGTTCCTTGCTCCACAAGGGACGTGTGGCCTTCATGAGATGTGTGTGGAGGAATAGAGTGACTTGTCCTAGGAAGTTGACCTGGAGTCCTTTAGATGGAATTCTAGGCTAGGACGTTCCCAATACCACCTCGTCAGGGTATGGGGGACGCGAAAGTATTAACTTAATACTAGGAACACAAGGAAGCATGGTTTACCTGCAGAGGTTGAGGTCAGCTATGCGGAGACCAGGATGCTGCTTTCCCCAAGAGAGGGGAAGATGAAGAAAGAAGTAAGGGCCAGACATACTCTTTCATTCATGCAGACTAAAACCGGGTAACAACGCCCTCAACCTTCTGCTACCTGTCTATTAAGGAGCCTGAGGTTAGACCAGCTTTTGTGCAGCCACCACATGGCCGATAGAAAAGGTATCGAGGCTCCTGTGGGTCACGTCCTGCAGGTAGTGGGCTGTGAAGGTCGTCTGATGCTTCCAGACCCCATCTTGTAGCACAAGCGTCACAGAGAAGTTTCCCTTAAAGGCCAGGCACGTAGCGATGCCCCTGACGTCGTGTGCCCTAGGGCGACGTGATGGAGGAGGGTCAGGATTCAAGGCATGGTGGATAACCCTTCGAATCCAAGCCGAGATGGTATTCTTGGTGACCCTCTTCTTCGTCCTGCCTGTGCTTACAAACAACGTTTGCATGCGGGAACGAACTGCAGCTGTCCTCTTCAAGTAACGCCTCAGACTCCTCACTGGGCATAATAGCAGATGGTCTGGGTCACTTGTTACAGAATGGAGACTCGTGACCCTGAAGGAGTCGAACCGTGGATCCGGCACTACAGGGTTCTGAGATTTGGCAACAAACTCAGGGACGAACCTGAACGTTACCTCCCCCCATCCCCTTGAATGGGTGATGTCGTATGAGAGACCATGAAGTTCACTAACTCGCTTGGCAGAGGCCAACGCGAGTAGGAAAGCCGTCTTCCAAGTCAGGTGGCGATCAGAGGCCTGGCGTAATGGTTCGAAGGGAGGTCTCTTAAGTGCCCTGAGAACCCGAACCACGTTCCATGGAGGAGGTCTCACTTCTGACGAGGGCAGGTAAGCTCATAGCTACGTATAAGTAAAGAGAGTTCTAGCGAGGAAGAAATGTCCACTCCTTTCAGCCTAAAGGCCAGACTTAAGGCTGAGCGATAGCCTTTCACCGCTGAGACCGAAAGGCGCATTTCCTCCCGCAAATACATGAGGAACTCCGCTATTGCTGGAATAGTGGCATCGAGTGGAGAGATACCCCTCCCACGACACCAACCACAGAAGACTCTCCACTTCGCCTGGTAGACTCCCGCGGAGGACTTTCGCTGGTGACGAGACATTCTCTCCGCAACCTGTTGCGAAAAGCCTCTCTCCGTGAGGAGACGCTGGATAGTCTACAGGCGTCAAGCCGAAGTGAGGCTACAGCTTTGTGGGAGAGTTGCAATGTGGCTGTCTGAGTAGCTCGTGTCTTGGGGGAAATTCACTCGGAAGTTTCGTCAGGAGCTGCAGAAGGTCCGGGAACCATTCCGCGTGATACCATAGCGGAGCTATCAGGGTCATAGACAGGTTGACCGATAGCCTAGTCCTGTTGAGCACCCTTCTCATCACACAGAACGGTGGGAAGGCGTACACATCGATGTTGTCCCACCGCTGTTGGAAAGCATCTTGCCAGAGCCTTGGGGTCCGGGACTGGGGAGCAGTACAGAGGCAGCTTGAAATTCAAGGCAGTCACGAACAGGTCAACCGTCGGGGAACCCCACAAAGTCAGGACTTTATTGGCTATCTGAGGATCCAAAGACCACTCGGTACTCACTATCTGCAAAGCCCTGCTCAGACTGTCGGCGAGCACATTCTTCTTGCCAGGAATGAAGCGAGCTGATAGTGTTATCGAGTGGACTTCGGACCACCTCAGAATCTCTACTGCAAGATGGGATAGCTGTTGTGAATAAGTACCTCCCTGCTTGTTGATATAAGCCACTACTGTGGTGTTGTCGCTCATCACCACCACGGAGTGGCCAGCCAGGGTCTGTTGGAACTGTTGAAGAGCCAGATACACGGCCTTCATCTCTAGCAGGTTGATGTGTAGGTACTTTTCTGATTCTGACCAAAGGCCTGAGACCCTCTGGTTCAGAATGTGGGGCCCCCACCCTTCTTTTGACGCGTCCGAAAACAACGTCAAATCCGGGGGAAGGACGAGAAGATCCACTTCCTTTCGTAGGTTCTCGTCGATCTGACACCACTGGAGGTCCGCCTGTTCCGTGGGTCCTATCGGGACCAGAGAGTCCGGGGAATCGGAGCCCTGACTCCACCGGGACTTGAGCCACCATTGCAGGTATCTCATCCTGAGGCGGCCGTTCGGAACCAGACGGGCCAGGGAGGCTAGGTGACCTAAAAGACGTAACCATGATTGGGCTGGAAGCTCTTCCCGCCTGAGGAAGGGCTCTGCCACCCTCCTCAGCCTTGCTATCCTGTCATCTGATGGAAATGCTTTGTGGAGATTGGTGTCTAATAACATGCCTAGATAAACCAGTCGTTGGGACGGCTGCAGAGAGGACTTCTCGAGATTTACCATGATCCCTAGATCCTGGCAAAGTCCCAGAAGCCTGTCTCGGTGCCGAAGAAGGGTCGACTCCGAGTCTGCCAGGATCAGCCAGTCGTCCAGATATCGGAGGAGACGGATGCCGTTCCTGTGCGCCCATGACGAAATCAGGGTGAACCCACTGGTGAACACCTGAGGTCCTGTGGAGAGACCGAAGCACAGTACCTTGAACTGGTAGGTCTTGCTGTCTAGGCTGAATCTCAAGTACTTCCTGGAAGACGGATGGATTGGGATCCGGAAGTACGCGTCCTTCAGATCCAGTGTGCACATGAAGTCTTGTGGTCTCACTGCAAGTCTGACCGTGTCCGCTGTCTCCATGCTGAACGAAGTATGCTTGACAAACTTGTTCAGAGCCGAGAGGTCGATGACGGGTCTCCAGCCTCCAGACGCCTTCTTTACAAGAAAGAGTCGACTGAAGAAGCCTGGGGAGCCGTCGACGACCTCCTGGAGAGCATCCTCCTTGAGCATGGTCTCGACTTCTGCCCGAAGGGCTAGCCCCTTTGCCGATCCCACGGCATAGGAGCTCAATGACACTGTATTTGCTGTCAGGGGAGGTTGAGATGTTGTGAATGGGACGCGATAACCTTGGCCGATCACGGAGACCGTCCAAGAATCGGCCCCATGTTGCTGCCACCTGTGCACGCAACTTTGTAGGCATCCCCCCACAGGTGGACACGTGGGGGGACTGCCACTCCTAGCGTTTACGGTCACGGCCGCTCCCTCTAGGAGTTTTGCCTCCCCTGGAGGACTTACCGCCCCTCTTGTCCTTGACAGGAAAGGGCTGAGGCTTAGAAACCTTTGTCTTAGCTGCCGGAGCCTGCTTCGGTGTCCTGCGAGGCTGCTGTTGATGTTGTTGTGGAGCTGGAGGCTTGTAAGGAAAAGATGAGAGTGCCCTTTGGAGGAGCGAATCTTGGTTCGACTTCCTCCACCTCTCAGCTGTGCGTTCCACGTCTTTGGGCTCAAACAAGCTTCCCCCAAGGATGGAGGAGTGTCTGAGCCTGCAGACATCGCATCATGACGCTTCAAGATCGAGTTGGCCCACAGGTTAGTAACCTGGTGGGCCAGGAACTCGATGGAGCGAGTGCCCGAGAAGAGGAAGGTCTCCAGGGCCTTCCTATTGCTCTCCTTAGACAAGTCTTCGGAGCACAATAGGATGCCCAGAGAACCCAGCCAGACGTCCAGCCACGAAGTGGAGTGCATGGCACACTTCGCAACCTTCTCCTGGCTCAGGATCTCCGACGCCAAGAATGTCACCTGCCGGGCGGAGAGCTTCTCAAGCGGAGCTCCCCCTGTAATCTCTTCCACCGAGTGGTGGAGGGGAAGAACTAGGCTGGACTCCCCCAAGATCTCAAAATACCTCCTCTGCTGTAAACGAGGAGGTGGGAGGAGTCTGCTCCCGGCAGAGGAACGGCTGGAGGAGGCGAGGTCCGAGAGCTGAGCTTCGACCTTGTCTCTGGCACTCTTCACCCCTGGGACCAGGGCAAAGCCGCGCTGGCCCTCGAGGGTTTCTGGGTACCATAGACTCGGTCTAGGACCGTGTCCTTACCTTCGCGAGGGGCAATCTCTGGGTCCTTGAACCTGTTGAGCTGCCTCATCAGATTCAAGACCAGCCAGAAGGCGTGCTCAGACTCGTGCTGCTCTCCTCCCTGCGGACTGGCAGCTAAGTCTCCCGTCCCCAGAGGCTCTTCTTGGGGAGATACGTGGACGTTCTCCCGGGTTCCGGTTGGCTCTGGACGAATCCGCAAAGACGACTTCGGAATTGTCTTTGAGTCCTTGGGTTCCCTCCTGGGCGGGATACAGGACTCCAACAAAGAGGTCTGGAAGGTACCTTCCACGCGAGTCGTTTCTCTTCCTCGAGGTGGGGTTTCTCCCCTTGGTGCCGTGGGAGAGGTCCCCGCCTCGCTGGACTCTCCTGAGGACAGAAAGGCCTCGTCCACACGAGAAGGAGAAAACGACTGCGAAGGGGATGGAGCCTTCCTGACAGACTTCTTAGGAGCCAACTTCTCCCTGGGAGAAGTCACCACGAAGTCCACTCCTCTCTTTCTCTTCAGCGGGGGCGAGTCTGTCCTTGGCTTGAGTCCTAGATCGGCGAGGGCCGGCTTCATAGCCTGCACCACCGCTCCCATCAGGGGACCGAACCAGGACTGACGGGATACGAACGCAGTGTCCGTAATCCCCACTGGAGGGAAGGGGATCGCCTGATCCTTCGGAGTGGACGCAACGGGGCCTACCTGTAAAGAAGAAAGGGAAGAATGTTGCTGAGACCTCTCCGACGACTCTTCCTGGTCCTGAGTGAGAGACCTGCGCTTGCGCGGTGGCAATCCCGACGGCGATCTAGAAGCACGCGTCCCTGTCGCAGGCACGAGCTGTGAAGCCCGGCAAGAACGGGGGTCGCGCTGGGGGTCGTGCTGGCGCTCACGCGGTGAAGCATTCAAGAAATCGCGCACAGGGGGGGCTGCTGGAGCGCGGGCGCGTTGGCGCGCAGGTGAATAAGCGCGTGAGGGTAGCGGAGATCGCTGTTGGTCAGGAGAATGGTAAAGCGCAGGAGATCGACGGCGTCCTGGAGATCTGTGGCGCGTGGGCGAGTGATGGCGAGGCAACGAGCGATGGCGCGTTGGCGAACGCTGGAGCGTTGGCGAACGATGGCGCGTAGTATGCGCAGGCGACCGACCGCGCACAGGCGATATAGTGAGAGTGGGCGTCGGAGTCTTATGGCGTAGGCGAGCGCTTGCGCGGGCGCTCTGGAGAACGTTGGCGCGCAGGAGGGTGTTGACGTGTAGATTGCTGGGGCGCAGGATCAGGAGGCGCGGCGACGCGCAAGGGCGAACGCTCGCGGACGAGCTCAGGATATGAAGGCGCGTGGGCACGCAGGAACTCTTGAAGTGCGCGCTGGGGAGTGTGAGCGCTGCTGCGCAGGCGAAGATGGACGTACAGGAGCGCGTGGGCGAGGAGGAGTAAGGTCCTTGCCCGCATCCAGATCCGAAGATCTAGGGCGCGCGGGATGTTCGGAAGGGGGAGGAGGGCCTTCAGCAACGTCCGCAACAACAGCCACAGCAGAGGTTTGACCAGACCCGTCGGAAGCCTCTGCCACAACCACGTCGACAATAGACAGAGGGTCTACCTCTGCTATCACCGGCGACTGTTTGACAGCAGCCCCCAACTGGATAAGGTCAAACAGGGCTTCCTTGGAGGGCAAGCCCTTAAGCCCCAAGGAAGTCCAAAGCTGAAAGAGATCATCATTAGACATGGCATTAGGGTCATCATAATGAGAATCAAAATCCTCCCCCGGAGGAGGAGGGGGAGCCGCCCCGCTATGGGAGGCGACGCCCTCTCCCGCACCCCGAGATCGGGAAACAGAACAGGGGTCTTCGCTACCACTCGGCGGTCTCTCACGAGAGGCCGGCCGAGCGAGAGCTTCGGAGGAGGTTTGGGCGGCGGAAGAAGAGTCCCTGGAGCCTTCCTCTTTCAAGGCAACCCTTGAAGGAGAAAGGTCTCTCTTGGACTTCTTACGTCGCCGGGCAAACCTCTCCCACTGGGAGGTAGACCACTCCCTGCACTCACTACACGTTAAGTCCTTATCACACCATTGACCTCGACACTGCGGGCAAAAGGTGTGAGGATCCGTTTCGACCACCGACATGAAGGTACCACAGGGGCGGCCGGGGAGTCCAGGGCATTTGCGCATAATAGGGATGAAGGGAGAGGCCAACTTCCAAACACACAAGTCTGAGGAAAAGAAAAAAACAGATTAAGGCTGTCAAAAGCGAGGACGAAAGACAGACATGTCTGCACATCGTCCGAGCCAAAAGTGAAGTGAGACAACTCACCGGTGTGGGGGGGGAGGGGTAGCAAGCTACCTCTTCCCCTACCCCCTGCTAACTAGCGCGGGGGTAGTTAACCCTCGTTAAAATTCTATTGGCTCGTCAATTAAAGCTAATCCGAAAGTAAAACTAATGTAAATAGCGTGGTTTGTATTTCGGTTACGGAACAAATACAAATTACCTACGAATTTGTCATTTGTTCCGTAACTGAAATAAAAACCACACTACTTTATTTAATATGGGTGACTCAACCCTTAGGAAGGGTGGTAAGTCCCGGCCAGTACTGGCTTTTAGCTTTGCCCGGGGACTCAATATCTGAGTGTGTCAGCACTCAACAATAAGGAGACACTGCATAGTTGGCAGAAGTCAACACAAACACACTGTTAAAGAGAAAGCACAAACAAAAAGCAATAATAGCAGTCCAAAATATTGGTGAGGATGAAGAGCAGTAACGACCGTTCACCATCCATACAAAAAGCAACGTGAGCTGAATCACAGGTGTGTGAGCGGGAGCGGTAGCAAGCTAACCCCCTGCTCCCACTAACTAGCTGGAAGGGTAGTTAAATTTTAAAGGGCTTGTCCTTTCTGCTTCACCGAAAGTAATACCCCTAATAAATAGCAAAGGTTTGTATTCCAATTACGGAACAACTACAATGTTTCCATTGGAGCAACGAGATCAGTGGGTGGTGTTACTGTGCATTCAAGTCAAAATTATCACAGTGCAAAAAAGGGTGGAGTTTAATAGAATGGGAACTAACATACAAAGTAACAGTAGTTACTCCTTATGTCACTGTGAAGATAAAGAAGGGACCTAGAAAAAAATCTTGGTTTTATTATAGTTACGGATGGGGAAACTTTCCTACTAAAAACAGTTTTCCCCTACAGAAAAACATGACAAATTCGTAGGTAATTTGTATTTTTCCTAACTATACAAACCTTAGCTATTTAATATGGGTAATTACTTTCGGCGTAGCTGAAATGACAAGCCATTAGAATTTTAACGAGGGTTTACTACCCCATCACTAGTTAGCAGGGGGTAGGGAGGGTAGCTTGCTAACACCCCCCCCCCCCAACACACACACACACACACACACCTGTGCTGAGTTCACTTTGCTTAGAGGTAGGACTTCACGGGGGATAGGGTTGACGGGCAAGTTTGATTAAATAGCTAAGGTTTGTATAGTTAGGAAAAATGACAAATTCGAAGATAATTTGTATTTTTCCTAACCATACAAACCTTAGCTATTTACAGAGGGGGGTTACCTTTTAGCGCAGCTGAAATGGCGAGCCATTAGAATTTAACGAGGGTGTATTACCCCCGCGCTAGTTAGCGGGGGGGGGTAGGGAAGTGGTAGCTAGCTACCCCTCCCCCCCCTCACACACAGATGAATGCTCACTTTCACTTAGAGGTAGGACTTGTCTTAGGGGACAGGGCTGGCGGGCAAATATGTGTAAATAGCTAAGGTTTGTATGGTTAAGAAAAATACAAATTATCGAATTTGTCATTTGTTCCGTAACCGAAATACAAACCACACTATTTACAGAGGGTGACTTACCCCTTAGGTAGGGTGGAAAGTCCCCAGCCATACTGGCTTTGGCTTTACCCGGGGACTCAGAATCCGAGTGAGTCACACTCGAGAAAAGGAGTCCCTGCACCTCACAAGTTCCTTGCTCCGCAAGGAACCATGTGGCCTACGTAAGCTTGTGTGTGAAGGAAGAAGTGTGACCCGTCCTAGGCAGTTGACCTGGAGTTCCAGAAGGAACTCTGGGTTAGGACGTTCCCAATACCACCTCGTCAGGGTATGGGGGACGCGACAGTATTGACTCAATACTTGGAACACAAGGAAGCATGGTTTACCTGCAGAGGTTCGAGGTCAGCTATGCAGAGACCAGGATGCTGCTTCCCCGTAGAGGGGATGATGAAGAAAGAAGTAAGGGCCAGACATACTTCTTTCGTTCATGCAGACTAAAACCTAATAACAATGCCCTCAACCTTCTGCTACCTGTCCAAAAAGGAGCCTGAGGTTAGACCAGCTGTTGTGTAGCCACCACAGAGCGATAGAAAACGTATCGAGACTCCTGTGGGTCACGCCCTGCGAAGGTCATTAGACGCTTCCAGACTCCAGCTTGTAGCACCTGCGTCACAGAGTAGTATTACTCGAAGGCGAGGGACGTTGCGATGTATCCAACATCGTGCTGTAGGGCGACGTGACGGGGGAGGGTCTGGAGACAGGTCGAGATGAATGTCCTTGAGTCCGGGCTGAAGAGGTATACTGGTGACTCTCCCCCCATGTCCTCCTTGTGTTCCCAAATCGGCTGCAACTGAGGACAAACTGCAGCTGTTCCCGGCGCTAACCTCTCGATTCCTTTACTGGCAAGAAAGAGAAGGTCTTGGGACATCAGATACAGAATGGAGACTCGAAATCTTGAATGAATCGGACCGAAGGGCCGGGACCCCCAGATTCTGAGTCTAGCCAACAACTCAGGAGCGAGCCTGAATGTTGCCTTCCCCTCTTCCTTAGAAAGGGGGGACTCGTAAGAGACCAAGAAGATTGCTTATACACTGGCCGTGGCCAGAGTGAGCAGGAGACCCAAGGCGGAATACAATCCGAGGCCTGTCGTAAAGGGTCTTGAGAAGATCTCTCAAAGGACTAAAAGTCCGAGCCATGCTCCAAGTTGAAGGTCTTCCTCCGACTAGGGCAGGGAGGATCGTAGCTTCGCATGAGCGAGGAAAGATCCAGCGGGCAGGAAAAAGTTATTCCTTTAAGCCTGAAGGTCAGGGAAAGGCTGAGCGACAGGCTTCATTGCCGAGAGCGGAAAGGAGTTTCCTCCCGCCGAAAGGCAATAAGACCGTTATTGCTGGAGAAGAGGCCTCAAGGGAAGAGGTATATCTCCCACGGCACCAACCACCTTAGACTCTTCACTTTGCCTGGGAGACCCCTGTGGATGACTATCGCAGATGACGCGACCTCCATACCGCGACTGTAGCAGGTTGTCTCTTCTAGAGGAGGAAGCATAGTGTCTCCAGGCATGAAGCCGAAGCGACGCCCCGGTTCGGGAGAGATGTCGCAGTGTGGTTGCTTGAGTAGTCTGCGCCGTGGGAGAAGCTCTCCCGGGAGTTCCGTCAGGGGAAGCAGAGGGTCCAGAAACCGTTCTGCGCTTAGTCCCAGTAGAGCTCTCCCATTGAAAGGTTGACAGACAACCTGGTCTTGTTGAGACCCATTGTCCGCAGACAAAAAGGAGGGAAGACGCAGGCGTCGAAGTTGTCCCACCATCACCGGAATGCATCTTGCCAGAGTCTCGGGGTCTGAGACTGGGGGGAAGACTAGCGGAAGCTTGAGGTTCCAAGCTGTCGCGATCAGGTCCCCCAGACCAGCACTTGCTGGTTACCCAAGGTCAAAGACCCCTAGGTACATTCTCTCTATGAGGTTCTGCTCGGATAGTCTGGGGAAACATTCCCCTGCCTGGCATGAGAGAGCCGATGGTGGTATTGAGAGAATCTCAATCATCCCGGTATCTCTACTGCAAGATGTGAAGGTGTGAAAATGCGTCCCCTGCTGGTTAGAATGGAGTCGACGCGCAACGGGGCGACTCGGCAGGAGCTGTAGGATCTGAAGAGGGGCCAGACTAAGGCCCCTAAGCCTGCCTGAATGATGGAGAGGTATCCTTCAGGTCTTGACCGGAACATGCCCCCCCCCCCCCCCTTTCCTTTGACGAGTCCGAGAACCGCATCAAGAATGTGGGGAAAGGACGAGAATATCCACTACCATCAAGAGGCTCCATAGGTCAACACCCATTGCAGGTCTAATAGTTCCGCTGGTCCCATAGGGCCAGGGAGTCCGGTTAAACATTGCCTGAAGCCACCGGAACTTGGATCGCCCCACATGGAACTTATCCTGAGGCGACCGTTCGGACTATAGACGGGTCAATGAGGAAAGAAGAACTAGGAAATGATCCAAGGTAGGGCTGAAAGCTCTGCTTGACTGAGAACAGGTACTGCGACTCTCCTCAGTCTTGCCACAGTCAACCGAAAGGAAGGCTCGGAGGATGTGGTAACAGAATCTGGCGTCCCCAGGTGGTCACCCATCCAAGTACCGACGTTGCTTAACCTCGCTGGATGGACGAGAAGCGGGGTTTCCAATGTGGTAAGGTGGTTGACTCAATATCATGGCCAGATATTCCAGATGTTGAGGCAGAGGAAGAGAAGGCTCCAAGCAAAATACCATGAGGAAACACTCATGGTAAGCATCCGGAAGATTGTCCCGATGCTGAAGAAGGTCGAAACCCGAGCCTACCGGAGTTGATCAGCCCTCCAAACAGCAGAGGAGGCGGAAGCCTGCACCTGAGCGGCCAAGAGGAAGGCAGGGAGAGTTCTCTGGGGAAACAAACCTGCTATGCCACGGCGGGATAGCCACACTGCATCATAAGCAGGAATACTTGCAGTCTAGGCTGAATTCGACGAGCACCCTGGAAGATGGATGGAATGGAAACTGAAAGTACCCGTCCTTCTGATCCAGGGTTTAAGGAGTCCTGTCGCCTCGTTACCAGTCTGATCGATTCTGCTGGTCTACGCTGGCCAAAGTTTGTTCGACAAACTTGATCAGGGCTGAGAGGTCGACTATGGACATCCCCTCTCAGATCCTTCCTTACAAGAAAGGATCGACTGAGGGGGCCGGGGTGAAGCCGTCGATGATCCTAAGGAAGACCTTCGCCTAAGGTATGGATCATTCTGCCCAACCGGGCAACTCTGCTGACGCTATGGCATAGAGGTTCAGAGACACTGAATTTGCTGACAGAGACGGCAGGCGCGATATCCTTGGCTACTCACAGAGATTGTGCGGGAATGGGCATCGGGAAGCTGTCATTCGGATGAGTAACCTTAAGCATCCTCCCAGCGAAAAACCTGCAATCCTAGAGTTCGTGAACTCCTTTTAGGACTATGCCCCCCCGGGGGAGTCTCCCGTGCCATCTGTTCCTGACAGGAGGAAACTGCAATTGGACACCTTGTCCCAGTAGTCGTAGCCGATAACTTAGGCCGACGTGGTTGAAAGAAAAGGGCGCTGGAGCCCTGCAGAGTCTGGAAGAAAGCGCCTTAGAGGAGTGAAACCGGAAGTCGATTTACTCCGCACAGCAGCTGTGTAAGTCTCTGTCCTTGGGCACAAACAAACTCTTCTCAAGGATGGAAGGGTGTCTGAGGTCGTCGACCTAAACAGATGAGACACCCGAAGGAAGCCCTCAGTCAGCGCGTCCAGATGGTACAACATCGAGCTTGTCCGCAAGTTAGATACTTAACGACGAAAGGCCAAGGTGCCTGAGCTCGAGAGGAGGGAAGTACCCTTGATCTTCCTGTAGCTTCCTTGACCCAAACCTCGGGCCGTAACCGAGGAGGGAAAGAACCTGGTAAGCTCCCAGAGGAAGAGGTAAGCAGTCACCCCTTGTCCGATGGAGAAATCTCGAACGGAAAGCCCCCCCGCCAAAAATCCTTCCAGGGAATGACGGGGAAGGGCTAACCCAGGTTCAGGAATAGAGGAGTGTTGCTCAGATCTCCCTTAAGTTTCTCCTATTCTTGCAAGTGCCATGCTCAGTGTTTACGGGGTGAGGCAGTGTTCTGGAAATACGCTCCAGAAGAACTCGCCAGGCTGGTCATGCTGCGAAAACCCCATTGGGAATCGTGGTCGCAATTGCCCTGGAGCTCGCGCGATGGGAATTCCTGGTGGTCGGCGAGCGATAACCCATAGAAGAGCAATGGATACTGCAAGAAATAAGCCGACATTTGTGCGAAGAAACACTGTAGGTTCGCGCGACGGAACACCATCCGTCTGCGCGATGGAAAAAAACCGTTGGTTCGCGCGTGGGCGAACATTGGAGAGCATGAGCGTAGACGTGCAGGCACGTGGGCGTGTGGGCGCGCGGTTGCACGGGGCGAGCGGTCGCGCGGTTGCACGGGCGAGTGGTCGCACGGTTGCGCGGGCGAGCGGTCGTGAGGGTGGGCAGGTGGATGAGAGCGAGTCCGAGGCGGCGAACGCAAGCGTTAGCGCGATGGTGAGGATACGCGCTGCCGTGTGGGCGAGGAGGACCGCTGGCGATATGGATCAACAAGCGATCGGTGGTGAGCTGGTGAGCGCTAACGCGCAGGTTGGCGATGGCGCGTTGTGTTATGCCGACGCGATGGTCGAGCAGTATGCGCAGGTGAGCGATCATGCGTTGGCGAGCAGTATGCGAAGGTGAGGATCGCGAGCAGTGATCAGCATGCGCCGGGTCGCGCGATGGTGATCAGTATGCGCAGGGTCGCGTGATGGTGATCAGCATGCCAGGGTCGCGCGATAGCGATCAGCATGCGCAGGTTGGCGGTCGGGCGATGGCGAACAGCATCTGCAGGTGGGCGATCGCGTGATGGCGAACAGCATACGCAGTTGAGGGTCGCGCGATGGTGATCAGCATGCGCAGGGTTGAGCGATGGTGATCAGCATCCGCAGGTGTGCGGTCGCGCGATGGCGATCAGCATCCGCAGTTGAGGGTCGCGCGATGGCGATCAGCATCCGCAGGTGAGGGTCGCGCGATGGCGATCAGCATCCGCAGTTGAGGGTCGCGCGATGGCGATCAGCATCCGCAGTTGAGGGTCGCGCGATGGCGATCAGCATCCGCAGTTGAGGGTCGCGCGATGGCGATCAGCATCCGCAGTTGAGGGTCGCGCGATGGCGATCAGCATCCGCAGTTGAGGGTCGCGCGATGGCGATCAGCATCCGCAGTTGAGGGTCGCGCGATGGCGATCAGCATGCGCAGGTGAGCTAGTAGCTGGCGAACCATGTTCCTTCAGAAGTGTTGGAGAACGTTGGCGTGCCGGCTGTAACACACGTGGGCGATCCGGAGATCGCTGGCGAGCTGATGATCGCTGGCGAGCTGATGATCGCTGACGAGCAGAAGGCTACGCGTGGAAGCCTGCGCAAAGAAGAAGAGTCCTTGACCCAGACCTGAACCGAAGTTCTAGATCGCGAGGGCGAACGTGGGCGCACAGGGCGCGTAACAGGAACCAACAGGAGCCGCAGGGAAGATCATCTTGAAAGCGCTGACGAACAGGAGAGCGCTGATGAGCACAAGGGCGCGAAGGGAAACCCTGACACGCAAGGGAAGAACCCCCGGTGGGGGCAACCCTTTGCCCCGAAGAGATCGTTGTACGCCGGGAGATTGATGTCCGTCGGAAGACCGCTTGCCCGTCGGAAGACGAGATCAGACTGCTGTCCATCTGCACCAAGGCGGAAGATCGAGAAAAAGGAGTTGTAGGCTGCAAACGGAGATCCAAAAAGGCGCCTCAAGCACCCTTATAGGGAGATGAGAGGCCCTTACGACGAGGCGGACGGTGGGCCTTACGGCGAGGGAGGCCAACAGCAACATCAACAGAAGAAACCTCCGGAGAGGAGTCTCTATGAGGGTACTCTCTCGCGAACGAAAGAGAAACACTTCGTGGAAGAGACTGGTCAGCCAGTGACCTAAAAGGAGCAATCCTCCGAAGAGGAGCTCCTGCAGTTGCCCAGCCCCTTGAGCGAAACTGCAGGTGCGACCGCTCAGCACCAAGAGCATAGTCGCACGAAAAAAAGGCAAGAGAAGAACCCCCCAAAAGGGGGAAAACTCAAGCCTGGACAGGAAAAACTTCCCTCGGAAGGAAAGTTATCCGCCCAAGGAGGCAAGCCTCCTGAGTGTTCTAAAATGAACTGGAGAGCTGTCCGTCGTCACGGGAGTACTACCAGTAGAAGGAGACACGCCCCTGACGAAAATACAAGGGGGGAGGCAGCAACAGCTGAATCCCCAGGACTCAACCAGACAGCTCACACCGTTGCTATATTACAGAAACGAACTAGATCGGTAACTGTAAAAAAATAAAACAAATAATATTAGTACACATTCATACCCCCGGGAAGGCTCCGAAGAGGAATCCCGAGGGAAAGGAACAAGAATTACACAACAGGCACGTGCCCTCACAACCACTTACACTCGCGGAAGGAGAGCTGTAACCAAAACAGAATTATAACAATTATAATCATATAACTATATAATTATGTAATTTAAAAATGAATGAACACTAAAGAAAGAACGAAAACCCCGAAAGGAATCTTTCTACAAGCTGAAAAACAAAAAACAACTACAATTAGATTCATA
Source organism: Palaemon carinicauda (assembly GCF_036898095.1). Classification (NCBI taxonomy): domain Eukaryota; kingdom Metazoa; phylum Arthropoda; class Malacostraca; order Decapoda; family Palaemonidae; genus Palaemon; species Palaemon carinicauda. The sequence continues at coordinate 49,020,095 of NC_090761.1, read as the reverse complement.
ACTAATTGAGACAAACGTACGGCATAGCAACCCCCCACACGGAAAGGAAGCTAGGCTACAAGGGCGTAGTAACACGTAGTAAAAGGGTGAACGACCTCAAGAGAGAGAGAGAGAGAGAAAGACATAAGTCAAACTCGATCGCCACCCATAAAAATACGCCGTGGTGGCCTAACTGCCGAGGCCTCCACGTAGATATCGTACACTACACACACACACATCTGAAAAGGAAACTTACTTATTTCTATACTCAAATATATATACAAACATGAAAACATGTTTACATATATATTGAGTAAATGAAAAGTAAGCGATTAAGTAAAGACAAAACAGACAATGGCTGCCAAGCGAGGACCAAGACAGAGACGTCTGTCACAGTCCGAGCCAAAAGTGAAAGTGGGTATTCACCTGTGTGTGAGGGGGTGGAGGGGTAGCTAGCTACCACTCCCCTACCCCCCCGCTAACTAGCGCGGGGGTAATACACCCTCGTTAAATTCTAATGGCTCGCCATTTCAGCTACGCTAAAAGTAATACCCTTTGTAAATAGCGTGGTTTGTATTTCGGTTACGGAACAAAGCGTGGTTTGTATTTCAGTTACGGAACAAACAAGAATTGCCTTCCCGTCCATTGGATGAGCAATCCTAAGGCCTGGATAACGAAGGCGCTGACAAGTGACTGGTTCCACAAATGTTTTATCCCGCAGGTGAAGGTCTACCTCCTGGAAAAAAGCCTTCCGTTCAAAGTCCTGCTGCTTATGGATAATGCTGGTGGCCACGCAACTTGACGTTCCTTGGGGTCCAAGTGGAGTTTCTGCCACCTAACACTATGTCCCTAATTCAACCTAAGGCTCTCTACACGAGAAATGCCCTGGCAGACCTGGTTGCTAAAGTGGACGATGGGCATGCACAAGAAGACTTCAACCTGAAGGCATACTGGTGCACGTACACGATTGCTACGTGCCTTGAAAATATCCAGAAGGCGTTGGAAGAGATGAAGCCTTCCACCATTAACTCCAGCTGGAAGGTGTGGCCTGAGATCGTCTACGATGACAAAGGATTCAAGCCTGCCAAAATCCAGCATTTGGCGGTAAAAAAGGCTGTGAAGTTGGCTGCTATCCTTGGTGGTGAAGGTTTTGCTGACATGACTATGGACGTCGTTGACGAACTGCTTGACTGCCACTACCAAGAATTAACCTAAGTGGACTTAGAAGAACTAACGAAGTCAGCTAGCGAAGAGGAAGACGATTCGGAAGAGGGAGAGAAAGAGGATCCTGACCCTGGCCTAACCTTAAAACAGCTCTCGACCATTTGCAGGTTACTGAAAGAGACGCAACCACTTTCACGGGAATATGATGATGATATGATACGGACTCATTCTGCAACAATCTGGACGATGGTATGCAGCCGTATAAGGTCGTTTTAAAAAAATGAAGAAAGAAAGCCGGCAGTTACCGATCACCATGTTCTTCGAGCGCCGAAAAAAAGTTCTTGCAGCCGAAGTCCGGGAAGCGGTGCCAAAGGATACGGCGCCCCCAACTTCAGAAGAGTCATAAAAGCAGTCATCATCATAATATCAATCGCGCAGTCAAATCATCATCATCATCATCGTATCACCGTCGTTGTCTTCATAGCCTAGGCAATCATTCAACTTTAAGAATCCTTCATCATCCAAGTTGACATCATCATCTTCCACAGTAAGCACAATAAATATTAAATTCTTTTCATTATAATAATCATTTGCCTCTCCATTTTGTAATTTTTGTTTCAGATAAAAACTTTAATTTTTCTTTCATACGTATGAACGTATTGTAAAGGTTCTTTAATTTTTTTTTCATACGTATGTACGTATTGTAAAGGTTCTCTCTCTCTCTCTCTCTCTCTCTCTCTCTCTCTCTCTCTCTCTCTCTCTCTCTCTCTCTCTCTCTCTCTCTCTCCTTGCTTAAATTATTTTTTTAAAATTTTATTTTAATAATTATTTATTTGTTTAATTTGTAAATTCTTTAAAAAAAAATTTTTTTCTTTTTTTTTTTACATAGGTATGGATGTATTGTTGTTGCCTCGTAGGATTTTTATACAGGAGAAGGGGTTCCCAGCCCCCTCGTCCAGTCCCTTTTAGTCGCCTCTTACGATGACCGCGGAGGTAGCAGCAGTAGGGGATTCAGCATTATGAAGCTTCATCTGTGGTGGATAATGTGGGAGGTTGGGCTGTGGCACCCTAGCAATACCAGGTGAACTCGGTTGAGTTCCTGGTTAGGCTGGAGGAAAGTAGAGAGTAGAGGTCCCCTTTTTTGTTTTGTTTCATTTGTTGATGTCGGCTACCCCCCAAAATTGGGGGAAGTACCTTTGGTATATGTATGTATGATGTATGTATTGTACATGTATTTCCACAGTAACTAACTTGTTGCATGCACGTACTTGCTTAATTTTCTAATGTTACAGGTGTATTTATGTACAGTACTGAACTGTAATAGTGTTCTGTACAACCTAACAAAGTGTTACAATCTTTCTATTATTATTAATATAGTAAAGGGTAGGTTATAAACATTACAGGGATGGTTTTAAACAGCCTACAAACAATTAAATAAGCTAAAAATAATGGTTTTGTCCTACTTCGTGGGTTTTCGAATATTACAGGTGGTCTCGGTTCCTATCCGTGATATTCGAGAGAATACTGTACAGCGAATAATCATTTAAGAAACAATAATAAATCATTGATGTTGGCGTGCACAACTCAACATACCACTTGCCAGTAGGCTACATACGGAGATTGACAATTTTATTTATTTCGCGAGCGGAGCGAGAACCATTAGATTTAGGGCAAATCATTTTGAACAGAAAATATGTTTTCCTGCTGTAAATAATTAAATTTCACAGAATTTGACATTGTTTCAATTGTACCAGTCTTAGTGCGAGTGTAGTGGGGAACAAAGTAGTCAAACTGGTTGTTCTGTTTATTTGCTGGTGAAATGATGGTAGAATTTGGTTAAATCACATTATTTACAACAGGAAAATATTTTCTGTTCGAAATGTTTCCACATCCATATATATAATTTTTCCAAAATCATTATTTACTGTAATTTATTTTTTGTCCTGTTACGTATTTGTGCCAATAATGCATAGATGAGAATTACTATTTTTTCAAAGTATTATCACCAACTAAATGTACTAGGTGGGATTCTAACGAGATATTACCACCTTACCTAACCTACCGTTGTGTTCCAGGAGCAAAGCTATGACCTAATAGCAGTGTTATGATAATCGTTGCCTGTATTTTAGTTGTTCTCTTCCATCTTTTAATCACCTTTTTCACATATTGACCCCATACCTGTCTAGGAAGAGGACATTTCCCTCTACCAGTAAATTAGGGGGAATTCATAAAATTTTACCAAAAATTGTTTGAACACAATAATTTGGAGATTTACATAGTCGTTATACTGATAGTCTTATGTATAGCAGTAAGTGTCTTTCACAAATTTTGGAAATGCTAATTTTTAGCAAGTAGGCTACAAATGCTAAACCTTTCAGATTCCAACCCGAAATCTTTCTCACTCAATTTAAACTACTCCATTTCAAAACTAGGACATATTACTTACAGTATATAAGAACATTGTAGACATTTATGACAGAATAAATTGTTTAAGATTGTGGTTGAAAAGGAGTGAAGGGGGACAACACTACAACAGTAAACAAAATTCATCGAAGAGTATTACAGTATAGCCAGTCATGAAAGACCGGAGACCCTTCCCCCCAAAAAAAAATCTTCTAAATTTCAGTAACTAAAGTCCATAAGCATCTGATTTTATCCAAAACCATATATCTATATCTTATATACAAATATTGAAAATTATACAGCATAATTTAGCCATCTCTATCACTAAATAGAAATATTTAGTCTAAAAAGTTTGCTTTCATTGGCAACACTTAATATTTCACGAAATTTCAATTACCTGACCCGTTGCTTATAACTCATTACAGTAAATATGCCTCTAATTGAAATTTGAGATAGTCTGACAATGACGATATTAAATCAGAAAAAAAATATTCCATATTTTTTTTCTTAATTGTTAAGTTTCTAACCACAAATGTGCAGAATTTAACCCAGAACAGGGTGATATGACAAGAATTGTTTATCAATGAAAAACCAAATATCAGAATTGATCATAGTAGAGAAATGGGCCTAGTTAAAGTGAATGGATAACATGTAATATAATAGTTTTCAGGGAATAACTGAATACAGTTTGGCCATGAAATGTTTCTGCATACACAGAAAACTGAAGTGGAAAAGATTATTAGAATCCATAAATAACAGTTATATTGTTTTATTTTTGTTTTCAACCCACAAGAATATTTTCAAAAGGTATTCTAGTAAACAAAGATGAGGTATAAAATTATATTGATCTATGATGGCAATGTCGATGTCTCGCAGGAATTTTTTTTTTTTACAGGAGAGGGGGTTCCCAGCCCCCTCGTCCCGTCCCTTTTAGTCGCCTCTTACGACACGCAGGGATAACGTTGGCGCTATGTCTAATTTTTATATGCCCCCGCGGCCACAGGGGGCATATAAGAGTTAATGTGGGTAAGAGTAAGGTTATGAGATGTACGAGAAGGGAAGGTGGTGCAAGGTTGAATGTCATGTTGAATGGAGAGTTACTTGAGGAGGTGGACCAGTTTAAGTACTTGGGGTCTATTGTTGCAGCAAATGGTGGAGTGGAAGCAGATGTACGTCAGAGAGTGAATGAAGGTTGCAAAGTGTTGGGGGCAGTTAAGGGAGTAGTAAAAAATAGAGGGTTGGGCATGAATGTAAAGAGAGTTCTATATGAGAAAGTGATTGTACCAACTGTGATGTATGGATCGGAGTCGTGGGGAATGAAAGTGATGGAGAGACAGAAATTGAATGTGTTTGAGATGAAGTGTCTGAGGAGTATGGCTGGTGTATCTCGAGTAGATAGGGTTAGGAACGAAGTGGTGAGGGAGAGAACGGGTGTAAGAAATGAGTTAGCGGCTAGAGTGGATATGAATGTGTTGAGGTGGTTTGGCCATGTTGAGAGAATGGAAAATGGTTGTCTGCTAAAGAAGGTGATGAATGCAAGAGTTGATGGGAGAAGTACAAGAGGAAGGCCAAGGTTTGGGTGGATGGATGGTGTGAAGA
>NC_090761.1:48979950-49007450 GCF_036898095.1 Palaemon carinicauda | reverse complement strand
TTTTGTTAATAGTTCAAAAGGGGAATAAAGACACCTATTTTTGTTAATAGTTCAAAAGGGGAATAAAGACACCTATTTTGGTTAATTGTTCAAAAGGGGAATAAAGACACCTATTTTTGTTAATAGTTCAAAAGGGGAATAAAGACACCTATTTTGGTTAATTGTTCAAAAGGGGAATAAAGACACCTATTTTTGTTAATAGTTCAAAAGGGGAATAAAGACACCTATTTTTGTTAATTGTTCAAAAGGGGAATAAAGACACCTATTTTTGTTAATTGTTCAAAAGGGGAATAAAGACACCTATTTTTGTTAATTGTTCAAAAGGGGAATAAAGACACCTATTTTTGTTAATAGTTCAAAAGGGGAATAAAGACACCTATTTTTGTTAATAGTTCAAAAGGGGAATAAAGACACCTATTTTTGTTAATAGTTCAAAAGGGGAATAAAGACACCTATTTTTGTTAATAGTTCAAAAGGGGAATAAAGACACCTATTTTTGTTAATAGTTCAAAAGGGGAATAAAGACACCTATTTTTGTTAATAGTTCAAAAGGGGAATAAAGACACCTATTTTATAAGATACCTATTTGTGTTAATAGTTCAAAAGGGGAATAAAGACACCTATTTTTGTTAATAGTTCAAAAGGGGAATAAAGACACCTATTTTTGTTAATAGTTCAAAAGGGGAATAAAGATACCTATTTTTGTTAATAGTTCAAAAGGGGAATAAAGACACCTATTTTATAAGATACCTATTTGTGTTAATAGTTCAAAAGGGGAATAAAGACACCTATTTTTGTTAATAGTTCAAAAGGAGAATAAAGACACCTATTTTTGTTAATAGTTCAAAAGGGGAATAAAGATACCTATTTGTGTTAATAGTTCAAAAGGGGAATAAAGACACCTATTTTTGTTAATAGTTCAAAAGGGGAATAAAGACACATATTTTTGTTAATTGTTCAAAAGGGGAATAAAGATACCTATTTTTGTTAATTGTTCAAAAGGGGAATAAAGACACCTATTTTTGTTAATAGTTCAGAAGGGGAATAAAGACACCTATTTTTGTTAATAGTTCAAAAGGGGAATAAAGACACCTATTTTTGTTAATAGTTCAAAAGGGGAATAAAGACACCTATTTTATAAGATACCTATTTGTGTTAATAGTTCAAAAGGGGAATAAAGACACCTATTTTTGTTAATAGTTCAAAAGGGGAATAAAGACACCTATTTTTGTTAATAGTTCAAAAGGGGAATAAAGACATATATTTTTGTTAATTGTTCAAAAGGGGAATAAAGATACCTATTTTTGTTAATTGTTCAAAAGGGGAATAAAGACACCTATTTTTGTTAATAGTTCAAAAGGGGAATAAAGACACCTATTTTTGTTAATAGTTCAAAAGGGGAATAAAGACACCTATTTTTGTTAATAGTTCAAAAAGGGAATAAAGACACATATTTTTGTTAATTGTTCAAAAGGGGAATAAAGATACCTATTTTTGTTAATTGTTCAAAAGGGGAATAAAGACACCTATTTTTGTTAATAGTTCAGAAGGGGAATAAAGACACCTATTTTTGTTAATAGTTCAAAAGGGGAATAAAGACACCTATTTTTGTTAATAGTTCAAAAGGGGAATAAAGACACCTATTTTATAAGATGCCTATTTGTGTTAATAGTTCAAAAGGGGAATAAAGACACCTATTTTTGTTAATAGTTCAAAAGGGGAATAAAGACACCTATTTTTGTTAATAGTTCAAAAGGGGAATAAAGACACCTATTTGTGTTAATAGTTCAAAAGGGGAATAAAGACACCTATTTGTGTTAATAGTTCAAAAGGGGAATAAAGACACCTATTTGTGTTAATAGTTCAAAAGGGGAATAAAGACACCTATTTTGGTTAATTGTTCAAAAGGGGAATAAAGACACCTATTTGTGTTAATAGTTCAAAAGGGGAATAAAGACACCTATTTTGGTTAATAGTTCAAAAGGGGAATAAAGACACCTATTTTTGTTAATTGTTCAAAAGGGGAATAAAGACACCTATTTTTGTTAATAGTTCAAAAGGGGAATAAAGACACCTATTTTTGTTAATAGTTCAAAAGGGGAATAAAACCCACCTATTTTTGTTAATAGTTCAAAAGGGGAATAAAGACACCTATTTTTGTTAATAGTTCAAAAGGGGAATAAAGACACCTATTTTTGTTAATAGTTCAAAAGGGGAATAAAGACACCTATTTTTATTAATAGTTCAAAAGGGGAATAAAGACACCTATTTTTGTTAATAGTTCAAAAGGGGAATAAAGACACCTATTTTTGTTAATAGTTCAGAAGGGGAATAAAGACACCTATTTTTGTTAATAGTTCAAAAAGGGAATAAAGACACATATTTTTGTTAATTGTTCAAAAGGGGAATAAAGATACCTATTTTTGTTAATTGTTCAAAAGGGGAATAAAGACACCTATTTTTGTTAATAGTTCAGAAGAGGAATAAAGACACCTATTTTTGTTAATAGTTCAAAAGGGGAATAAAGACACCTATTTTTGTTAATAGTTCAAAAGGGGAATAAAGACACCTATTTTATAAGATACCTATTTGTGTTAATAGTTCAAAAGGGGAATAAAGACACCTATTTTTGTTAATAGTTCAAAAGGGGAATAAAGACACCTATTTTTGTTAATAGTTCAAAAGGGGAATAAAGATACCTATTTTTGTTAATAGTTCAAAAGGGGAATAAAGACACCTATTTTATAAGATACCTATTTGTGTTAATAGTTCAAAAGGGGAATAAAGACACCTATTTTTGTTAATAGTTCAAAAAGGGAATAAAGACACATATTTTTGTTAATTGTTCAAAAGGGGAATAAAGATACCTATTTTTGTTAATTGTTCAAAAGGGGAATAAAGACACCTATTTTTGTTAATAGTTCTGAAGGGGTATAAAGACACCTATTTTTGTTAATAGTTCAAAAGGGGAATAAAGACACCTATTTTTGTTAATAGTTCAAAAGGGGAATAAAGACACCTATTTTATAAGATACCTATTTGTGTTAATAGTTCAAAAGGGGAATAAAGACACCTATTTTTGTTAATAGTTCAAAAGGGGAATAAAGACACCTATTTTTGTTAATAGTTCAAAAGGGGAATAAAGACACATATTTTTGTTAATTGTTCAAAAGGGGAATAAAGATACCTATTTTTGTTAATTGTTCAAAAGGGGAATAAAGACACCTATTTTTGTTAATAGTTCAAAAGGGGAATAAAGACACCTATTTTTGTTAATAGTTCAAAAGGGGAATAAAGACACCTATTTTTGTTAATAGTTCAAAAAGGGAATAAAGACACATATTTTTGTTAATTGTTCAAAAGGGGAATAAAGATACCTATTTTTGTTAATTGTTCAAAAGGGGAATAAAGACACCTATTTTTGTTAATAGTTCAGAAGGGGAATAAAGACACCTATTTTTGTTAATAGTTCAAAAGGGGAATAAAGACACCTATTTTTGTTAATAGTTCAAAAGGGGAATAAAGACACCTATTTTATAAGATACCTATTTGTGTTAATAGTTCAAAAGGGGAATAAAGACACCTATTTTTGTTAATAGTTCAAAAGGGGAATAAAGACACCTATTTTTGTTAATAGTTCAAAAGGGGAATAAAGACACCTATTTTTGTTAATAGTTCAAAAGGGGAATAAAGACACCTATTTGTGTTAATAGTTCAAAAGGGGAATAAAGATACCTATTTTTGTTAATAGTTCAAAAGGGGAATAAATACACCTATTTTTGTTAATTGTTCAAAAGGGGAATAAAGACACCTATTTGTGTTAATAGTTCAAAAGGGGAATAAAGACACCTATTTTTGTTAATAGTTCAAAAGGGGAATAAAGACACCTATTTTTGTTAATAGTTCAAAAGGGGAATAAAGACACCTATTTTTGTTAATAGTTCAAAAGGGGAATAAAGACACCTATTTGTGTTAATAGTTCAAAAGGGGAATAAAGACACCTATTTGTGTTAATAGTTCAAAAGGGGAATAAAGACACCTATTTGTGTTAATAGTTCAAAAGGGGAATAAAGATACTTATTTTTGTTAATAGTTCAAAAGGGGAATAAATACACCTATTTGTGTTAATAGTTCAAAAGGGGAATAAAGACACCTATTTTTGTTAATTGTTCAAAAGGGGAATAAAGATACTTATTTTTTTTAATTGTTCAAAAGGGGAATAAAGACACCTATTTTTGTTAATTGTTCAAAAGGGGAATAAAGACACCTATTTGTGTTAATAGTTCAAAAGGGGAATAAAGATACCTATTTTTGTTAATAGTTCAAAAGGGGAATAAATACACCTATTTTTGTTAATTGTTCAAAAGGGGAATAAAGACACCTATTTGTGTTAATAGTTCAAAAGGGGAATAAAGACACCTATTTTTGTTAATAGTTCAAAAGGGGAATAAAGACACCTATTTTTGTTAATAGTTCAAAAGGGGAATAAAGACACCTATTTTTGTTAATAGTTCAAAAGGGGAATAAAGACACCTATTTGTGTTAATAGTTCAAAAGGGGAATAAAGACACCTATTTGTGTTAATAGTTCAAAAGGGGAATAAAGACACCTATTTGTGTTAATAGTTCAAAAGGGGAATAAAGATACTTATTTTTGTTAATAGTTCAAAAGGGGAATAAATACACCTATTTGTGTTAATAGTTCAAAAGGGGAATAAAGACACCTATTTTTGTTAATAGTTCAAAAGGGGAATAAAGATACTTATTTTTGTTAATTGTTCAAAAGGGGAATAAAGACACCTATTTTTGTTAATTGTTCAAAAGGGGAATAAAGACACCTATTTTTGTTAATAGTTCAAAAGGGGAATAAAGACACCTATTTTTGTTAATAGTTCAAAAGGGGAATAAAGACACCTATTTGTGTTAATAGTTCAAAAGGGGAATAAAGACACCTATTTGTGTTAATAGTTCAAAAGGGGAATAAAGATACTTATTTTTGTTAATAGTTCAAAAGGGGAATAAATACACCTATTTTTGTTAATTGTTCAAAAGGGGAATAAAGACACCTATTTTTGTTAATAGTTCAAAAGGGGAATAAAGACACCTATTTTTGTTAATTGTTCAAAAGGGGAATAAAGACACCTATTTGTGTTAATAGTTCAAAAGGGGAATAAAGATACCTATTTTTGTTAATAGTTCAAAAGGGGAATAAAGACACCTATTTTTGTTAATAGTTCAAAAGGGGAATAAAGACACCTATTTTTTTTAATAGTTCAAAAGGGGAATAAAGACACCTATTTGTGTTAATAGTTCAAAAGGGGAATAAAGATACCTATTTTTGTTAATAGTTCAAAAGGGGAATAAAGACACCTATTTGTGTTGATAGTTCAAAAGGGGAATAAAGACACCTATTTTTGTTAATAGTTCAAAAGGGGAATAAAGACACCTATTTGTGTTAATAGTTCAAAAGGGGAATAAAAACCCCCATTTTTATTAATAGTTCAAAAGTCGAATAAAAAATCTCTATTTTTGTTAATAGTTCAAAAGTGGAGTAAAAACCCCTATTTTTGTTAATAGTTGAAAAATTGAATAAAAAATAAATATTTTTGTTAATAGTTCAAAAGTAGAATGAAATAAATATTTTTGTTAATAGTTCAAAAATGGAATAAAAAAAAATTTAATAGTTCAAAAGTGGAGTAAAAACCCCTATTTTTGATAATAGTTCAAAAGTGGAGTAAAAACCCCTATTTTTGTTAATAGTTCTAAAGTGGAATAAAAAAATATTTTTGTTAATAGTTCAAAAATGGAATTAAATTTTTTTTTTGTTAATAGTTCAAAAGTGGAGTAAAAATACCTATCTTTGTTAATAGTTCCAAAGTAGAGGAAAAAAAAAAAACAAGTGTCCCTATTGGTTAATATATCATGAGAACACTTTTGACCACATTTGAAGTAGGAATACAGGCTGGGGATTTCTTGGAACTTTTTTTTTTTATTGGATAAGCCTAAAACTACTAAAGGAATTTCCTACTACGCTTTCTGTAGCAGCGAGAGGTGAATTACCTCAACAGGTGCCACTAAGTTTATAGTCTTTCAAGTAAAACGAACCGATTTTGAGAAGTATTTCTCTTCAATCATTTTCACAACGTACTACATTCAAAGATTCTTTCATTGGCTACGAATCTAGTCGATCCATTTCTTGTTCCTCTGAGGGGATTCTAAAAGAGTACTTAGTAACTGGAAGGGCTGCCCCGCTGAATATATATTAGGCCCACGACTCTTTCTCAGACACAACACGACAGGCAGACGAGGCTCAAGCACACGGAAGTAACACTCACACTCGACAAAATGTTTTCGATCAAAGTTATCGTAAGTAATGATTATAATATTCATTTGTTTATTCAAATAATTGTGAAGTTCGATTGTGGTATTCTGTTAAATTCGTTTGAAAACGGTCTAAGCATTAGTTCAATCGTTCATTTTAGTCATTACCAACTTTGGTTTCAATCTTACCCATCAAAGAACCGCAACATTGGATTGGTTTATCATGAAAATAGAGGAATATCTTTTTTAAGTGAACATTAGTATAATATATTTTGATGTTTATTTTATAATTGTCCGATAAATCTTTCAATTAAATTGAGAATCATTGTTTGAGAATCATTACTCTATAGATATGCCAACCATATTCAATGCTTATTTACACTCAGAATTAAATGCTACTCATTGATTATCCCGATTCGAAATCTACTTCCTATTGCATTGCATCACTCGGATCAACTGTAACAACTACATTTAAAATTAAATGAGAATCTAAATAAAAAATTTTGATTGACTGAGAGATAATTTTAGCCTAATATGAAACGTCTTATCCCCTACAGGTGCTCGTTGTTGCCCTGATGGCTCTAGTAAACGCTGCTACATTTTATCCAAGCAACGGATATGGTTCATTCGGTCATGGCTACGGCGGATACGGCCATTCATCTCACGGACATGGGCACAACTCCTATGGATATGGTGGATATGGTGGATACAGGTGAATAGAAGCAAATACCCCATAGTCCAGGGGTTCCAGAAGTGGGTGGTATATTAGGCGGGGAGGGGGGGAGGGGTGAGGCAAAAGCTGAGGTTGGGAAGGACAGGATGGTAAAAGAGCATTTATGCAATAAATCCCTCACTATTTTTTCTTTATATTTACAAAATATTAATGAAAAATTGTCATAAACACTAAGGCAAGGAAACTCATATTATCCACTTTATACAAAATAGATTTTACATTAGAATTATAAACGAATATAAAATGGAACAAGGCGGGTTGCAAGGACTCCATCGGGAAGACAAGGGGGCACCAGCATATAAAAACAATTAAAGAATCTGTTTCATAACCTCACATTGATTTTAATTTTTAATCCATTTGTTGAATTTGACACGAATTAATGATCACCTTTTTTTATGACCCATCCATTTCTTATTAGATTTATTAGATTAATTTTTGTAATATTTCTATTTCATTTTCAGGCCACAGTACCAGCAGTACCAACCCTACCACAGTGGACATCACTAAGGATAGACCCTGGATAGACCATCTGGGATAAGGCACCACGACGGAGAGACTCTGGATAGAGCATCTGGGATAGGGACACTTTTCTAAACATTAATTCATCTACTTCCTCTTTTCGTCTTGTGTTTTGAAGGAAAAAGAGGTGAAAAATAAATGGAATAAGAACACTTCATCTTTTTCGGGTATATTTTCTTTCGGTTGATTTTACTTATATTTGTTATGTTAATAAAATGATATTGCTAATATTTGGGTTTTTGATTTGGTCCTGAGTTTATTCATAAGTTGGAAATAGAAATGTGATGATTTTTCTCTAAGGATCCCTTCTATTAGTTTTTATTCTTGTAAAAAGGGAAGTCTGAATTTCAAAAAGTTAGAGAGAGAGAGAGAGAGAGAGAGAGAGAGAGAGAGAGAGAGAGAGAGAGAGAGAGAGAGAGAGAGAGAGAGAGAGAATATTAAGATCATATCAAGGATTTTAACGTTTGAATAACAATAGGATCCTATTATTATTCAAACCTACCTTTTCATTATCGACAAAATTTAAAATGTTCGGTTCTCTAATACCAAATCCACAGGAAACATCAATAGACTGTAAATTCTTAGGGTGAAGTTTTTAAAGTTATTCACATGTAAACTGAGCCATATTGCTTACCCTTATATCCTGTATGATTCTCCTTACTGCAAAAGAAAAATTTAAAATTACACACTGAAGAAATAATTCGACTATTAATTATTAGTTACTGTTTGGACATGGGTCGTGGTATGACAATAAAACAATACCCTAAAAAATTCGTAGATTTGAGAACGAAGCCCTCAGAAGAATATTGTGAGTTAAATGGCAGGACAGGATTAGAAATGAAACTATAAGAGACATTACTCGAGTGCCCTATGTGAATGAGATCATGATGGGGGGTAGATGGAGATGGTTTGGGCAGGTTCTTCGCACTCCCCAAGAGAGATTAGTTCACCAAATTTTCCACTGGGCTCCACAAGGCACTAGAAGAGTTGGAAGATCCAAGCCTACATGGCTGTAGATTATGAAGCGTGAAGTAGGAAATGATAAATGGAGAAGTATTGATTTAAAAGCTCAAAATAGAGACGACTGGCGAAATCTAACTAAGGCCCTTTGCGTCAATAGGCGTAGGAGGAGATGATGATGATGAATTATTGGTAATTCTTTTAATTTTTGAAAACAAGAATAAAATGACACAAAAAAAGTTAGGGGAGTAAATCCACAATAGGAATATGGAAATGTTTGTGGAATTTACAGTCTAATTTGGATTTCAACTCTCTTCGCTCGAACGATGTTGGGCAAAGAAATCTCGAAAAAAGGTGAGGAAAAATAATCTAGAAAAAAATTGTCCCTTTTATAATAAGGAAAAGGAGGCCTATTTTTCTGTTATATTTTTATTGTATTCATAACCCAAGACAAAAACATTATTAGTCATAAGACTATCAAATACCTTCTTAAAAATATTTCCTCCACAGGATTCAGGAATATTCAGGACACTATAAAAACAGAGCTTCAAAATCATTCACGAGTGGCTATTCCTGCCATTCTGAAGCTTTTCAATCACTAGCAACACCGTCTGTGAAAGTGAAACTAAAATGGGAACTGGCAACGTTGGCCGAAGCATCTAAACGGATGTTACTTTACCTATATAAATGTGTTCATAAAGATCTTTGCGCTACCGTGAGCGAGAGCAGATCTGAGAGTTGGCTTACTGTACAGTATATAGTAAGGTTGTTCACTTAACGCAGAGAAATGCAAAATAGTCTCCTAATTTTGATAAGTTAAAGAAAAACTATCACAAGTAAACGTACAATATTATTAATCTGAAAATGGCCTCCTAAATGATATTAGTAGTAGTAATAGTACCACAGTTGTAGTGATGGTGAAATGAATGAATGAGAGAATTGTAAAGTTCTACTGAACAATAGATTCATTAGATGATTCATCATTGCGTGAATGTAGAAATGTGCTAATGAATAATTTCAAAAGTTTTTATCTAGTTTATAGAATTTTTAAATATTTCATGGAGGGTGTGATGACAATTAAGGGAGGCCAGACACAAGCTGCTTTTACGACTACAATAGACGATGAATGCAATGTTTATACGAAACTCCTCCCCTATAAAATCGTGGCTACCTGATGAAAATACTCAGCTTTCAAAACATCATTCTATTATTTTATAAAGTAGAGAGTAATAAGAAAAATATCATCGTCAAATTATAATTCTTAAGTGAAGGCCAAGATCCACAGATAACTGTTGCAAGACATTCTTTAAACAGGAACATCCAGTCATGGACTGGACACCCTTTCCCTCAATTCTTCACCAACAGCAAGAACAGGAAAGATATATCATGATGGACGATAAAACTGTCGTTAGAAAGAACCACTAATTTCAAGTTTTGGACTAAAGCGAAACCGGTACAATATCAATGGATGTTCCCTCAGGCAGTTAAGGAATCGTTAACAAAAAGTGCGTAAATCTTTTTTTTTGAAAAATTGAGCGTCAATGGATCACTTCTTCCATTGTCGAACTCATTGAGTTTTAGCTTTTCTTCTGTAATTTATCTTTGTATTTGTTTTAATCTATTCGATCTGCTTTCCCTTTTGAATTTGTCATAAATCATTCTTCAATTGACCCGAAAAATCATCTCTGCATTTCATAAACAACGCAGATCACAGATGAAATGTTACATCACCTGTCATGAAAACTTTCTTGCAGTTTCTAAGGATTAATCAGGTCTGACCAGATCCAACGTTTTTATTCATTTAGTGATCAGGTTTCTTCAGTCGGAACCCATCCAAGTACTGACCATAACCAATGTTCATATGTTTTTAGTGATCACAGGGTAGATAGATTTAACATTTTGTTAAATATTATGGATAACATGTGTTTAAGCAATATTAATCTTTTTAAGTAAATTCAACAGACTAAAAACAGTTCAAACATTACCTATGGCTCGTGTATGTCCTCAATATCAGAAACGTGAAATGCTAGGTATGTAGAATTAAACTTTGCTGATATTCTTAATAGAAAAGACTCCACTCTTATGTGGTTTGGATTATAATATGTTTAACCAATGATAGACCAAATATGAAGGAATTATAATCAATCTTTAATTTAACTTGAATATTTTTCAACAAAATTAAGGTCTCTCTCTCTCTCTCTCTCTCCTCTCTCTCTCTCTCTCTCTCTCTCTCTCTCTCTCTCTCTCTCTCTCTCTCTCTCTCTCATAAAGCTTGTTTAAAAAGCAAGTAATAATAATGTATGTGTATTTTGAGTCAGAAATAGGTATTCATTGCCAGTCATCATAATACATATACTCAGCCTCAAAAATATATAAAATAACTGTACAAGTATATGTATACACACACATATATATATTTATACATATACATATCTATCTATCTATATATGTATATATATATATATATATATATATATATATATATATATATATATATACAAGGTCACAAAAATATATAAAATATCTGTACATGTATACATATACACACACACACACACACACACACACACACACACACACACACATATATATATATATATATATATATATACATATATATATATATATATATATATATATATATATATATATATATATGTACTCATACATATAATATCTATCTATATATATATATATATATATATATACACATACATATATATATATATATATATATATATATATATATATATATATATACATATCTATATCTATATATCTATATATATATATATATATATTTATATATGTATATATATATAATGAATATTGCCCAAGATAACGACTATGTTCTAAAAGAATATACTGCCAATATATATATATATATATATATATATATATATATATATATATATATATATATATATATATATATATATAAGCATTAGAACACAAGCTAGTTAGGCTAAAACTAAAAGAGCTTTGGAAGGAATAATGATAGGTACAACGCTATGAGCAACATGGATACGAGAACAAACTAAAGAAAAAAGATGCTCTAACAACATGTAAGAAAAAAAAATGGACATGGGCAGGACATGTAATGATACTGACAGATGATAAATGGACATTGAGAGTAACATAATGAGTCCCTAAAGATTAGAAAAAGTAGCAAAGGGGCACGAATTGGCGAGCTAAGATAATTTGCGGGTATAGACTGGCATGGAAAGACCATAAAGAGACGAGAGTGGAATGACATGTCTGAGGCCCTTGTCCTGTAGTAGACTAGCAACGGTTGATATATATATATATATATATATATATATATATATATATATATATATATATATATATATATATATATATATATATATATATATATATATATATATGTCTATGTATATTTATATTTTTCATTTCTTGCACTTACTCTTAATCCTTTCCCTCTCCGAAATTTTTAGATTCCATCTCTCTCGACGGAGAATTAACAACTTCATCTCCTACCTTTTCCGAAGATCAAATGTTGGAAGTAAAGATATTTCTAACATACAAATATCAGCAATGATTGACACCTCCCACTTTCGTTCTCCCTTCCTTGT
Organism: Palaemon carinicauda; assembly: GCF_036898095.1. Lineage (NCBI taxonomy): Eukaryota > Metazoa > Arthropoda > Malacostraca > Decapoda > Palaemonidae > Palaemon > Palaemon carinicauda. The sequence continues at coordinate 48,995,322 of NC_090761.1, read as the reverse complement.
TACCTATTTTTGTTATAGGCAAAGTTAATTCAAAGGTAGAGTAAAAACAAAAGCCAAATATGTTTTTCTCTTGAGCTACGATTGATATAGGAAGAAAAAGTAGGTTTTTCCTATCTTTTTAATTGGATAGGCCTAACACTACTATAGGATTTTCCTACTACGCCTTCTATTATAGCAGTAAGCGGTGAATCCCCTAATAGGTGCCAAGTAGTTTTTAGATTTTCAAGTAAAACAAACTGATTCTAAAATGTATTTCTCTTTGGCCTCTCACGATTCGTAACAGATTTGAAAACTCTCCCATTGGCTACGAATAAAGCTCACTCATTTCAAATTCCCCTGAAATACTTCAAAAAGAGTACTTAGTAACTGGTAAGGCTGCTCTATTGACTATATATTAGGCCTATTCCTCTTTCTCCGACACAACTCAACAGGCAGACGAGGCTCAACCCCACAGAAGCAACATTGAAACTCGACGAAATGTGTTCAATTAAAACTATCGTAAGTAATTATTGTAATCTTCCGTTGTTTAATCAAATATTTGTGAATTTCACTTGTAGTCATTGGTTAATGTCCTATGAAAACGGTCTAAGTTGAACGTTATGGATGCTGTCTGAGCAAAGATGTTAATAATTTTAATCTTCTTGAATCGTTTTAAACGTTACAGATGTTCTGTGAGCAAAGAAATGGGAGTAATTCTAGTCTTTTGGAAGCTTGGTTCAATTCTTCATTTCGGCAATTCTTATCACATTCAATCTCACCAATCAATGAGATGCAACTCGGGATATCGCGAAAATAGGGAAATTCTCTCGTGTGAAAATTAGTATAATTTATTTTAGTGTTTTATTTTATATCAGAGAAATATATTCATGAACTTGAAAACCTTTGTTTGAGAATCATCATATTGGGGATATGCCAACTTAATTATAAACTCAGACTAAAATGCTACTTAGTGCTACTTATTTTCTTTTCTCACTGGGCTATTTTTCCCTGTTAGAGCCCTTGGGCTTATAGCATCTAGCTTTTCCAACTAGGGCTGTAGCTTAGCTAATAATAATAATAATAATAATAATAATAATAATAATAATAATAATAATAATAATAATAATAATAATAATAATATCCCGATTCGGAATCAACTTCCTGTTGCATTTCATCAATCTGATCAATCTTTAAAATCAAAAGAGAATTTCAATAGGAAAAATTGTACCATTTAGTGGACTATGAACTTTAATGCTAATATGATGTCTAATCTCCTACAGGTGCTCGTTGTTGCCCTGATGGCTCTAGTATATGCGGCTACGGCTTATCCAAGCCACGGCTCATTCAGTCACGGTTACGGATACGGCCATTCATCCTACGGACATGGCCAGACCGCTTTTGGACACCGTGGTTACAGGTGAATAGAAGCAATTCCTTTTTATATCTCACATTTTTATAAAATCATTATGTTGATTTTGACCTGAAGTGAAACGTTACCCTTTTTATAACATATCCATTTCTTAATAAACTTATTCGAGTCATTTTTGTAATATTTTTACTTCATTTTCAGGCCACAGTACAACCAGTACCAACCCTACCACAGAGAGCACTATGGATAGACCTTGGATAGACCATCTGGGATGAGGCACCACGATGGATAGACTCTGGATAGACCATCCGGGATAGGGTCTCCTTTCTGAACGTCAATTCTTCTAGTTCCTCTTTTCATTTATTTCAATTTTTTTAAAGAAGTGAAAGAATATAAGAAATTAGAAGAACGTTAAATATTTTACTTATATTTGTGATGTCAATAAAATAATATTTCTATAATCTTGGTTTTTTACTTGGTCCCGATTTTGTTAAAAAGTCGGAAATGAAATAATTGACGATTCTATGTTTCACTGATGTTTTCATGGTTCTAAGGATCCAGTCTATTAGTTTTTATTCTTGTAAAAAGAAAGTCTGAATTTTAGAGAGAGAGAGAGAGAGAGAGAGAGAGAGAGAGAGAGAGAGAGAGAGAGAGAGAGAGAGAGAGAGAGAGAGTTGAAGCAATATAAAGATAAAGAAAATATAAGAGCCTAATATTATTTAAACCTAACTTTTAAATTTACAGTACATAGACACACACATACACATACACACACACACACACACACACACATATATATATATATATATATATATATATATATATATATATATATATATATATATATATATATATATATATATATATATATATATATATACAGTATATATATATATAGATATACTGTATATATATATATATATATATATATATATATATATATATATATATATATATATATAGTGAGGTCATGAATAGGAGATATGATGGGAATAATTTGATTGATATAGCCTACTTGAAGCTGTGGAAGACCTTGATGTGCTCATGAATGAATTCAGTGAATTTGAAGTCGAAACTATCATTAAAAACCTACAGAGATGGAAAGCCCTTGGATATGATGGAATAACTGCTGAGATGATATTGGCCGAAAAGGAAGTGACTCCCAAAATATTTACAAGATTATTTTGCAGAATGTGGCATGAAAAGCCATAATCTGATCAATGGTAGCAAGGAGCGTTGGTTGAAAAAAAAAGAAAAATCTGACTGATTGCAAAAATTACAAAATCGTCACACTTACAATAGTTGTCATGAAAATATATACTATGCTTATTCTAAAGAGTCTAAAGAGCAAGATTGATGAAAAGCCGAGAGATGAACATGCAGGATTTAGAAAAAGTTGAAGCTGTAGCCTACTGACCAAATTTTCATTTTGAGACATGTACAGTAATGCGTAGAATATAGAAATCCACTTTGGATGACAATTTTCTGGAGATTCCTGCATTATCATGGAATTCCTCTTAAACAGGCTAATTTGATTGTCTTTCCATGAGCATCGCAAGGGCAAAGTTAATGTTAGTGGAGCCCTATCAAATGAATGTCGGGTGAACAGTGGAGTACTCCAAGGGAATGTGTTATCGCCTATCTTGTTTATTCTCCTCATGGAATTTGTAATCCGTAGAACAGTTGGAGATTAACTGACCTAGAATATGCTGATGATGCTGTCCATATCAGCAAAACGCCACAGTATTTGCAATGCTTGCTTACCAGAATGCATGAAATATCACATGAAGTTAGGCTCCAATTGAATAGAAAAAAGACAAGGATGATGAGAAGGAGTATGCAATGGAAGAGGAAATATTATTGGAAGGAGAATGGATTAATGAGGTAGAACCATTTAAGTACTTAGGAACTATGATCTCCAATACAAGGTCATTAGAATTGGAGTTTAGTGAAAGATTGAAGAAAGTGGACCAGACAATGTCTAGGTTAAGTAAAATTTGGAAATCAAATCACCCAAAAATCAGACTATATATCCCTTTAGTGAGATCTGTGTTACTGTATGGACATGAGTCGTGATATGAGATTGAAACAATCTCCAGCAGATTTAGGAGATTTGAAAACAAAGCCCTCAGAAGGATATTGGGAGTTAAATGGCAGGACAGGATTAAAAATGAAACTATAAGAGAGATTATTCGAGTGCCATACGTGGATGAGATCATGATAAGGGGTAGGTGGAGATGGCTTGGGCATGCTCTTCGCACTCCTCAAGAGAGATTAGTTCACCAAACTTTTACCTAGGCTCCACAAGGCACTAGAGTTGGAAGACCCTGGCGTACATGGCAAAGAACTATGAAGCGTGAAGTGGGAGATGATGAATGGAGAATTATTGAATTAAAAGCTAAAAATAGAGACAACTAGCGAAATCTAACCGAGGCCCTTTGCGTCAATAGCCGTAGTATATGATAATGAAGTCTGGGTTGTAAATTTTAATAATTACGTCTGCCTCTTATATCTTGTTTTGATATCAGATACTAGATTTGCTTTTACACAAATGAATCTACAAAATTGATAAGTGAAAGACTAATGGAATGTGATTGAAAGATCCAGTTATTGCTAATTCTGCATTACGGCTATCATGATACAATTCACTTTAACAGGACGAATTACAACCATTGCTTAGGTTTGTATATCTTTCTAATTAAAGATAGTCTCTCTCTCTCTCTCTCTCTCTCTCTCTCTCTCTCTCTCTCTCTCTCTCTCTCTCTCTCTCTCTCTCTCTCTCTCTCTCTCTCACATATATATATATATACATATATATATATATATATATATATATATATATATATATATATATATATATATATATATATATATATGTATGTGTGTGTATGTGTGTGTGTGTGTGTGTGTGTATATGTATACATATACAGTATATGGTACTTGGGCATGTTACTCTACGTTTGAAATGAAGACAATGTCTTGGTGACGTTCAAAGATCGAAGACAGTTTCTCTCCGGACGGACTGTTGTCCTCCAGATACTTTTCAAAATGTCAGGGAAAATGCGTACGTAAGTTTCTCCATTTATCATTTGGTGGCAACACCTATTTCGATTCACTTCATAATATTCAGTGAAGCCTTGTGCAAAATCATTTATTTATTTAGAATTCTATCTTAAATGTTTCATCTTTATATTTCTAAAATTATCATTTATCAACAACTATTTATGCATGTTATATACATATAATAGCTGTATATTATATGCATATATATATATATATATATATATATATATATATATATATATATATATATATATATATATATACATATATATATATATATATATATATATATATATATATATATATACATATATATATATATATATATATATAAACATTATCTACACAGACATAAATATATATGATTATGTATATATAAATATACATATATGTCTTATATTTCTTCAACAAACTGCAAATTCTTTCCTGCTCTGACATCATGATTGAATTCTAACGATGTTACGGATGCAAATATACAGACATGAGATAAGTGGCAATACCTCCTGCATTTTCATAAGAGCCTATACCAGAAATAATGGATGTGCTAAAGTGTAATTATCTTCGATGATTGACACTTCCCACTTTATTTCTCATCTCTAATCTTTTTTATTATTAGTGATGGTAATTCTGTAGTTCAAAAGTGGAGTGAAAACAAAACCCGGACATGTGTTCCTCTTGGCTTAAAACACTATGAGAAAGCTTTTAACCACATTAATTGTGAAGTAGGAATATAGGCTGGGGGTTTCTTGGTATAATTTCATTGGATAGGCCTAAAACTACCAAAGGAATGTCCTACTACGCTTTCTGTAGCAGCGAGAGGTGAATCCCCTGAAAGGGTGCTACGAAGTTTTTTGTTTTTCAAACGAAACAACTGATTTTGAGAAGTATTTCTCTTCAACCTTTTTTCGCATCGTACTACATTAAAAAGCTTTCATTGGCTACGAATATAGTTGATCCATTTCTAGTTCCTCTGAGAGGATTCGAAAAGAGTACTTAGTAACTGGACTGTCTATCCCACTGAATATATATTAGGCCCACGACTCGTTCTCTTCTTCTTCTTGGGGTATTAAAGCCAACACTTGTTGTTGGCACGGGCCTTTCCCTTGGTTGGCAGACGAGGCTCAAGCACACGGAAGCAACATTAAAACTCGACGCAATGTTTTCGATCAAATTTATCGTAAGTAATTATTGTAATCTTTCGTTGTTTAATCAAATATTTGTGAAGTTCGATTGTGGTAGTCTGTTAAATTCATTTTAGTAATTACCAAAATTTTTTTCAATCTTACCCATCAAAGAACCGCAACATTGCATTGTTTTCTCGTGAAAATAGAGGAATATCTTTTGAAGTGAAAATTTGTATAATATATATTGATGTTTATTTTATAATTGTCCGATAAATCTTTCCGTTAATATTTGAGAATCATTACACTGAAGATATGCCAACCATATCCAATGCTTATTTATACTCAGAATTAAATGCTACTCATTGATTATCCCGATTCAGAATCAACTTCCTCTTATATTGCATCATTCGGATCAGCTTTACCAACTACATTTAAACTCAAACGAGAATTTAAATAAAAATATTTGATTGACTGAAAGAGAAAACTTTAGCCTAATATGAAACGTCTTATCTCCTACAGGTGCTCGTTGTTGCCCTGATGGCTCTAGTATACGCTGCCACAGCTTATCCAAGCCACGGATACGGTTCATTCGGTCATGGAAGCGGATACGGCCATTCATCTTACGGACACGGGCACAGCTCTTTTGGACACGGCGGATATGGTGGATATGGTGGATACAGGTGAATAGAAGCAAATACCCCCATAGTCCAGGGGTACCCAAAGTGGGCGGTATATTAGGCAGGGAGGGGGGGGGGTGTTTGAGGCAAACGCTGAGGTTGGGAAGGACTGGGTGGAAAAAGAACATTTATGCAATAAATCCCTTACTATTTTTTCTTTATATTTACAAAATATCAATGAAAAAAAAGTCATAAACACTAAGGCAAAGAAACTCTTATTATGCAGTTTATATATAATAGATTTGACATTAGAATTATAAACGAATATAAAATGGAACAAGGCGGGTTGCAAAGACTCCAACTGGAAGACAAGGGGGCACCAGACTATAAAAGAAATAAGAATATCTGTTTTATAACCTCACATTGTTTTTAATTTTCAATTCATTTGTTGACTTTGACACGAATTAACGAGTTACCTTTTTTATGACCCATCCATTTTTTATAAGATTTATTAGATTAATTTTTGTAATATTATTTCTATTTCATTTTCAGGCCACAGTACAACCAGTACCAACCCTACCACAGTGGACATCACTAAGGATAGACCCTGGATACACCATCTGGGATAAGGCACTACGACGGATAGACTCTGCATAGAGCATCTGGGATAGGGACACTTTTCTAAACGTTAATTCATCTACTTCCTCTTTTCGTTTTGAGTTTTGAAAGAAAAAGAGGTGAAAAATAAATGGAATTAAAACACTTCATTTTTGGGGGGTATATTATCTTTGGGTTGATTTTACTTACATTTGTTATGTTAATAAAATGATATTAAAATTTTAGTTTTGAATTGATGCTGAGTTTGTTCATAAGTAGGAAATAGAAATAAGTGATGATTTTTCTCTAAGGATCCCTTCTATTGATTTTTATTCTTGTAAAAGGGGAAGTCTGAATTTCAAAAAGTGAGAGAGAGAGAGAGAGAGAGAGAGAGAGAGAGAGAGAGAGAGAGAGAGAGAGAGAGAGAGAGAGAGAGAGAGAGAATATTAAGATCATATCAAGGATATTAAGTTCTGAATAACAATGGGATCCTATTATTATTCAAACCTACTTTTTCATCATCGAGAGAATTTAAAATGTTCGGTTCTTTAATACCAAATCTGCATAAAACATCAATAGACTGTAAATTCTTAGAGTAAAGCTTTTAAAGCTATTCACATGTAAACTGAGCCATATTACTTACAATTATATTACTGTATGGACAGAGGTCGTGGTATGATAATAAAATAAATATCCCACAAATTTCGTATATTTGAGAACGAAGCCCTCAGAAGAATACTGTAAGTTAAATGGCAGGACAGAATTAGAAATGAAACTATAAGACACATTACTCGAGTGCCATATGTGGATGATATAATGTAAGGGGCAGATGGAGATGGTTTGGGCATGCTCTTCGCACTCCCCAAAAGAGATTAGTTCACCAAACTTTCAACTGGGCTCCACAAGGCACTAGAAGAATTGGAAGACACAGGCCTACATGGCTGTAGTCTATGAAGCGTGAAGTAGGAAATGACCAATGGAGAAGTATTGATTTAAAAGCTCAAGATAGAAACGACTGGTGAAATCTAACTGGGGCCCTTAGCGTCAATAGGCGTAGGAAGAGATGATGATGATGATAATGAATTATTGGTAATTTTTTTACTTTTTGAAAACAAGAATAAAATGTCACAAAAAAGTTAGAAGAGTAAATCCACAATAAGAAGATGGAAATGTTTGTAGAATTTACTGTCTAATTTGGATTTCAATTCTCTTGGCCCAAACGATGTTGGGCAAAGAAATCTCGAAAAAGGTGAGGTAAAATAATTCAGAAAAAAGTTGTCCCTTTTATAATAAGGAAAAGGAGGCCTATTTTTTTCTGTTATACACTCATTGTACTCTCTTATTGGTACACATAACCCAAGATATTAACGTTATTAGTCATAACACTATGAAATTCCTTCTTCAAAAATAATTCCTACACAGGATTCATGAGTATTGTATTATACATTTCTTTCCAATACAAATTCAAAACCATTCACGAGTGTTGAGTCCTGCCCTTCTGAAGCTGATCACTTACTGGCAATACCGTCTGTGAAAGTGAAACTAAAATGGGAAACTGGCAACGTTGGCCGAAGCATCTGAACGAATGTTACATTAGCGATATAAATGTGTTACAACAGCCCTTTGTGCTACTGTGAGCAAAGCAGGTCTGATAATTAGCTTACTGTGTTCAGTAAGGTCATTCACTTAACGCGGAGAAGTGCAAAATAAAATCTCTTGAGTTTGATAAGTTAAAAGAAAACTAGCATAAGTTAATGTTCATTATTGTTGATCTTCTCTTGCAATTTATTTATTTCATTGTTTCCTTTCCTCACTAGGCTATTTTTCCTTGTTGGAGCCCTTGGGCTTATAGCATCATGCTTTTCGAACTAGAATTATAGCTTACCTAATAATAATAATAATAATAATAATAATAATAATAATAATAATAAAAATGATGATAATATTAATGATAATATTAATGATAATAGTAATAATGACAATAATAATAATAATAATAATAATAATAATAATAATAATAATGATACTACTACTACTACTACTACTACTACTACTACTACTACTACTAATAATAATAATAAATGTCGGGAGTGAAGTGAGTGACCTTTTATGAAATGCCAAAATTTTTGCGAACGATTCTCACCCAACCCACAGCCCAGTCATTCCCCTCCTTGGTCATTGCCAGGATTAAAAGAGTACACTATTAATCCTGGTCAGTCCCTTTCATTATTATCTTCGAGGGGTCAATAACTCCTATACCAATCTATATATTCAAATTAGACTTTCAGGGATTATTTAAATATATATAAGCTTTGTTTCTGCCAATTTCCATGTTCATATCTGTTATAGGCATGCCCTATCTGTGCTTTTGTTTTTTGCTAAAATATTAGTGAGGAGCAGCAAACTCTTCCTAGAGTTTTACAGATACCCAAATGATTTTCACAGGGTTTGATGGATGTTATGTGATCTGCATTCATAACAATTTTCGTATTGATACTTACCATAAAAAAGTCACAGTTGCCAATTTTCGATCGCCATTGATTTCGGAGCGGGGGTGGAGGTAGGGGAGCAGCTGATATTTTCGTGGGCGGGGTCAATAACTCCTATATCAATTAATATATTAAAATAAAAATTTCAGGGATTATTTAGGGATATATAATCTTTGTTTCTGCCAATTTTCATGCTTATACCTGCTATAGGCATGCCCTGGCTGTCACTTTTGTTCGTAAGTGACGATTTTTAGTAGAAAATTAGAGGAGCAGCAAGCTACTTCTAGTTTTAGTGAATTACATCAAATTATGTTAAAAAAAAGTCACTCAGATCTGACCTATTCAGTTGAGTACATCATTTGAAAAATGAAGGTTTAAGTTGTTGTTATTATTATTATTATTATTATTATTATTATTATTATTATTATTATTATTATTATTATTATTATTATTATTATTAGCTAAGTTACAACCCTAGTTGGAAAAGCTGTATGCTATAAACAAAAGACTCCAACAGGGAAAAATAATCCATTGAGGAAAGCATATAAGTAAATGAATAAACTACAAGAGAAGTAATACACAAATTAGAATAAAAAATTACGAACGCAACCAACATAAAAATAAATCTTCCATATATAAACTGTAAAAACTTCAAAAAAAGAGGAAGAGAAATGAGGTAGAATAGCAATCAAGAGAACTATTTCAAGACAGTGGAAGACCATGGTACAGAGGCTATGGCACAACCCAAGTCTAGAGAACCACTCTGGTTTGCAATGTTTAATCATCACTTCTACCTCGTAGATCTTGTTTTGATATTACAGAATTATGTCCTTAGGAAAAACTGATCTATACAAAAAATTGATCTACAAACGTTCTAAGAAAAAAATTACTGGTTTGATCAAACTGACCAGGAATTGGTAAGTCTGCATTACGGCTATTATTAAACGGTTGACGATAACAGCCTGTCTAAGACCACATTTCGATTTGTAAAATTTTTAACCAAGATAGCCATGTATATATATATATATATATATATATATATATATATATATATATATATATATGTATATATATATTTATATATATATATATATATATATATATATATATATATATATATATATACACATGTATATACAAATACATATATATGCATATATATGTATATATACATATATATATATATATATATATATATATATATATATATATATATATATATATATATATATATATACATACATATATAAGCATTAAAACATAAGTTAGTTAGGGTACAGCTCAAAGAGCTATGGAAGAGACATGGATACGAGAGCAAATAAAAAAAAAAGATGCTCAACAACATGTAAGAAAAAGAAATGGTCATGGGCAGGATATATAATGATAATGACAGACAATAGATGGACATTAAGAATAACGGAATGGGTACCTAGAGATTGCAAAAGAAGCAGGGAGAGGAAGAAAAGACGATGAATTGACGAGCTAAGATAATATGCAGGTATAGGCTGGCATGGAAAGACCATAAAGAGACGAGAGTGGAAGGATGTCTGAGCCTTTGTCCTGTAGTAGACCAGCAACGGCTGATATATATATATATATATATATATATATATATATATATATATATATATATATATATATATATATATATAATATATATATGTGTGTATATATATGTGTATGTATATATATATATATATATATATATATATATATATATATATATACATATATATATATATATATATATATATATATATAAATATATATATATATATTTATATATATATATATATATATATATATATATATATATATATATATATATATATATATATATATATAACCCGTTGCTAGTCTACTACAGGACAAAGGCCTCAGACATATATATATATATATATATATATATATATATATATATATATATATATATATATATATATATATATATATACATACATATATATATATATATATATATATATATATATATATATATATATATATACACGTATATATATATATATATATATATATATATATATATATATATATATATATATATATATATATATATATGTGTGTGTGTGTGTGTGTGTGAGACTGTGTGTGTGTGTTTGTGTGTGTGAATTTTTCACATCTTGCCCTTACTTTTAAACCTTTTCTTCCCTGAAATTATTAGATTCCAACACACGCTGATGGAAATCTACAGCCGGTGAATTAACGGCTCCATCTCCTACCTTTTACGAAGATCAAATTTTGGAAGTAATGATATTTCTAACACACAATTATCAGCAATGATTGACACCTACTTTCATCCTCCCTTCCGTGTTACCTATTTCTGTTAATGCTTCAAAGGAGGAGTAAAAATAAAAGCCAAATATGTGTTTCTCTTGAACTACAATTAATGTAGGAAGTATGTTTTTTTCTATCATTTTAATTTGATAGGCCTAAGACTACCAATGGAATTTCCTACTACGCCTTCTAGTATAGCAATAAGCGGTGAATCCCCTTAATAGGTGCCAAGTAGTTTTAAGATTTTCAAGTAAAACAAACTGATTTTAAATAGTATTTCTCTTTAGCCTTTCACACTTCGTAACACATTTGAAAGCTCTTCCACTGGCTACGAATAAAGTTAACACATTTCAAATTACTCTGAAATACTTCAAAAAAAGTACTTAGTAACTGGTAAGGCTGCTCTATTGACTATATATTAGGCCTATTCCTCTTTCTCCGACACAACTCAGCAGGCAGACGAGGCTCAACCACACACAGAAGCAACATTGGAACTCGACGAAATGTGTTCAATCAAAATTATCGTAAGTAATTATTGTAATCTTCCCTTTTATAATGATATCTTTGTGAAGTTCGGTTGTAGTCATTGGATAATTTCCTATGAAAACGGTCCAAGTTAAACGTTATGGATGCTGTTTCAGCAAAGATCTGTTAGTTGTTGTAGTCTTCTTGAATCGTTTTAAACGTTACAGATGTTCTGTGAGCATAGAAATGGGAGTAATTCTAGTCTTTTGGAAGCTTGGTTCAATTCTTCATTTCGGCAATTCTTATCACATTCAATCTCACCAACCAATGAGAGGCAACTCTGGATATCGCGAAAATAGTGAAATTCTCTCGCGTGAAAATTAGTATAATTTATTTTGGTGGTTTATTTTATATCTATCAGAGAAATATATTCATTAACTTGAGATTCATTGTTTGAGAATCATCATATTGGGGATATGCCAACAATATCTAATACTTAATTATAAACTCAGAATAAACTGCTACTTATTTCCTTTCCTCATTTGGCTATTTTCCCTGTTGGATCCCCTGAGCTTATAGCATCTTGCTTTTCCAACTGAGGTTATAGCCTAGCTAATAATAATAATAATAATAATAATAATAATATCCCGATTCGGAATCAACTTCCTGTTGCATTTCATAATCTGATCAATCTTTAAAATCAAAAGAGAATTTCAATAAAAAAAAATGTACCATTGTTTGGAATAAAAACCTAAATGCTAATATGATATGTCTTATCTCCTACAGGTGCTCGTTGTTGCCCTGATGTCTCTAGTATACGTTGCTACGGCTTATCCCAGCCACGGCTCATTCAGTCACGGCTATGGATACGGCCATTCATCCTACGGACATGACCAGACAGCTTTTGGACACCGTGGTTACAGGTGAATAGAAGCAATTCCTTTTTATATCTCACATTTTTAAATTCCTTTTGCTGAATTTGACCTGAAGTGAAAGGTTCCCTTTTTATAACCTATTCATTTTTATTAGATTTATTCGAGTCACTTTTTATAACATTATTCTTATTTCATTTCAGGCCACAGTTCAACCAGTACCAACCCTACCACAGAGAGCACTATGGATAGACCTTGGATAGACGATCTGGGATGAGGCACCACGATGGATAGACTCTGGATAGAGCATCCGGGATAGGGTCTCCTTTCTGAACGTCAATTCTTCTAGTTCCTCTTTTCATTTATTTCAAATTTTTTAAAGAGGTGAAAGAATATAAGAAATTAGGAGAACGTTAAATATTTTACTTATATTTGTGATGTCAATAAAATAATATTTCTATAATCTTGGTTTTTTACTTGGTCCCGATTTTGTTCAAAAGTCGGAAATGAAATAATTGACGATTCTGTTTCACTGATGTTTTCATGGTTCTAAGGATCCAGTCTATTAGTTTTTGTTCTTGTAAAAAGAAAGTCTGAATTTTAGAGAGAGAGAGAGAGAGAGAGAGAGAGAGAGAGAGAGAGAGAGAGAGAGAGAGAGAGAGAGAGAGAGAGAGAGAGAGAGAGAGAGTTGAAGCAATATAAAGATGAAGAAAATATAAGAGCCTATTATTATTTAAACCTAACTTTTAAATTTACAGTACATAGACACACACATACACATACACACACACACACACATATATATATATATATATATATATATATATATATATATATATATATATATACAGTATATATATATATATAGATATACTGTATATATATATATATATATATATATATATATATATATATATATACAGTATATATATATATAGATATACTGTATATATATATATATATATATATATATATATATATATATATATATATATATATATATATAGTGAGGTCATGAATAGGATATATGATGGGAATAATTTGATTGATATAGCCTACTTGAAGCTGTGGAAGACCTTGATGTGCTCATGAATGAATTCAGTGAATTTGAAGTAGAAACTATCATTAAAAACCTACAGAGATGGAAAGCCCTTGGATATGATGGAATAACTGCTGAGATGATATTGGCCGAAAAGGAAGTGACTCCCAAAATATTTACAAGATTATTTTGCAGAATGTGGTATGCAAAGCCATAATCTGATCAATGGTAGCTAGGAGCGTTGGTTGAAAAAAAAAGAAAAATCTGACTGATTGCAAAAATTACAAAATCGTCACACTTACAATAGTTGTCATGAAAATATATACTATGCTTATTCTAAAGAGTCTAAAGAGCAAGATTGATGAAAAGCCGAGAGATGAACATGCAGGATTTAGAAAAAGTTGAAGCTGTAGCCTACTGACCAAATTTTCATTTTGAGACATGTACAGTAATGCGTAGAATATAGAAATCCACTTTGGATGACAATTTTCTGGAGATTCCTGCATTATCATGGAATTCCTCTTAAACAGGCTAATTTGATTGTCTGTCCATGAGCATAGCAAGGGCAAAGTTAATGTTAGTGGAGTCCTATCAAATGAATGTCGGGTGAACAGTGGAGTACTCCAAGGGAATGTGTTATCGCCTATTTTGTTTATTCTCCTCATGGAATTTGTAATCCGTAGAACAGTTGGAGATTAACTGACCTAGAATATGCTGATGATGCTGTCCATATCAGCAAAACGCCACAGGATTTGCAATGCTTGCTTACCAGAATGCATGAAATATCACATGAAGTTAGGCTCCAATTGAATAGAAAAAAGACAAGGATGATGAGAACGGAGTATGCAATAGAAGAGGAAATATTATTGGAAGGAGAATAGATCAATGAGTATGAATCATTTAAGTACTTGGGAACTATGATCTCCAATACAAGGTCATTAAAATTGAAGTTTAGTGAAAGATTGAAGAAAGTGGACCAGACAATGTCTAGGTTAAGTAAAATTTGGAAATCATATCACCCAAAAATCAGACTACATATCACTTTAGTGAGATCTGTGTTACTGTATGGACATGAGTCGTGATATGACAATGAAACAACCTCCAGCAGATTTAGGAGATTTGAAAACAAAGCCCTCAAAAGGATATTGGGAGTTAAATGGCAGGACAGGATTAAAAATGAAACTATAAGAGAGATTAATCGAGTGCCATACGTGGATGAGATCATGATACGGGGTAGATGGAGATGGCTTGGGCATGCTCTTCGCACTCCCCAAGAGAGATTAGTTCACCAAACTTTTACCTGGGCTCCACAAGGCACTAGAGTTGGAAGACCTTTGCGTACATGGCAAAGAACTATGAAGCGTGAAGTGGGAGATGATGAATGGAGAATTAGTGAATTAAAAGCTAAAAATAGAGACGACTAGCGAAATCTAACCGAGGCCCTTTGCGTCAAAAGGCGTAGG
>NC_090761.1:48974950-48977450 GCF_036898095.1 Palaemon carinicauda | reverse complement strand
CCAACTTTGATTTCAATCTTACCCATCAAAAAACCGCAACATTGCATTGTTTTATCGTGGAAATAGAAAAATATCTTTTTAAATATACATAAGTATAATATATTTTTATGTTTATTTTATAATTGCCCCATATATCTTTCCATTAAATTGAGAATCATTGTTTGAGAATCATTACACTATAGATATGCCAACCATATTCAATGCTTATTTATACTCAGAATTAAATGCTACTCATTGATTATTCCGATTCGAAATCAACTTCCTCTTATACTGCATCAATCGGATCAACTGTACCAACTACATTTAGAATCAAACGAGAATTTAAATAAAAATATTTGATTGACTGAAAGAGAAAACTTTAGCCTAATATGAAACGTCTTATCTCCTACAGGTGCTCGTTGTTGCCCTGATGGCTCTAGTATACGCTGCCACAGCTTATCCCAGCCACGGATACGGTTCATTCGGTCATGGAAGCGGATACGGCCATTCATCTTACGGACATGGGCACAGCTCTTTTGGACACGGCGGATATGGTGGATATAGTGGATATGGTGGATACAGGTGAATAGAAGCAATTACCCAATACTCCAGGGGTACCCAAAGGGGGGGGGGGCTATAAATTAGGGGGGGGGGGTTGAGGCAAAAGCTGAGGTTGGGAAGGACAGGGTGATAAAAGAGCATTTATGCAATAAATCCCTTACTATTTTTTCTTTATATTTACAAAATATCAATAAAAAAAAAATTCATAAACACTAAGGCAAAGAAACCCATTGTATGCAGTTTATATATAATAGATTTTACATTAGAATTATAAACGAATATACAATGGAACAAGGCCGGTTGCAAGGACTCCAACTGGAAGACAAGGGGGCACCAGCCTATAAAAACAATAAAAGAATTGCTGTTTTATAACCTCACATTGATTTTAATTTTCAATTCATTTGTTGAATTTGACACGAATTAATGAGTTACCTTTTTTCATGACCCATCCAATTTTTATTAGATTTATTAGATTAATTTTTGTAATATTATTTCTATTTCATTTTCAGGCCACAGTACAACCAGTACCAACCCTACCACAGTGGACATCACTAAGGATAGACCCTGGATAGACCATCTGGGATAAGGCACCACGACGGATAGACTCTGGATAGAGCATCTGGGATAGGGACACTTTTCTAAACGTTAATTCATCTACTTCCTCTTTTCGTTTTGAGTTTTGAAAGAAAAGAGGTGAAAAAGAAATGGAATAACAAGAACACTTTCGGTTGATTTTACTTATATTTGTTATGTTAATAAAATATTGCTGAAATTTTGGTTTTGATTTGGTCCTGAGTTTGTTCATAAGTTGGAAATAAAAATAAGTGACGATTTTTCTCTAAGGATCCTTTCTCTTGATTTTTATTCTTGTAAAAAGGGAAGTCTAAATTTCAAAAAGTTAGAGAGAGAGAGAGAGAGAGAGAGAGAGAGAGAGAGAGAGAGAGAGAGAGAGAGAGAGAGAGAGAGAGAGAGAGAGACTGTAAATTCTTAGAATAAAGCTTTTAAAGTTATTCACATGTAAACTGAGCCATATTGCTTACCCTTATATCCTCTATGATCCTCCTTACTGCAAAAGAAAAATTGAAAATTACACACCGAAGAAATAATTTGACTATTAATTATTGGTTACTGTATGGACATCGGTCATGGTGTAATAATAAAACAATATCCAACATTCGTAGATTTGAGAACGAAGCCCTCAGAACAATATTGCGAGTTGAATGGCAGGACAGAATTAGAAATGAAACTATAAGAGACATTACTCGAGTGCCATAAGTGGATGAGATAATATGAGGGGCAGATGGAGATGGTTTGGGCATGATCTTCGTAATCCCCAAGAGAGATTAATTCAACAAATTTTCAACTGGGCTCCACAAGGCACTAGAAGAGTTGGAAGACCCAGGCCTACATGGCTGTAGACTATGAAGCGTGAAGTAGGAAATCACAAATGGAGAAGTATTGATTTAAAAGATCAAGATAGACACAACTGGCGAAATCTAACTAAGGCCCTTAGCGTCAATAGGCGTAGGAGGAGATGATGATGATGATGAATTATTGGTAATTCTTTTACTTTTTGAAAACAAGAATAAAATGTCACAAAAAAGTTAGGGGAGTAAATCCACAATAAGAAGATGGAAATGTTTGTGGAATTTACTGTCTAATTTGGATTTCAATTCTCTTGACTCAAACGATGTTGGGCAAAGAAACCTTGAAAAAGGTGAGGTAAATTAATTCAGAAAAAAAAGTCCCTTTTATAATAAGGAAAAGGAGTACTATTTTTTTTGTTATACTCTTATTGTACACATTATACTCTTTTATTGGTACACATAACCCAAGATATTAACATTATTAGTCATAACTCTATGAAATTCCTTATTAAAAATTAATTCCTACACAGGATTCATGAGTATTGTATTATACATTTCTTTCCTATCTAAATTCAAAACCATTCACGAGTGTT
>NC_090761.1:48929950-48959950 GCF_036898095.1 Palaemon carinicauda | reverse complement strand
TTTCATTATAGATAAATTAAAAACAAATTACATCGTCTGATATTTTGCTAGAATTGACAGATGTTCCTTGGGGGTTCTCCAAAGGTTAAACGGCTTCACCAAACTTTTACATTTGTACATTAATGGACCTTTTCATATCCAGAAATAATCAAATCATAAAGTCTAATTATCTGTTGAGGTTCAGCTCACAAAAAATCATCATGTATGGCAAAATTATCAACTCCTTATGTTCATGCCTCAATTTCCAATTACTCACGAAATATTCAACCATTTAAAAGAATTGCAGCGTGATATAAATGATGACCAAAAGAAGAAATGTCTATTTCTTGCTAATATTAAACGAAATTACTTATCATTGTCATTGGTGATTGGTGTTTTTCCTCGCACAGACGTACCTTACACATCCTGGTCAACCATTATTTACATCCCATCACTGTGTATAACACACACACAAACAGTATGTTTATGAACATTCCTTTAACAAGCCAAAAAGTCCCCTCTCACCTGTTGCAAGCCAGCGAGTTTTTTTCACAGAATTCTTGCAGCAGTCAAGTCCTTTGGACTTTTCCTCCAACACATCGAACCTCTTTTCCAACTGAGAAATCAGGTCACGCTGTTCTTCAATGGCTTTGACCACCCATGAAATCTTGTCTTTCTCAGATGGGGAAGACTTCGAACAACAGTCCAAGCGTTCTACTGACGGCAGGGAAGCCAGAAATTCGTCTTCTTCAGTGTTTGAGTAGAGAATATCAGACGTCGTAGGTTCCTCCCACTGGAGACAGGCGGTGCCCTGGCAGAGTAAAAGGAGCGCCAAGATGCTGGGTACGATTATCCTCATGACTTGTGTGAACTGCTCTCGCTTTGCCCCTTGAGGCGGTGGCCTTGTGGGTCGGTTTTGGGAGGCTGTATTAAGTTGCTCCACGACACTGTGTGGGTTGGTTGCTGCTTATCACTGTAAGTCAAGACTATTTTCTCCGTTAGAAAACAGTCTGACTTACTGAAGGTGAAGACGGATACTAAGTCCTCCATGACTTTCAGCGGGGTGGTTACATAATAATGATTCCGTGCTGCGACATAAGTGAAAGGGATTATTGAGATTACTTTTATATCTTAAAAAGAGACGAATGAGTGTCGCTCACGAGATCTCTTCATAAAAAAAAAAAAAAAAAAAAAAAAAAAAAACTGGGTTGACTGAATCACCAGAAATACCATGAGTTGGGGTTAAATTGGATTAATCTGTTATTTCTACACAGAGAGAGAGAGAGAGAGAGAGAGAGAGAGAGAGAGAGAGAGAGAGAGAGAGAGAGAGATATTGCTTTAAAACTTCTATCGTACGTTACAAAAGTAAATATATCTTTATAATACACGCTGTTATCTACTTTGCAAGTTATATAGCATAAGCCTCCAAAATCAGTTTGCAATTATTGTGTAAATCTTAATTGACAGACTAACATTTTTTTTTAAATCTATTAATAGAGACATAAACCTAGTAGTCATTGAGAATTTCAATTTGATCTAGTTCATCTTATGAAAATCTTTCATAAGATGTAGAACTAATATTGTTTAGTCTCTATTTATGGGTAAAATGCATCATTGACTGTTTATATATTAATTTAGCTCGGCTTATATGGTATTAGCAACATCGTCGAGCTTTCTTTCCATTTGTGTTGATATGCAACATGAATTCTTACTAATGAACATAGAAGCTTATATGCAACTCATATCAACATCTGAAAGACTGAAAATATTAAGGCTTTTAAGAAGAAACTGAAGACTTGCTTGTTTTCTATGTGCTTCGATAACGTGGAATTAACAACAAAAATGCAATAAGCTTTGATACGCTAAATACTCAAGAATATATATGATAAACTAATCATGTAGGTCCTGTAGGGCACAGAGTTCTCCTGTGTCGTAGGACCAGGAAAACAGGCAGTCCTAAAGTATTTCAAAGTAAGTCATGTTATACAGCATTTACATTTTGGTAACCTTTTTCGTAGAAAGCAGCAAATTTTGTAACACATTTATACATACATGAAATCTCTCTCTCTCTCTCTCTCTCTCTCTCTCTCTCTCTCTCTCTCTCTCTCATGGTTTCGGCTTGGTGAGTAATTCGACGAAAAGAATATCCTTCGGCAAGACCGAGCCTCAACTGGCTGGCGATTGTTGTTCCCGTTCCGAAGTTAAGTCACGTTTGTTTGTCATTCAGTTGTCCGAGCAACTGTCTTCTTTTAACAAAGGCGTTTAGGTAAGATTATTACATTTAGATTCATTCGGTTTTGCTGTAATATTCGCATTTGGATAAAATCAGTTTAAGGAGATCTCTGAATTTCAGCCAATACGGTCTCGAGTTTATGATTCGTAATATGTGGGATAAATATTTCTGGCTATTGAATTCCGTGACAAACTGTGTGATAATGTAAGCATATATTAAATGCTGGTGAAGACTGAATATTTAGATATGCACACACGTATCCAGTCTTTTTATCAACTACATCGCGGCAGTGGTTTCTGAGTAGTTGTCGCTAAGCTTGACAGGAAATTATATATGTATATATATACTGTATACATACATACATACATACATACTTATATATATATATATATATATATATATATATATATATATATATATACAAACATGTATATATATGTATATATATATACTGTATAATATATATATATATATATATATATATATATATATATATATATATTATATATATATATATTATATATATACTGTATATATATATATATATATATATATATATATATATATATATATATATATATATATATATATATATATATATATATATATATATGACACTTGCTCTTTATTATATGGAAAAGAAACCAGAAACCACTTGATGGTTCGTTCAATTTGCTATTCTTCTTTTTTAACCAATGCATAAAGCTAACAAACATTTTCATAACCATAATGTTAACTCGCCATGAAAAGGTACAACCGATAAAATACTGTTATTGAAGGGATACAGTTATTCTATAATTAAATTTTTTCGTCTATGCCAGTTGTTAGAGTCGTAAGTTGTGACGCTACATACCTAATATATCAATCAATGGATTATACAATATCTAAGGCATTTATTCAAGTTCAAAGCCACGTAAACGTTTCTCGAGCACAGGCCAGAATAAATGAAGAAAAATAATGAAGGAAGCAACAGACATGCTGCCTCTTACAAAAAGGAAGGTTATAAGAATTAAGATGACAGACAGGAATAGAAATCCATATGAGTCATGCATACACATTTGGTGGTTCGTTACATAATGAAGGTCCGGGATTTCCTTTGATCTGAAGGCTTAATCGGGTTAATGAATGAAGGCTTTCACTAATTAAGAGACTTAGAGCGTAGCAAATTGATCGCTGAGTGGCCAAACTGAATTTTCTACGGTACTTAATATAAACTGTTTTTTTTTATTTTTATTTCATCAGCCGTTAACAAACTTACGAGAAAATCGTAAACATGAATCTCTTATATTTTTCTTCGAGGTCAATCTTGTCTCAACCATGAAACCATCTTGGGTATATTTTTCAAAAAAAAAAAAAAAAAAAAAAAAAAAAAAAAAAAAAAAAAAAAAACTTAGTATATGTATTCAGCTGAAGAAAACTCGTAACGTAAAAATTATTTTTATTATTATTACTATCAGCTAAGCTACAACCTTAATTGGAAAAGCAGGATGCTATAACCCCAAGGGCTCCAGCAGTGAAAGTAGCCCAGTGTGGAAAGGAAATAAAGACATAAATAAACTATACAGTATATGAGAAGTAATGCATTAAAACCATAAAATATTATCAGATCAGTAACAACGTTAAAAGGGGTCTCTCTTATATAAACTATGAAGATAGACGTATCAACTTGTTCACCATAAAAGAAAAAACAAACATTACTAATAAGATTAAACTTTTGAAGTTCCAATACCCTGAGGTTAACCTCATCTAAAGGGCAAAAGTACAACAACGTAAACAAGCAGTTTGGAGACAAGCTTCCTTAACTATATTTAGTATCTGACGGGTCACCCATTGGCATAGACTTTGGGCATAGGGTACGTAAGGGACCGCTGCTACGAGCGGCCACCCGAGGGTAAGGTTTGTCAGAGAACGTTGCTGTCAGCTCTGTTCTATTTGTTTTTACTAGTAGAAGAAAAATGCCGACGATAACGCTTGGGATAAATTTGCATAATTTTTCGAATGAGAGGTCACCTCACATCTTTTGCTTGGGAAACCGAGGAACTAAAGTAGAGAGTAGGCTTCCCCTGCAGCATAGGGTCAGAAAAGCAGCCCTTAAAATCAAGTTTGCAAAATCTTCGATTGGACAATAATCATCCTCTCTCTCTCTCTCTCTCTCTCTCTCTCTCTCTCTCTCTCTCTCGAAGAAGAAGAAGAAGAAGAAGAAGAAGAAGAAGAAGAAGAAGAAGAAGAAGAAGAAGAAGAAGAAAAAGAAATAAAACTAAGGCAAGGGTGTTCACTATCGTCAAAACGCACAGCATCGTATATAATATGAGCTGCTCGACAAGGCAAACCTTGACCCAACTCCGCCACCTGCAGGTTGAAACTATTCTTAAGATAATCATGGCATTTTTACCTCTCATTCGAAAACACAAACGCACGAACAGTACGCAGTGAAAATGTGCACGCCGATATAGTACAACACTAAGTGATTTTCATTTTCTGTTTCGGTCATTTGATATCAACATACCTATAGACTTGTTTATAGCATAAGTAAACATTAAAAGCAGTTGCTACGTCACCCTTGACGAGTGTTATTGAGTGCATTGTAAATTGACATTATTACCCAAGTAACCAGTTGTATTCTGACGTCATTTCACGACTAACTTGTCAGAGGATTGCGATGTAGTTTACAGTACTTTTATTCGTTACTTCAAATTCTTTGCCCCGTTGCCTTCAAGAGATAAAAAAGACTGTCCTCACTATTTAACATACAAAAACAACAGAGAGAGAGAGAGAGAGAGAGAGAGAGAGAGAGAGAGAGAGAGAGAGTTGTGTTACACCCCAGAAAACGTTTGTAACCATGTAATAGTTTATTACTTTACTGTTTGCTACGTTATCAAATTCAGCAATAACAATTTTAAATTATAAAGATAATGCAAAAATATCCGGATCTTTTTAATATGTTTGCTAGGATTTGTAACTAAGAAACTCACGAATAATTACATAAAGTATTGATTTCATGATTATATATGAAATATCATTATATCTCAAGTCAATATTGACAACTTTAATATACTATATGTCTTACTCAATTCACCTAATGTCATTATAGTATTTTTTTTTATTTAGATTAAGCTTGTTTCCTTAAAGTGAATTTGTGGTAGGTCTACTTTATTATTATTATTATTATTATTATTATTATTATTATTATTATTATTATTATTATTATTATTACTTGCTAAGCTACAACCCTAGTTGGAAAAGCAGGATGCTATAAGACCAGCAGCTCTAACAGGGAAAATAGCCCAGTGAGGAAAGGAAAAGAGGAAATAAGAGAAGTAATTAACAATTAATATAAAATATTTTAAGAACAGTAACAACATTAAAATAAATATTTCCCATACAAACTATAAAAACTTTAACAAAACAGAAGAGAAACGAGACAGAACAGCGTGCCCGAGTGTACCCTCAAGCAAGAGAGCTATAGAAATAAAACTGTGAATGATAACCAACACTAGCAATAATGCCTTCGATTTGACATAAATGGTATGAAGTATGAGTGACACACCAGTTTGTCTATTTTTATATTTAATATAATTCACTCTGATAAAAAGGCTACATTGCGAATGAACGCGAATAGAAACGTTAACTATAAATCAAGTATTAAAAGTAAGTATTGTCGTTTTTGCTATTAGGAAATATAATTATCAATGTTTACAGTTATTTAAAAAAACCGTCTTCATGCTTACCTGTAACAAGTACAAATGATCTTGCATTTTTCTGAAAAAAAAAAATATAAAAAAAAATTTAAGTTTGTTTTGTGAAACAAAAATCAAAATGATTTCCAAGCTGACGTAGGGATAAAAGGAAAAGTGATATTGTTCTAAATCGTCAGAAAACATTATCTTGGATTAGATAGAAATTAATTCTCTATTGGGCATTATAAACATATATATTATTTAAATGGGAATTTATAAGTGTCTGTGTCCTTCTGGTTAAATAGACGAAAAACAGATCAATTCGTAAAGGAAAATCATTTTGTTAACAGGATGCCTTTAGAGATTTCCAACAAAAATGAAAACCAGCTACAAATTCAAGTTTGCTAAGACCTCATTTTAATCATCTTACAATGTCTATTATCAACTATATGTAACTCTTCCACATATATTTCATGGCTTAAGTTTCTTTCCATTTTATAATTTTTTTGTCCTCCTCTTTCCTGGTGCATGTAAAATAGTATTTTTTTTCTTTTAAATTTCAAGAAGCACGCATATAGTTTTGGTTTCTTTGGTATAACCCATTATCTATCTATCTATCTATCTATCTATCTATATATATATATATATATATATATATATATATATATATATATATATATATATACTGTATATATATATATATATATATATATATATATATATATATATATATATATATATATATATATATATATATATATATATATATATATATAAAATCATTAGTAATTCTTGAAAAATATTTCTTGAATTAGGAATAAAATGGAAAACTGAATGGATTTTTGCCGAGCATGATTTTGGTAAAACCAAGAAACTGGCGAGAACAAGGATTAATTAAATTATAGAAATCTAGCCTTTAAAAGTTAAATTTCACTAAATAAAGTATGTAATGCAAAAAGGAGTGTAAAATGAGTATAGAGAATTTTTAATTAGTAAAATTTGAGACAACAAGAATAATTTATTGAGTAGAATTTGAGACAAGAATAATTTATTGAGTAGAATTTGAGACAAGAATAATTTATTGAGTAGAATTTGAGACAAGAATAATTTATTGAGTAGAATTTGAGACAAGAATAATTTATTGAGTAGAATTTGAGACAAGAATAACTTATCGAGTAGAATTTGAGACAAGAATAATTTATTGAGAAGAATTAGAGACAGGAATAATTTATTGAGTAGAATTTGAGGCAAGAATAATTTATTGAATGAGTGCAAATTTGACCAAGTATCCTATAGTTGACGGTATTACTATGTTATTTTAGTTTACTTCTAGTACTGCGATTTAATTCTATTGCTTAATTCTGCTTAAGAAGATAACAATAGTGTAGTTGCAAAAATACATGAAAGATTTTTTACTGTAAATTCAGTACTCTTGCCATTAAATTTACCTTTTTTGAGTTTACATAAAGCTAATAATATCTATAATTAAATGTTTTGATATTATTATTTTACGTAAACTATTTACAAGAAAATTATAAAAAAAATTGAAAAGGAAATGAAAGAAAATATGGAATTGACATAATTGGCTGTAAATCTACTATAGTATATCCTATAAAGTCGTTATACCATTTTCTATATAACATTACTTATAATAAAGAAAATGGCAACAAGAATATTTTTTTTCTCTCTCTCTCTCTCTCTCTCTCTCTCTCTCTCTCTCTCTCTCTCTCTCTCTCTCTCTCTCTCTCTCTCTTTGGAGTCTATGACCTTAGATGTCAGGATGCCAGAGAATTTCAAATCAATCAATCAATCGTTAATGCCAGGTGATTATTTGCTTTTACTTTGGTTCACCTGAAACTACACTCCATGATTCACAATAAAGGCATATGAATACTTCAAGCAGACAATTTGAAAACTAATATACGGCATGCAAGTTGAATGCAACGACGTAGTCCTTAATAATGACTGAGACAACCACGTTATCACAACAACCAGATTTATTTTAGGAACCCACCTCGATTAACCGAGACAGTTACTTTAAGTTCCTAAAGCAAAGTAACCTAGTATGGTATATGTCTTTTTTGGGCTCAAGCCATGGCGTCCTGATGGAAGGTTCCTGTTTGGTAGCTTCCTTGGGTATAAGACTACTAAGATATTCCCAGAGAATTTAACCACAGGTTATCACAGAATTCTAACTTCTGGAGCGAGTATCTCAAAGGTTTCCCTTTAAGACATCGTAATACAACAGGGGACACGCATATCTGAACGTGCCATATAGCTATCTCCACCCCGAACAGAGTTAATGCTTCGGTGTGTAAGGACTGAGAATAGCTGGGAGCCGTTCCACAGCTAATCTCACTCGTGGCTACTACTGATACTCGAGACGTAAACAAACGGACGCCATTGCTCTAATGACGTCACGCGCGTCTTTATCCTTTGTTTAGTAGCTGCCCTACTTAGACGGATTTTCCCTTGTGTTAACTTTATCGCTTTGCATCTTCGCTATGTCGTTACCTTCAGCCTCGCCTTCTTCTGGAAAGTTGAGTACAAGGTTCCAGTATTGTTTAATTAAGCTCTGGCCGTAAAGTAAATATTATTTTGCGAAATAATTGATGTTTTGTGGCAGAGCTGTGCCTCTACCGGACCCGCCATTTTATGGCGTCGTTGTTGTTTTGCATGTCTTATTTAGTTAGCCACAACAACGCTTCCGGCATTATATACTAATCGAATACATTAGTTTATTTAGTCTTCATAGCTAGGAACTTTTATATCGTGTTTAGACGCTTTTTATCGGTCATCGATTGACCTCATACCAGTCGGCTACTATAGCCCCCAGGCCAGGAGCCTACATACAAGTGTTCATGCATGATTTATTAGTGATCCTAGACTAAGTTATGAAGATAGTGGCATTATTATTTTACAATACTTTTGACTAGTGATGCAAATGTTTTCGCCTTCAGGGACCATATAGGGGATAGGCTAGTCAGTGATTCTTTCTAGCCTAACCTAACCTTAGGACCCCTATATGCTTCCTTCATCCCCTGCCTTGGCATTCCCTCTATTTAGCCTTGATCCCTTTTCTGAGTAAAGGGATTAATTGTCTAATAGAGTATATATATCGCCTCTCAGTCCTCCCTAAAGGAATGAACCCCCTTTAGGATTGCGTCTGAGAGTGAGGTTAGGCTAGCCTACCTCTATGGCTAGGATAGTCTATGACTTTCCTGCGATAGCGATATGTCTTCTTCCTTGCCTAGTTCAGGACTTTTAGCCCTGCTCTAGGTCGGGTTAGGAAGGTTTCTCTGTTCCATGCTGAAACTGTACTCTTGCACCGTTTTAGCCGATCAGCCTGATCTTAGGTTAGGGAGTGTCCTCCCTTCCCTTAGTGGCCGCTCTGGTACAGAAACCCTTCCTGGGAAGACCTCTCTCTTCTCCCTCCCCACCTATCTCTTGTATAGCCTAGCCTATGCTTAGGTTAGTTTATACTCATCTGTCCCCTGTCCTACAAATCCTCCTTAGGGTGGATGAGTAGGGCTACCCGAGCTTCCCTGTGCAGTCCGCTCTGATACATATACCTTCATAGTGTCCTATAAGGTTAGTTACTAGTGTAGTTCTGCATAGGGGAGTCTCCCCCCCCCCTCTTGGGTGTTCCCTAGCCCTCCCTTGGGCTACCTGCTCCCGGTCCCTAGTGACCCCTGCTTATGGATGTTAGAGCCTGTCTCTATCATGGGTACACCCTCTCAGGGAGGGGGAGGGATGTCTGGAACCCTGACGGTACTTCCTGCATTCCTTCCCCCCTCCCCCTGTCTCTCTATCTATCCGGGTGCCGGTCTCTTGCCGCCTCTACTGTCGGCAATACCTGCCTCCCTCTTGGTGACTTCCCTACCCTTGCCGCCAGCCCCCCGTGTACCGAGGGACTTCCGGCTGCCGCCGGCTTCTACCGGCGGCTCTCCTACTCCTATCTAATCGTCCGCTTGCCGGTCGATCACCGGAGTGCCGGCATATACTGCCGGCAACCCGATACTACCTGTACCATCCTTATCCCAGTCACCAACCTGGCATCCTCCGGCTGCCGGAGCCGCCGCTCCTTGCCGGCGTGCCGCCGCTGTGCCGGCGGCCGCCATCCTGGTATCTAACTGACTTTTGAAAATTGTCTGTTCTAATGCCAGAATCTATGCTGGAGCGAGCTCCGGCATGCCGGCGGCTTGCCGGATGCCCCGGAGGCGTCAAGAATACTTGCACCCCCTCACTGTAGCTATCATAAGACTAAGATAGCCCTACATAGCAAATAGATAAGCTGCTTTGCTTTTAAGATCAGTACCTAGTACTGCTTTATTAGTGATCATGCTGTCTCTTTGCATTCTTCTAATTCCAGCATGCTATGTGCATCTTAGCACGGCTGGTTGCCAGAAGCAGTTACCTTTATGAGGCCTTCTGGCTCTTAACTGGGAACCGAATGAATTCGATCCCAACCTTGTCCTTGGCTTTCCATGGAGTTCCAATATAATGGGAATCCTAGGAAACTATATCCAATGATCTCGGTCATTTGGATTATCCCAGGACCAAGCTTATGGTAACCAGCCGGGCGAGATGCATGGAGCGTGTTCTCCTTTACTGTTTTCATTCTCTATGCATCACACCTTCTTAAGTTAAAATTAATGATTAATATTAACTTAGTTTAAGAGTCATTCCTATGACTCCCCCATACTCATTTTCTCTTTCTTCCACAGGAGGAGCAGATGAAGTGTGACTTCGCCTTCTGCGCTGTGAAACGCCCGCAGTTTTACGGGCATACGGCTTGTAGGACTCACGCCCCTTGTGCAGACAAGAAAGGGGATTTGAAGTTCTGGAATCCACTGGATTGTACGGTCTGCCAGGCCCACCTAGTTGAGGCCTTCCATAACCCTCCCTCAGCGGAGGTTAGAGACATTTCTCGTGAAAAGCTGCGCAAGTGGGTGCGTGGCTTTCAGAAAAATGCTACCGGACCGTACCTGGCCACCGAAGAACTGAGGTCCCTGTTGTTCCCTAAGGCCTCCCCTGACTCAGTGGTTCCGAAAGACGCAATCCCCACTGTCCAAATTACGGTGGAACCTGATGTGGTCATGGCTCAGTCCATGCATGAGTGTCGTTTAGATTCCGAGGATGATGAGCAGATCTCTGACGTCTCGGAAGACACGGAGAAGACGCTTATGGCTCAAGGAGCCGAAGAGGACGAAGACAAGGTGGAATACACCGAGTCGGAGCTTGGAGCTCCTCCCTCATCCATCCCTCCGCCTACTCCTACACCGACGGATGTGTCCATTCCGTCTACCTCCTCGACCCCGGATCCCTCTTCGTCTACCCAAGAACTGATCCGGCTGATTAGAGCTGTCATGGACGACAGACTGAAGGAGAACCAGGAGTCCATCAGGTCAATGATTGGATCCAGAGAACCGAAGAAGATTTCGGTTAAGGATCTCCCAGCTTGCTCTCATGCCAACCCGTGGAGGTATGCAGAGCATATGGTTATTGCGACCGGCAGGATCTTTGTTAGTGACAAGATTGGCACGGTCCCGTTGGAAGATGTGGAGTTCTTCCCAAGCTTCGAGGCCTACCCGGACTGTTACGTCCGGCTTCGTTCCGAACCTGCCTCGAAGGAGGAGACCGAACCTAAAGAAGAGATAGTGTTCGATCTCGCAAAGGCCCAGGCTATGCTAGCCTCCGCATTTAAGAGCAGGGGCTTTACCTGCTCTAAGCTTCCTGCCTTGAGCAAGAAGCATCCTACTTATGTCGCACCTGACACTGCGGTTCTTCCTTTCCTGGAAAAGGCCTTAGCTGCATGCCTTAAAGCGGCGGAAGAAGGAAAACCCTGCCCTGCACTGGAGGAGTGCAGACCCTTCTCCATCGTGACACCCCCTGACACTAGACAATGGAAAGATGTTCAACATACTTTCGTCGTGGGTAGGCTCGATCCTGACGTCGCCGGACGTCAGTTTAATGAGGACCTCCCTAAGCTCAATGATCACCTCCTTCGCCGGGAACAAGACACGAAGGAGAGGCTTGCGGCATCTCTTTCTCATCAAGTCCAACTTGAAGTTATGGCCTGTGACACAAGAGTACCTGATCACTACATGGTACTAGCCAAATCCCACTTACTTACAGTAATGAAGGACTTGTACCATTTCATAAAGGCTCGTAGAGCCTGTCGTGAATTCGTGTTTGTCGGTGCCACCGTGAAACACGAACCCCGGAGGCTGATTTCCTCCAACATCTGGGGAAAGCACCTGTTTCCTTCTGACCTTGTCAAGGAAATAACTGACAGAGCCGCCACGGAGAATAGGAACCTTCTCCACAAGTGGGGCATGTCCAGAAAAAGGAAACCCTCTCAGGACGATGGACCTCAGCCTAAGAGAAAACCTCAGAAGCCAAAACCCCAGCAACGTCAACAACGACGTCAGTTTCCGGGACCCGCTACCTCCCAAGTGGTTGCCCAACCACAGCAGACCTTTCAATTGGTCCCCCAACCGGTGTTGTCACAGTCACCGGTCTTCACCCCTGCCTTTGAGCAGCCATCCACTACCTTTCATGCCAGAGGTAGAGGCTCGTCCAGGGGTGCAAGCAGAGACGCCTCTCGTCGTCCCTCCAGAGGTAGAGGAGGAAAGGGAGCTAGCGGCCGAGGCAACAAGTCCTCGGGACACCAGAAGCAATGAAGTGCTTCCGGTGGGAGGAAGACTCCGCCAATTCCAGGATCGTTGGACCTTCGATCCTTGGGCACACAGCATCATCAAGAACGGTCTAGGCTGGAGTTGGGTGCAACCACCCCCAATCTTCCAGCGGTTCTTTCAACAATCGACCCCCATTCTGGAAGAATATGTTCTAGACCTCTTGAACAAGAAGGTGATAAGGAAGGTAAAGTCCACCAGGTTCCAAGGGAGACTGTTTTGCGTTCCCAAGAAGGACTCAGACAAGCTCAGAGTCATTCTGGACTTATCCCCCCTCAACAAGTTCATAGAGAACAACAAATTCAAGATGCTAACGCTTCAACAAATAAGGACCCTTCTGCCTCAAGGTTCCTACACGGTCTCTATAGACCTGGCGGATGCCTATTGGCACATTCCAATGAACCATCATGCTTCCTCCTACCTAGGATTTCGACTCCAAAGGAAAAGCTACGCCTTCCGGGCCATGCCATTCGGCCTCAATGTGGCCCCTCGGATCTTCACAAAGCTGGCGGATGCCATAGTACAACAGCTCCGCCTAAGAAACGTCCAGGTGATGGCCTACCTCGACGACTGGCTAGTCTGGGCTCCATCGCCCGAAGAGTGTGCAAAGTCTTGCGACGAAGTTACCCAGTACCTAGAACACCTGGGATTCAAGATCAACGAGAAGAAATCTCGCCTCTCTCCAGCTCAGAAGTTTCAGTGGGTGGGAATCCACTGGAATCTTCAGTCACACCGCCTTTCCATCCCCCAGAAGAAAAGGAAGGAAATAGCAGGGTCTGTCAAGCGACTACTGAAATCCAAACGCATTTCAAGACGACAGCAGGAACGAGTTCTAGGCTCTCTACAATTCGCCTCAGTGACAAACCCAGTGCTTCGCGCACAGCTAAAGGATGCCGCGGGAGTCTGGAGACGATCGGCATCCATCGCTCGAAGAGACCTCAAGAGACGGCTTCCAAACAGACTTCGACGCCTCCTAAAGCCGTGGTCGGAAGCAAAGGCCCTGAAAAGGTCCATTCCTCTCCAACACCCTCCTCCATCTCTCAACATCCACACGGATGCCTCACTGGAGGGCTGGGGAGGTCACTCCCACCTGAAACAAGCTCAAGGGACCTGGTCTCCACTATTCAAGACGTTCCACATAAACATCTTGGAGGCCATGGCGGTCCTTCTTACTCTGAAGAAGTTATCCCCGCCGCCCTCGATCCACATCCGTCTAACCCTAGACAACTCGGTGGTAGTTCGTTGTCTCAATCGCCAGGGCTCAAGATCGCCCCAGATAAATCAGGTGCTTCTCCCAATCTTCCGTCTGGCGGAGAAGAAGAAGTGGCACCTGTCTGCAGTTCACCTACAAGGATTCCGCAACGTGACAGCGGATGCTCTATCTCGGACAAACCCGATAGAGTCGGAATGGTCTCTAGACGCAAGATCATTCTCCTTCATCTCTCATCAAGTCCCAGAACTTCAGATAGATCTCTTTGCAACGAGCGACAACAATCAACTTCCTCTGTACGTAGCCCCGTACGAGGACCCCAAAGCAGAAGCGGTGGACGCCATGTCACTGGACTGGAACAGATGGTCCAAGATATACCTGTTCCCTCCCACCAACCTTCTGTTGAAAGTCCTCTCCAAACTGAGAACCTTCAAAGGGACAGCGGCCCTAGTGGCTCCCAAGTGGCCCCGGAGCAACTGGTACCCCCTGGTCCTGGAGCTGCAGCCCAAGCTGATCCCTCTCCCGGGCCCAGTTCTCTCTCAACAAGTACAGAAGTCGACTGTCTTCGCTTCATCATCGAAAATCAAGGACCTTCATCTCATGATTTTCTCTCCCTTGCCGCAAAGAAGAGGTTTGGGATCTCGAAGAAAAGTCTAGACTTCCTAGAGGAATACAAGACCGAATCCACGAGACGGCAATATGAATCATCCTGGAGGAAATGGGTCTCCTTTGTTAAAGCAAAAAATCCTAAAGAAATCACCATTGATTTCTGTATGTCCTTCTTCATTCACCTTCATGGACAAGGATTAGCAGCCAATACGATTTCAACCTGCAAATCGGCTTTGACTAGACCAATTCTATATGCTTTCCAAATTGATCTGTCCAACGACATCTTTAACAAATTACCAAAAGCATGTGCTCGCCTACGCCCAGCACCCCCTCCGAAACCGATCTCCTGGTCACTAGACAAGGTGCTCCATTTCGCCTCCAACTTGGACAACGATTCATGCCCCCTCAAGGATCTGACTCAGAAAGTTATATTTTTATTTGCTCTCGCCTCGGGAGCTCGAGTCAGCGAAATAGTGGCATTATCAAGAGAAGAGGGACACATCCTGTTTGCTGATTCAGGAGAAGTGACCCTCTCCCCTGATCCGACGTTTCTCGCCAAAAATGAATTACCCACCAAAAGATGGGGCCCTTGGAGAATATGCCCCCTGAAGGAGGATGTCTCTCTATGTCCAGTAGAGAGTCTCAAGGTCTATCTTCGCAGAACTTCGAACTTTGGTGGAGGCCAACTCTTCAAAGGAGAAACATCGGGCAGCGACCTGTCACTGAAACAATTAAGAGCGAAAATCACCTACTTCATTCGCAGAGCGGATCCGAACAGTACACCCGCTGGTCATGATCCTAGAAAAGTGGCATCTTCTCTGAACTTCTTTCAGAGCATGGACTTTGAGAGCCTTAAAAACTTTACGGGCTGGAAGTCCTCGCGAGTTTTCTTTAAACATTATGCGAAACAAGTGCACGAAATCAAACATTTTGTGGTAGCCGCAGGTAGTGTTATGAAACCTGCACCTAACTCTGCGTAGAACAGTGAGTTACTTGGGACTCTAACTCTTCGGGTGCCTATGTTGACCCTCGAGCGATTCATAGTGATGTCTAAAAACACTTAGTGCTTTTATAACTGTTCTTATCCCAGGTGAAATGTCATAGTGTCACACAAGTGCCGCATGCCTTGAGCATGATGTGTTGTTTAAAGACTTGCGTTCCTCGAGAACGAGTACCTACTAATCCTGAAATTCCTTTTCAGATTCAAGAGCAAGCCTTTATTTCTATGTACATTACTATTACTGTAAATGAACTTTACTTTTGCTGTAAATTATTTAATTTCTGCATTGTGAAATAAAATTTCTATTTTATTACTTATGCGTATCTTTCAGCTCCTACTTACTATGAAATACATACTGTCATAGTTTTATTTATTCCTCCTTTATGGTCATGAAGAATTTAAGATGTCTAATCCTAAATTATATTCACCTTGTCTCAGTAAGGTTCCTACACGAATACTTACTTCTGATAATCAGGAGATGAACTCTATACACAGTGCCCAACCACCACTGACCTACTTCAGAATGTTCCTATACAAATATCAAACATTCTGCTTCATCTCTAAGCTCTTAAAAGTTCTTCTGTCAAGATGAATAGCCCTTCAATACCACTTTGACGTCGGCATAGCCCATGGGAACTTCCTACCAATGGGGGGCAGGATACTTCGTTCCTATGGTTCTTACCTAAGATTACTTTGCTGTTTTGTCAATGCCTAGGCACTTAACTTTGGGGGAAAATCTACCACGATACATTGATTCTCTGGTACTCTTCCATCAGGACGCCATGGCTTGAGCCCAAAAAACGGATTTTGAGCGAAGCGAAAAATCTATTTTTGGGTGAGATAGCCATGGCGTCCTGATGGACCCTCCCTACTACTTCGTTCAGTTTGTTCCCACCCTACACAATTGTATCATGGTGATGGGCAGCAACTGGCGCCAGGATAAAGACGCGCGTGACGTCATTAGAGCAATGGCGTCCGTTTGTTTACGTCTCGAGTATCAGTAGTAGCCACGAGTGAGATTAGCTGTGGAACGGCTCCCAGCTATTCTCAGTCCTTACACACCGAAGCATTAACTCTGTTCGGGGTGGAGATAGCTATGTGGCACGTTCAGACATGCGTGTCCCCTGTTGTATTACGATGTCTTAAAGGGAAACCTTTGAGATACTCGCTCCAGAAGTTAGAATTCTGTGATAACCTGTGGTTAAATTCTCTGGGAATATCTTAGTAGTCTTATACCCAAGGAAGCTACCAAACAGGAACCTTCCATCAGGACGCCATGGCTATCTCACCCAAAAATAGATTTTTCGCTTCGCTCAAAATCCGTTTTATATAATATGGTCTGGTCGATCATTTAGGTTTATAGACTGACGACCCAAACATGATTGCTTATATAGGGAATAAAATGTCAAAAACAAAGTTTATAAAGAGTAAAGTTTATCCAAATAAATTAGACAAGCTTTTACCAAAGAATATCTACTTGATGCTATTGTAAAATAAAGAACAAAAAATAAGTTACTTTATAGGACATAAGGCTTACATACTTTGTTATTTGCAAGAGTATTAATTTGATATTGTTTCAATTATATACATATATACATACACACACACACACACACACACACACATATATATATATATATATATATATATATATATATATATATATATATATATATATATATATTTGAGCTCAAGCCATGTCGTCCTGATGGAAGTTCCTATAGGGTAGCTTCCTAGGGTATATTACAACTACGGCGATATTCCCAGAGAATTTACCTTAAGGTACCCAGAATTCTAACTCCTGGAGCGAATATCCCTAATGAAAGGGATATCGCGACATTTCAGAGGACGTATTCTTGACACGCCACATGGCAATCTGCGCCCCAAACAGAGATAACACATCGAGGGGTCAATTGGCAAGAAACAAAACGGGAAAGAAAAAGAGGGAGCCGCTCCCAAGGCTCCCTCTTCTCCAGTTTCGTAAGCGTGCCTGGCGCCAATCCTGGCGCCATCTGTATTCCTTTTTGCGTAGCTTAACAACTCGGTGTTTTTTCCTGTGTTTCTCACAAATCTTGGA
The DNA here is from genome assembly GCF_036898095.1 of Palaemon carinicauda. Lineage (NCBI taxonomy): Eukaryota > Metazoa > Arthropoda > Malacostraca > Decapoda > Palaemonidae > Palaemon > Palaemon carinicauda. Next base: position 48,942,467 of record NC_090761.1, on the reverse strand, counting down.
TTTATTCAGTTTTTCATGGCTTCTCCAATTTCGTCGGCCTCTGATAAATTGAGTACCATTTCTTTTATGTATAAATGTAGGCTCTTGGTAAATTTTTATGTGATTAATAGTATTAATCTTTGTTATAAGAGCCGTTGCCTACCGGAGGCGTCATGGACGCTGTCGCTCGCTAGGTATGAGTTTTAGTTAGCCAGAGAGACATTCCCAGTTGTTTTGCTTTAATAAATTTTAGTTATTTAGCGTTACATAGGATTTCCTTTCGTGCTTTAGTATTATTTTGGCAAAGTATTCGCCAACTCTGGCCTACGCTAGGCCATGTAGCCTAGTCGTTTGGTCCTAGTACTTCCTGCATGATTTTGGTTTTTCCGAGTGTATTAAAATTTTATTGAAGCTTTAGGCTGTTTTTTATACATTTAAGATTATGTTGAATATTTCCAAGATAGTATACGAGTGAGTTTTGGTGATTTAGGTAATCGATTCTCTTGGTGCCTAGGCTAAGTTGCTTATGGAGCCTTAGTATACTTTCTCATACTCCCCGGTTGCTTTCTTTTCTTCGGAGAAGGTATGCAATCCCTTTCCCTCTGTTTAAGCCTTGGGCTTATCCCTAAGTGGTTTATCTGAATTAACTTTCGATAAAACTATACTGGGGTGTTACTGTACCTTCCTGTTCCAGTAAGTCTGGTTTCAGAGAGGGACAGAACAACAGAGTTTTTAGTCTGAGTCTGTGTTTGTCTGGCTTGTGGTAGAGTCACCCTCGCTGGCCTGACACAGACATAGGAGGCTTAGCCTCCTTAGGTCACTACCGAAGGTTTCTGTACGAGATGATTCCTTCTTTTGTGATCTAGCAGACTAGTCCTTGTTGCTGTTCTCGGTGGGAGGATAAGATCCTTTCCCTGGGAGTAGCAACACCTTCCTTTCTTTGGTTCTTTGGGAGCTGGCAAGTATTGCTGGCCTCCCTCCTTGGATCTCCCTTAGGCTAAGATGAGTTTTCTTGTCTGCGGGTGATCCTTCACTAAAGCAAGGTTAGTAGGACCCTCTTTTGTCGCTTCCCCCTCTATCTCCGTAATGGCCTAGCCATTACAGTACTGTACGTCATTCTACATCTGGACCTAGGATAGGTTAGGATGTGGAATTGACTCAGTCCCTTGCCGGCCGGCAGAGTCTGCTGGCCGACAAGGGTCTTCTGCTTTGAGTGCTGCCCGGACCTCCCTTGGTCCCTCATCCATGCCTGCCTGTAGAGCCAGACGGCATTGATCAGGAAGCCTGAATTAGATTCTCCCCTTCCTTATATGCACTCTTTTGGATTGCCGGGCTTGGAGGTAGTTTACGCTCTTATCCCGGCATCCATTCTGTTTTCTTCTAGTGCTGTACTCGACCCGGCTGCCGGCCTCATAGGCCGGCAGCCGGGCAGTCGTAGTCCTCTGGTTCTTTTGCTGCTGGCTGGCATCGGTTGTTTACCTTTGCCGGCCGGCTAATGTCAGCCCTTGTCTGCCGGTCGCTAGGAGCAGTGGCCGGCAGCCGGGTGCTACCTTGTGTAGCCGACATTGGCTGTTGCCAGCCGGCAGTTACTGCCGGCCGGCACATGCATTTGAACCAGCGTTCTGCCGCCTTATAGCTGTTAAGTAGTATACTTTAAAGCTAGTTATGGTGTGTGCCGGCCGGCAACCTTCTATACTGTACCAGTATTCTTCAGTATAACATATACTGTAAGAAGAAAACTATAGTATAAGTTTTGGTACAGCACTGTGTGTTCTAACACTTTTGTGTTGTCTTGCACAGCCCTTTGCTGTTGCCTTACAGATAAGAAAGTGAGTTCTTTCTTGTCTATTATCCAGGATTTTAAAATCATTGCTTAGGTGTGAGCTACACCTGTTTCCTCTGGAAACTTTTCATTGGTTATTCTAGAAGAGATTAACCATACGATTTTATTATCTGGAAGGCTGCAACAATTGGTTGTGAAGGAAACACAAGTGTGTGTCTTTCCTTTCTGAATTGTTATGCTAAACTGTGCATATCCAGTGATATGTAGTTCACTTGATACTCATGGAAATTTCTTCTCTTTACAGGAGGACCCTCCGAAGTGCGGAAGTGTTTTCTGCAACGTCCGCAGTAAGAACCTCTGCGGACATGAGTTTTGTAGGAGGCACGCAGCATGCGCTGTCTCCAAGGGTGATCTCCAGTATTGGGACCCTCAGGTATGTACCGTGTGCACTAACCTGATTACTGAGGCCTTTGATTCCCCTAGGACGGCGGAATCAAGGGATATAGCAAGGGAGAAGCTTCGTACCTGGGTAAGGGGCTTACAGAAGAACACCTCTGGACCTTATCTTCCAAGTGAGAAGATGAGGGCGTATCTTTTCCCTAAGGCATCAGCTGATGCAGTGATTCCCCAGCCTCAAAAGGAGATCCCCAAGTTCAGATCCAGGTGGATGCTGAAGTCGCGGTCGCTTTGCAAGACATCCAGTTGGATGACAGGATGTATGATGTGGACGAGCGTCTGGAGGAAGACCTCCTGGCAGGAGGGCAGGATGAAGCTCAAGCCCCAGACATTGTAGAGGAAGAGGCAGACGAGGTGTCGGCTACTCCGGTTCAGATCCCGGAGCCTATTCCCTCAACATCGTCCGCTCTCCCAGTAGAGCTGGGACAGGCCCTCTCCTCCATTGCTAGAATGATCCAACAAATGCAGAAGGAGAATCAGGAGAAGGCGGCTGCAATGGAACTGTGGATGCAGAGCCTTACAGCATCACATGGGCCCCAGAAAAGGCTCAATGTGAAAGACCTTCCCTTGAGCCCAGATGTTAACCCATGGAGGTATGCTGAGCACATGCCGATGACGACTGGAAAGATCGTCATCTCGGATAAGTTGGGTTCAGTTCCCCTAGAGGAGGTGGAATTCTGGCCCAGCAAGGGGTCATATCCGGACTGTTATGTCCGGCTGAGGAAGGAACCAGCTTCAAAGGAGGAGACAGAGCCGAAGGAGGTCATAGTGATGGACCATGCTAAGGCTCAAGCTTTGCTTTCATCCTCGATGAAAGAGAGGGGCTTCACGAACTCAAAGGTAGCTGCATTGAGTAAGAAGCTCCCTTCCTTTGTGTCCTCTCCTGCTAGAGCCTTCCCCTTTTTACAGAAAGGGTTTGCTGCTGTACTAAAAGCAGTCGAGGCCGGCAAGCCTTGCCCCTCCCTGGAGGAGTGTAAACCCTTGTCGCTGGCCCTGCCTATGGACCACAAAGACTGGAAGGACGTCCATCTTACCTTCTCAGTTGGGAAGTTGGAGGCTGATATTGCCGGACGTCAGTTCGGCGAGGACCTCCCTAAGCTGTCTGACTTTCTTTTGCGGAGAGAGCTCGAGACAAAAGAAAGACTGGCTGCCTCAATGTCTCTTCAGACTACTCTTGAGACGATGGCAAGTGACCCCAAGATCCATGAAATGTTCATGGTAGTGGCCAAGACTCATCTGGCCACAGTGACGAAGGATCTTTATAGCTTCGTCAGGGCGAGGAGAGCTTGTAGGGAGTTCGTGTTCACCTCGGCTACGTTGAGGCACGAGCCAAGGAAACTAATCTCCTCCAACATTTGGGGCAAAGACCTTTTCCCTACCGAATTGGTCAAAGAAGTTGTTGATAAGGCCGCCTCAGAGAATAGAAACCTTCTCCAGAAGTGGGGCCTGGCTATCAAAAGAAAGTCTTCCCCGGATGAGGGTCCTCAACCAAAGAGGAAGACTATGAGGACTAGGCTACCGTCTCGGCCAGCCAAGCCTCTTAGACAGCAACAACAACTGCAATTGCCATTGCCTTCAGTGCCCCAGATGGTGGCACAAACCCCGACCACATTCCAGTGGGTACCACAGGCTGTGTCGACACAGTCCACGGCATTCACCCCAACGTTCGAAGGGCAGTCTACTTCCTTTCGAGCAAAGCCTAGAGGAGCAGCCAGAGGCTCGTCTAGGCGCCCCTCAAGGGGAAGGGGATTCAGGGGTGGTCGCGGTCAGGGAGGCAAGACCTCAGGACGGCAGTTCAAGTGAGATGATGCCGGTAGGAGGGAGACTTCAGAATTTTCGGGATCGGTGGACCTTCGATCCCTGGGCCCACAGCCTACTCAAGAACGGACTGGGCTGGAGCTGGTACAGCACTCCACCCCCGTGCCCTCGGTTTTTCCAACACTCCACCCCCGTTCTGGAGGAGTACGTCCAAGAACTGTTGGAGAAAAAAGTGATCCGAAGGGTGAAGTCCATCAAATTCCAAGGGAGGCTGTTTTGTGTTCCCAAGAAAGACTCGGAAAAGCTCAGAGTCATTCTGGACTTGTCGCCACTCAACAAGTTCATAGTGAATTGCAAGTTCAAGATGCTAACACTGCAACACATAAGGACCTTACTGCCCAAGAGGGCATATTCCGTCTCCATAGACTTGTCAGACGCCTATTGGCACGTTCCAATCAACCGTCGACTCTCCCCCTACCTAGGGTTCAAGCTACAACGAAGACTATACGCCTTCAGAGCCATGCCATTCGGGCTAAATATAGCCCCAAGGATCTTCACGAAGCTTGCGAGCGTAGCTCTCAAACAATTACGCCTAAAGGGAATTCAGGTAGTAGCCTACCTGGACGACTGGCTGGTGTGGGCAGCATCCGAGACAGAATGCTTGCAAGCTTCCAGTCAAGTGATCCAGTTCCTAGAGTATCTAGGCTTCAAGATCAACAGAAAAAAGTCTCGACTTTCTCCATCTCAAAGGTTTCAGTGGCTGGGAATCCACTGGGACCTAATGTCACACCGTTTCTCCATCCCGGCGAAGAAAAGGAAGGAGATAGCGGGTTCTGTCAAGAGACTTCTAGATTCCGAAAGGATATCAAGATGCGAACAGGAGAGGGTACTGGGTTCTCTCCAGTTTGCTTCGGTGACAGACCCAGTGGTAAGAGCACAGCTAAAGGATGCAACCGGAGTTTGGAGAAGGTATGCATCAAACGCGCGAAGAGATCTGAGAAGACCAGTTCCGCTTCGGCTACGTACTCTTCTCAGGCCTTGGTCGCAAGCCAGACATCTAAAGAAGTCGGTTCTTCTTCAGCCACCTCCCCCGTCAGTGACGATTCACTCAGACGCCTCGAAGGAGGGATGGGGAGGTCACTCTCATCGGAAAAAAGTCCAGGGGACTTGGTCCAAGCTATTCAAGACCTTTCACATAAACTTTCTAGAAGCTATGGCAGTGCTCCTTACCTTAAAGAAAGTCTCCCCACGTCACTCAATCCACATAAGGTTGGTGATGGACAGCGAGGTAGTTGTGAGATGCTTGAATCGACAAGGATCGAGGTCACCACCTCTCAACCAGGTGATGTTGGCCATCTTCCGATTGGCGGAAAAGAAGAAGTGGTACCTGTCGGCAGTTCACCTTCAAGGAGTCCGCAATGTGACAGCGGACGCTCTATCCAGGTTCACACCGACAGAGTCGGAATGGTCCTTAGACGCAGGATCATTCTCCTTCATTCTGAATCAAGTCCCAGAACTGCAGATAGACCTCTTTGCGACGAAAGACAACAAGAAGTTGCCTCTGTACGTGTCCCCGTACGAGGACCCCTTAGCGGAAGCAGTGGACGCGATGTCCCTCGACTGGAACAGATGGTCCAGGATTTATCTGTTCCCTCCTCACAACCTTCTGTTGAGGGTCCTCAACAAACTGAGATCCTTCAAGGGGGTAGCGGCAATAGTGGCCCACAAGTGGCCGAACAGCGTGTGGTTCCCCCTGGCATTGGAACTAAGGTTGAAGTTTTTTACCGCTACCAGATCCAGTTCTGACCCAGCGAGTCCAGAAGTCGACTGTCTGCGCTTCATTACAGAAAACCTGGACCCTACAGCTCATGATTTTTTCTCCCTAGCGGTGAGAGAGCGTTTCGGGATTTCGAAAGCCAGCATAGACTTCCTAGAGGAATATAAGTGCAAATCTACTAGAAGGCAATATGAGTCATCTTGGAGAAAATGGGTGGCCTTTGTCAAGGCGAAGAATCCGCAGGAGATTTCGACAGACTTCTGCTTATCTTTCTTCATCCACCTCCATGGTCAAGGGTTGGCAGCTAACACGATTTTGGCCTGTAAGTCTGCTTTGACAAGACCCATCCTATATGCCTTCCAGGTCGACCTCGGTAACGAGATCTTTAATAAAGTTCCGAAAGCCTGCGCTAGGCTCAGACCTTCAGCACCTCCAAAGCCCATTTCATGGTCTTTAGACAAATTTCTTCATTTCGCTTCTCTGTTGAACAATGAGGAGTGTGCGTTAAAGGATTTGACACAAAAAGTTATTTTCCTATTTGCACTCGCGTCCGGGGCCAGGGTTAGTGAGATTGTAGCCCTCTCGAGAGAGGCAGGTCGTGTTCAGTTCCTGGATGGGGGAGAACTGAACCTGTTTCCGGATCCTACGTTTCTCGCCAAGAATGAGTTACCCACCAACAGGTGGGGTCCCTGGAGAATCTGCCCTCTGAAAGAAGATGCATCTCTATGTCCAGTAGAATGCCTAAAGGTCTATCTTCGTAGAACTTCAGACTTCAAGGGTGGTCAACTATTCAGGGGAGAAACATCAGGCTCAAATTTATCTCTGAATCAACTCAGAGCGAAAATCACACATTTTATTCGCAGAGCGGATCCTGACAATACACCCGCAGGTCACGATCCGAGGAAAGTTGCCTCATCCTTAAATTTCTTTAATTGTATGGATTTTGAACATCTCCGTTCATACACTGGCTGGAAGTCTTCCAGAGTGTTCTTTCGCCACTATGCGAAGCAAGTAGAGGAACTAAAGAGATCTGTGGTAGCAGTGGGTCGCGTCGTTAACCCTACTGTTTAACTCTGCGAGGAACAGTGGTTTTAATTGGGACGATTAATTCCAGGGTGAGTGTGTAGTTACATACTGTACTACAAACTAAGTGAGGGCACTGAGTTGCCCACGTAGACTGTTCCATTTCCAAAGGTGAACCTAGCATAAGTGCAGACATGTGTGCCAAGCATTTCTAACGCTAATGTGATTGATTTGTAATACAGACTTTTATGACTTTGATACCTCGGTATCTTAAAAGTGGCAATAATATTTTTTCTTTCAGATAAACAAGTCTGTTTACTATCATACTTATGCTTAAAGTTTTGGGTTATCTTCTTCCCATATATATATATATATATATATATATATATATATATATATATATATATATATATATATATATATATATATAATTGTTGTTAAACTGTCTATTTATTGTCTGTCAATAAACTTGTTCTTGAGAACCTTGCGTCTCCTTCACCTGTGTCAATTTAATGGTATAATTGAGCATTCATTCTATGTACTTTATCTGGGATAATTCTAATAGAATTGTTCCTTTATGCAAGCTATGTTGCATTGGTTTATGCTTTCCCTTAACGGGAGGACTCCGTCCCATAAGGGGACGGTGGCGGTTTTACAAGTTTCCTCCTATGCGGATATAAACCTTTGTCCAATACAAGTATTGTGCGGAGAACTGGTCGATATTTCATGTTGACGCAGTGGTTCTTTACAAACTATGCTTTACTTAATATAGGGTGAGACCACTATATTAGCTTGCCTGGTATTCATACATAGGTATATGTACTCTTCGAGACTTTTCCAGAGTCTAGTAGGACTCTTCCCTGTAGGGGGCAGGAAGCTCTAACATGGTTTATAGTTAGTTGAAAAGATGTATAACGGTAACATCTTAGGTCTCTAGGTCTAGTCGACGGGGAAAAATTACCTCCGGGGAGTACGGCACGTTCTGAGAATCCACAGATACAGTAATGCTCTGGTATACTTCCATCAGGACGACATGGCTTGAGCCCAAAAAACGGATTTTGAGCGAAGCGAAAAATCTATTTTTGGGTGAGATGGCCATGTCGTCCTGATGGACCCGCCCTTCCCTTTCTATGAAAGGGCTGTAGGACCCCTCCCTACATACAGTATCTGTAGCACCTCGTGTACGCTACAAGGAATACAGATGGCGCCAGGATTGGCGCCAGGCACGCTTACGAAACTGGAGAAGAGGGAGCCTTGGGAGCGGCTCCCCCTTTTTCTTTCCCGTTTCGTTTCTTGCCAATTGACCCCTCGATGTGTTATCTCTGTTTGGGGCGCAGATTGCCATGTGGCGTGTCAAGAATACGTCCTCTGATATGTCATGATATCCCTTTCATTAGGGATATTCGCTCCAGGAGTTAGAATTCTGGGTACCTTAAGGTAAATTCTCTGGGAATATCGCCGTAGTTGTAATATACCCTAGGAAGCTACCCTATAGGAACTTCCATCAGGACGACATGGCCATCTCACCCAAAAATAGTTTTTACGCTTCGCTCAAAATCCGTTATATATACACTATATATACATATATGTATATATGTATATATACATATATATATATATATATATATATATATATATATATACTGTATATATATATATATATATATATATATATATATATATATATATATATATATATATATATATATACATATGCAGTATACAGCATTTATATATATATATATATATATATATATATATATATATATATATATATATATATATATATATATATATACATATATATATATATATATATATATATATATATATATATATATATATATACATATATATATATATACATATATATATATATATATATATATATATATATATATATATATATATGTGTGTGTGTGTGTGTGTGCGTGTGTGTGTGTGTACACGAAATTATTTTATTGATCCTATTATAAATTTTAATAATAAAAAGCAAAAATTAAAAAGAAGCCTGCAGTGTTTATGAAAAGTTAACTTTTAAGGAAAATATATTTTAAAAAGTTACAAGTATATATATATATATATATATATATATATATATATATATATATATATATACATATATATATATAAAAGTAAAACGGGTCTATAAATGATCATTTTATGTATTCTATCTATAAATTTTACTTCTCTGTGAAAATAGTGCTCTGATATTGTAAGTATTTTTTCAATAAAAAAAAGCTATCATATTCAACCTTGTTTTCATAACTATTACTGCTTCCTTAGTGTTAGGTACTCCAATGCAATTTACAAACCCCAGTTCATCTCTTTCCTTTCTTATATTTTTCTTTAAATCTAATTAGTCACTTTATTTTTATTTCTTTATGGGTTCTTGCATTTTCTTACTTCTTCCAATTTAGTATCATATTTTTTTGCATATTCCTTTAATACTCTTTCCTAAACATACCCCATTTGGTTCCCTTATTTGGTCTTCTACTGTCTCCTTAACTAGTCGTTTATTATCTGATATGAAAAATCACCTTTAAATACTCTAAATCTATCTTCAACTGGCCATATTCCTGTTATTATTATCACTATTATTTGCTAAGCTACAACCCTAGTTGGAAAACCAGGATGCTATAAGCCCAGGGGCTCCAAACGGAAAATAGCTCAGTGAGGAAAGGAAACGAGGAAAAATAAAATATTTTAAGAAGAGTAATAACATTAAACTAAATATCTCCTATATAAACTATAAAAACTTTAACAACAAAAGAGGAAGAGAATTAAGATAGAATAGTGTGCCAGAGTGCACCCTCAAGCAAGAGAACTCTATCCCAAGACAGTGGAAGACCATGGTGCAGAGGCTATGGCACTACCCAAGATTAGAGAACAATGGTTTGATTTTGGAATGTCCTTCTAGAAGAGCTGCTTACCATAGCTAAAAAGTCTCTTCTACCCTTACAAAGCGTAAAGTGGCCACTGAACAATTACAGTGCAGTAAGAAGAATTGTTTGGTAATCTCAGTGTTGTCAGGTATAAGAGGCAGAGGAGAATATGTAAAGAATATGCCAGACTATTCGGTGTGTGTGTGTGTGTGTGTGTGTGTAGGCAAAAAGAAAATAAACCGTAACCAGAGAGAAGGATCCAATGTACTACTGTCTGGCCAGTCAAAAGACCCCATAACTTTCTAGCGGTAGTAACTCAACGGGTGGCTGGTGCCCAGCTATTAACCCCAATAAGGTGTGGTAGCAACCTTCTTAATTTTGTACTATATACTCTCTAATTATTCCTTTTTCTTTCATTACCCCCTGTGTAAACTTGTGAGAATTCAGTAATTTAGACATTTCAATGTTATTTTTCTTACAGTTGTCATTATAAGACTTTACCAGTATACACTGATGGTTTGCGTCCATTTATTCTATCTTTCAAAATTTGGTCTGACATTCTTTTGTGACAGTAAGCTACCAGTACAAAATGCTAAACATTGTAACCGAACCCTTTCATCTACTGTATATTGACTTTGGAAAGTTAAAATAATTACCGTTTCACGAATAACGGAAGATGCGATATCCATATCATTCATGTTCTTAGTCTTAGATGATAAAATGCCCCTCCCCGGGAAAAAAAAAAAAAAAAAAAAACAGCAGCCTACCATTCATTGCTTAGGCAAAATCTTGAAGAAGTATGAAAGAACAGGTTTGGTAACTGTGTCTTCGCCATCCATATTTGTTTACGTCTCAGCTGGTATATTTGGTGTTATTTCACAGTCACGAACACCTCCACAAAGTGATACTGATAAGGAAAGTTACATCCAGTGATTCGTTACATACCCGTGATTTCTCAGGTAAACTCTATTTTCTGTGTTCGTGTTTTTTAAACGTCGAAACTTAAATACTAAATCGACAAAGTTTTGGTTTTCGGTGGTTTCGTGCCTGGCCATTTTCCCCGTGTACGTTGCTAAAGTAACCCAGTGTTGCCAGATAGATACTCTATTGACCCATTTTCTTTCTCACTTACGATGGGGGACATAGTTGTACGTAAAAACTCCTTTAGTGTACTATACCTCCAAGAAGGAAAAGCCAAACCAGATGATGTGATAGAATTACTTGAAAGATTCGTTATTGATATAGAAGACTTATATGGAATACAGAAGATGGGGAAGAAGGAGTTAATTGTAAAATTAAAAGACTCGTCTAGTGATAAATTTGAAAGAATAATGCAAGAGTTTAATGGTAAAATATTGCCAATCGAAAAGAGAAACTTGAATGTTAAAATTGTCAATATTTCGTAAGACAAAAGAACCTTTATCATTAAGAACGTTTCATTCGTGGTTTATAATGAAGATTAGCAGAACAATATATTGTTTACACATGGAAAAGTTCATAACATTAGTACTACGTTATGTCTCCAGCAAGTTAATTGTGACAGAAACCAGGAAGGCAATTCAGTTCTCTTTCATATAAAGAATGGCCAATCTATTGTTTAAATAAATGGGACAAGGAATGCGTTGTCTAATTTCCTAACTCTACAGTGAAGAAGAATAAGACACCTGATCGCAAAAGGATAACAACAAACAGGAGGAAGTAATTAAACCAAATAGGAGAATCATTATACTTCCCGTGTCGACCCAGACACCAACGGACTGAGGGGGGATTACATCTGCGCTCGAAAAACGTGAAGTGAATTACATCCTAGGCGTTTTCTCAGTTATCGATGGCTTTTAAGAATCATTCGAAACCAAGGAGGATGAAAGGTTTTGTCTTTGGATTCTTGACATACTGATAATGCCGTATTTGCTTTACTTGTAAAAGTTAGTTAGTGTAGCAAAATGGTTGGGTCATAGCCTATCATCAGACACGTAATTTTTTTTTTTTTTTTTAAGAGGTGGTTATAAATGACCCGAGAAGAAAATTATACTCAGTGATTGATAAAATTTATATGGGTAACCTCATCATAGGTAACATCAGTTTCTTATCATTCCTGCTTTTTATTTTATTTCAATATCGCAAATGGGAAAGTCTTGGCGAAAAAAATAAATTGCTCGGATAAAAAATTATAGCTTAAAGGTGATTTTCAGTTTCCTTGCTTTTCAATTACATATTTATACCTGTATATGTTAATATAATGTGAATTAGCATTTGGAAAATATATCCCTTATTTAAAATGCTTGTAGTGTGGTGCAATTTTATTCATCTCGTTCATCCTCAAGATAAGGATGTATTAAAATACATTTTGTACTGAACCTCTAGGATAACTATTAATAGGGTATAAGTAGTTTCTCTTAGAATTTCACCTGTTACAATGAGAGAATTTATGGTGCCAAAACAGCAAGTAAAATTAAATTTATTTACCTTTAATCAATAATTTATGAGAAGGCTAAAAGAAAAATATGTATTTTTTCATAATAAGTTAATTTGTTATAAGAGCTGTTCAGGAAAGTAGGTTGTATTGTTGACCAACTGTGAAAATGTTCAGTAAATTTAAAAATTCTATCCACAAACAATGGTTTGCTTAGCGGTATTTAATATATATTTTATATTGGAACACATGTTATCAATAAAAAGTCTATAAAATGTTATATGTCAAGATCTCATTTGCATTGTGTTTTTCTCAACGGGAGAATACTGTTATGACCATTGGAGACAACTCTATTGGTAGAAGGTTGTATTGTTGACCCACTGTGAAAATATGATTTAAAAATTATCATCATATAATTTCCACAAATATTTTTTTTTTCCTGA
>NC_090761.1:48914950-48919950 GCF_036898095.1 Palaemon carinicauda | reverse complement strand
TGTTACTTGGCATTCAATTAATGATAAATTTTGCACATTTTTATGTGTTTTTCATATTCAAATAAGCCATATATATTTTTGATATATTAATGTCTGGATTCTCTTAACGACCTCGGGATCAGAGCCCCAGGCGAAATCACACAAAGACAAGAGCTTGGCTCCGGCCGGGAATCGAACCCTGGTCGGCAAGCTTATATAGACAGTGACTAACCCACTTGGCCACGAAGAGAGATAAAAGTCAATGACAATTCTACTGTACTTATACCTGTCGAATTCAGGTATTTTGTACTTAGAATTGAAATCAACCCATCTTCACCATCGTAGCTAATTGGTAGTTTGTTACTTGGCATTCAATTAATGATAAATTTTGCACATTTTTACGTGTATTTCATATACAAATAAGCCATATATATTTTTGATATATTAATGTCTGGATTCTCTTAACGACCTCGGGATCAGAGCCCCAGGCGAAATCACACAAAGACAAGAGCTTGACTCCGGCCGGGAATCGAACCCTGGTCGGCAAGCTTATATAGACAGTGACTAACCCACTTGGCCACGAAGAAAGATAAAAGTCAATGACAATTCTACTGTACTTATACCTGTCGAATTCAGGTATTTTGTACTTAGAATTGAAATCAACCCATCTTCACCATCGTAGCTAATTGGTAGTTTGTTACTTGGCATTCAATTAATGATAAATTTTGCACATTTTTACGTGTTTTTCATATTCAAATAAGCCATATATATTTTTGATATATTAATGTCTGGATTCTCTTAACGACCTCGGGATCAGAGCCCCAGGCGAAATCACACAAAGACAAGAGCTTGGCTCCGGCCGGGAATCGAACCCTGGTCGGCAAGCTTATATAGACAGTGACTAACCCACTTGGCCACGAAGAGAGATAAAAGTCAATGACAATTCTACTGTACTTATACCTGTCGAATTCAGGTATTTTGTACTTAGAATTGAAATCAACCCATCTTCACCATCGTAGCTAATTGGTAGTTTGTTACTTGGCATTCAATTAATGATAAATTTTGCACATTTTTACGTGTTTTTCATATTCAAATAAGCCATATATATTTTTGATATATTAATGTCTGGATTCTCTTAACGACCTCGGGATCAGAGCCCCAGGCGAAATCACACAAAGACAAGAGCTTGGCTCCGGCCGGGAATCGAACCCTGGTCGGCAAGCTTATATAGACAGTGACTAACCCACTTGGCCAAAATAAGAAAAGTTACTGTGCAAGACTATAATCACGCTAGAGTCGCTGACTAGGGATTTGTGATAAGAAGTTTTTAATATCCTCTTTTTTTTTTCTTCTAAAACTGCCTTGCTAATTTAAAAGTGCGTCTTACCACTTGTAGCGTCTTATCACACGGGAAATACGGTATATATATGTGTGTGTGTGTGTTTTGTTATTCTTTACACGACTATCTATTAAATGTAATTTTCGTTATATATATATATACATATATATATATATATATATATATATATGTATGAGAGAGAGAGAGAGAGAGAGAGAGAGAGAGAGAGAAAGTAGTTACTGACTGTTTTAACTGAAGGTAAATAATTCCTTAAGACAAATTAAATACTGACATAACCTAATTTGATATTACTTAAATTGATCAGTTGTAGCTGAAGCGATACTGAATAATAAGGCAATGAGGACACAAGACAAATTTAAATAACCGTCACATACACACACACACACATTATAATTCTTACTACTCTCCTCCCTCTTTGACAAATATATATCATTGGTTCTTCTTATTCCCCATCTTTCAATCCCTATCTTTTCCTGTATCCCAATTCTTTCGCTTGAGCGTGGAAAATTGGCTCGCTTTTTCTCACGTCTGAGGGGGGGGGGGGGGGGAGGGGAGGGGAGAAGGCCTCCTGTCAATCCGCTGGTTTGGGCGTTAATTAAATTACTGCTGTTGCGAAAGAATTGAGATACGGAAAAGATGGGGGATTGAAAGAAGGGGAAAAAGGAGCAAGGATAAATACCAAACGATTGGAGAGGAAAGGAGTAAGAACTGATTGCCTTTACATACATATCTATCTCGTAAATAAACCTCACTTTTTGCAATTAAAAAGTTGATTGAAAAAGTCAGATATGTCAATTTAAAAATATATTAAAATGATCTTCATAGTCTTGTAATTTGCATCGTATTGAAAACCTCCATGTCTGGAAATTTCAAAGAATAATAGTGTATTTGTGTGTGTTTGTCTGTGATGATTATCTAAATTCGTCTTGTCCTCATTATTTCATTATTTATTATCTTTTCTGCTATAACTGATCAATTTAGGTAATGACAAGTCATGTTATGTCAGTATTCAATTTGTCTTAAGGTATTATTTACCTTCAGATAATACAGTCAGCAACTACTCTCTCTCTCTCTCTCTCTCTCTCTCTCTCTCTCTGTATATATATATATATATATATATATATATAAACGAGGAGAAGGGCAGATACTAGATAGACGTAAAGAATAACCGAATGGGTCCCTAGTTATCGCAAAACCAACAGGGAAAGGAAGAGAAGACAATAGATTGACGAACTAAGAAAATTTGCGGGCATAAACTGGCATAGAAAGACCATAAACAGACGAGAGTGAATAGAATAGTCAGAGGCTATTGTTCTCCAGTGAACTAGTAACGGCTGATATATATATATATATATATATATAGAGAGAGAGAGAGAGAGAGAGAGAGAGAGATGAACGTTACTTTCTGCGAATAAACGGAAATGAAATATGAGCAGAATACACTCTCTCTCTCTCTCTCTCTCTCTCTCTCTCTCTCTCTCTCTCTTTTACACCGGTCATTAGAATAAGAAAAAATTTCCATACATGGAGTGAAAAAAAATGAAGAATTTAGGAATGAAATCTTGGAATAGAACAAAATCGTCTTCAGCGTAAAATTTCTCCTGTTTTCCGCCTTTGAAGACTTTTTGAAGATTCCTACCAGGGCTACATTAGGTTAGGTCAGGTTAGGTTATGTTAGGTTAGGTTAGCTTAGCTACCTCTTGCGCGGCGTAAAAACCCGCAAGTTTAGAGCCCAGGCACTGAAATAGGTTTCAAATGGCTTCTCTCCTTCATTTAGTCAACTACACAGTATGGCATTGATTATCACAGATGGTGCTTGGACTAACTGAAAAGGGTAGCTCTGCAGAGGGAAGGAACCAGGCTGATTCTAGTATGCTATGTACCTTGATGGGGTGCACAGGACCTTTGTCAAGTGTACAACATGGTCGGATATCTAGATCTATTCTTTCAGATACCAACCTTTGGGTGGTTCTGGGGAATAATCTAGAAGACCAGCTCTGCAGAGGGATGAAGCTGGGATTCTTCAAGTATGCAGACTAGTTCTTTGAGGTTGGGCCAAAACCATTTTGCTGGGGAAAGAAGCTGCATCATCTTTTTGAAGGTGGCATTTATGATTAGGTGAACAGCAGCACCAGCAAAAAGATTTAGAAAAAAGCAGCAGTAACAGAAGCTGCTAGCAGCAGTAGCAGCAGCAGCAACAGTGGAGCAGTAGCATTATTTAGCAGCACTGGAGCAGCACCACGATTGACTACTGCTGTACTTGGCTAGCTGGAGTGAGGGAAGTTGGCCAAAACCTATTTTAGTACAATTGGGCTACATTATGTTAGGTTAGGTTAGGTTAGCTACCTCTTACGTGGTGTAAAAACCCGTAAGTTTAGAGCCCATAATACTGAAATAGGCTTCAAATGGCTTCTCTCCTTCATTTAGTCAACTACACAGTATGGCATCGATTATCATAAATGGTGCTTGGACTAACTGAAAAGGGTGGCTCTGCAGAGGGAAGGAACCTGGCTGATTCTAGTATGCTATGTACCTTGATGGGGTGCACAGGGCCTTTGTCAAGTGTACAACATGGTCGGATATCTAGATCTATTCTTTCGGATACCAACCTTCGGGTGGTTCTGGGGGAATAATCTAGAAGACTGGCTCTGCAGAGGGATGAAACTGGGATTCTTCTAGTATGCAGACTAGTTCTTGGAGGTTGGGCCAACACCATATTGCTGGTGAAAGCTGGTGCATCATCTTTTAGAGGGTGGCATTTATAGTCAGGTGAACAGCAGCAGCAGCAAAAAGAATTATAAAATAGCAGCAGTAACAGAAGCTGCTAGCAACAGTAGCAGCAGCAGCAGCAGTGAAGCAGTAGCATTATTTAGCAGCACTGAAGCAGCAGCACCAATGACTACTGCTGTACTTGTTAAGCTGGAGTGAGGGAAGTTGGCCGAGACCTATTTTGGTAAAGAGGGGCTACCTCTGGCGCGCCGTAAAAACCCGTAAGTTCAAAGCCCAGAACACTGAAATAGGTTTCAAATAGCTTCTCTTCTCTATCAATTATCATAAGGTATTCTATTGATGAATTTTGAATTGTTAAGATGATGAAAAAAGGGAGGAAGGGAGGGTCGTGGGAACCAAGCCTGCAAAAATGGAAGTGGGCTAAACCCACCTGATGAGCCCTATAGTATGGGCGAAACCCTCAGGTGTATCACTTTGGTAGTAGTAGTGGTAATGGTATGTATGAATGAAATAAATTCTAAATACATTGATGTCTCGATTCTCTTACCGACCTCGGGATTAAAGCCCAAGGCAAAACCACTCAAAGACAATAGCATCTGACTCACGTGGATTTGAACTCTGGTCCAGGATGCTTATATGACAGTGGCAATACCATTTAGCCACTGTCATAAAAGCATCCTGGACCAGAATTGGAATCCCGGCCGGTCAGATGCTATTGTCTTTGAGTGGTTTTCACCTTCGGCTCTGATCCCGAGGTCGGTAAGAGAATCCAGACATTAATGTATTAAAACATATGGCTTATTTGAATATATATATATATATATATATATATATATATTACAATTTTAATCTTTCTCCAGCACAAAGATAACAATATATGGTAGTTCACATAAGTAAAATGAAAAGATAATGTGTATATGTAGAAATGTTC
>NC_090761.1:48904950-48912450 GCF_036898095.1 Palaemon carinicauda | reverse complement strand
GTTGAAAGAGAAAAGACAAAATTAGTCTAATAATTTTGTTACAAATTTTCAAAATATCCTAAGTTCATATGGTAGCCAGATGTGGCATATGGAAAATGATTCACTAAAACATTGTGAAAATGGTATATAACATATACACAGTATAATAATATATAAATAGAATTAACTCAGATATAAAAAGTTGTTGGATGAAATTAAAAAGTCAAGACGAAGAGATTCAATGGTATGTATAATAATCTATTTCAAAAGTTCAAACTAGCAGCAAATGCTTTTATGTTGAACAGGCTGACATAAGTCTTTTTATAGTTTATATATGAATTATCTATCCAAATGTTGTCAATGTTTTTAAAATATTTTATTCTAATTGTTCATTACTTCTTATATCGTTTATTTATTTCCTTTCCTCACTGGGAAATTTTTCCCTGTTGGAGCCCTTTGGGTTATAGCATCCCGCTTTTTCAACTAGGGTTGTAGCTTAGCTAATAATAATAATAATAATAATAATAATAATAATAATAATAATAATAATAATAATAATAATTTCCCAATTTACATGTTGCTTACAAACACTACGTATCAAGACTGCAGTATCCTTGGACAGTTTCTGACCAATCTATATATAATACACTTCCCAAAATGAGAATATCCGAACATCTGAAACCTATTCTACTGACATAAACCTCATGACAAAATCTGTGGAAATTTGTTGGCCTTTCGGGGAGATACTTAAGTCAGGCACTGGGGCCTGGAAGGCCGTTCAATAGCTCTGTGAAACTGGAGGAAACTCTGCTGTTGTTGTCTGAAATAAACTCAAATGATTGGACAGCAAGATGCAAGAAATGAAATGGAGACTGAAGTATAGTTTGAGGTTAAAATCTAGGGATGGAAAGGGGTCGAAATGACAATGCAAACACATTTAAGTAATGCCTGCAGTGCTCCTACTTTAGGTGCATTGATGGCATTATTCCTACATATGGAGAATGTGGCACTAAATGGTGTTAATGAGAGTACTTTATAAATGCTGATTCGGCTTTCACCCTTCACAGCTTATGGAGATAAGCAAGAGAATACAAGTTTGTTGGGGAAGTAAAATCTCAGGAGTCACTTCATGATAACAGCCAGAACATTCTCGTTCACATCCTTCTGTAGGGACTTAAAAATGTGAGCTGGGAAGACCCTAAGGTACTAGTATAACAAATGTAGAAAAGGCAACTATAACGTTCAGTATCTTATCCAGTTCAGGAGTTCTTGGAATTTTATCGGAGAGAAACATTAAACAGAATACCTGTTCCACTGCATTATTATTTATTATTATTGTTATTGTTACTAGTTAAGCTACCCCCTAGTTGGAAAAGCAAGATGCTAAAAATCCAACTTCTCCAGCAGGGAAAAAAATAGCCTAGTGAGGAAAGGAAATAATGAAACATAGAATAGTGTACCCGCGTGTACTCTCGATGAAAATAAGGGGTAATAGTTCAGTTTCAAACTAGGAAAACATGGCTAGTTTACATGCAATCTCTCTTACTTTGGTATGAGCATATCTCATAAAACAATTGCTTGCTAGCAGAGTAGTTTTTTCTGTGAAATATATAATAAGACTAACATTGTTACTTTCCAATAGTGTCTTCAAACCTGCTGCATCTGACAAAGTTAATCAGAAGTCAATTTCAACAATCTCTAATGAATCACTACAACAGAAAGTTCTCTCATGCAGTTGTCCAAATTCTGAGGGTGAGGACATGAAACATACTCAAGCAGTACCAGAGACATAAAGGAAGTTACCCTCAGCACACGTTGAGGTCCCTCCGTTCGAAACAAGCAAAAAATACTTCAATTTCTTTAATCAGCCTCTGTACTTGGCAAATTGGAATTTATAACCGAGACACACAAGGTATGGCCGAGGAAAAGAATAACTCATCTTTGGAGAAAATGTCATGGAGAGCAGCAAATAAGGCTGTGATGATGAGTTGTATCATGAATTCAAAGCAATGTTTATAGAATTTGTAATAAAGTTTATATAACCAATGAAACAGAGTTATATCCAGAATAATACAAGGACTGGATGCAGTCTCTTTTATAACAACTATTCCTTTATTTTTTTTCTGTAGAGAATAAATAAACACATGTTGTATCAAATCAAAGGTTCTCTATACTCTCATGTATTTTAATAGTTTATTACTGTTGTGATTAATATCAAAACATGGGCCAGTAAACAGACACAGAAGATAACAACAATTCATATAATAGTCAATTGTGCTACTGATCATTCAGACACCATTGAGAGAATTTAGCACACATCGGTTTTAAACTAAGGTGTTATAGTATACATTGGTAAAATATATACCTAGTTTAACCAAGTAACTATTTTCTGGATACTTATATTCTATCTCATGATCTAATCACCCTTTCTCTCTCCAAAATCAAACCATTGTTCACTAGTCTTGGGAAGTGCCATAGTCTCTGTACCATGGTCTTCCACTGTCTCGATGTAGAGATCTCTTGCTTGAGGGTAACTTACATTTGGACACAGTTCTATCTTATTTCTCTCTCACTTTTTCTTTTTTTCTTTTTTTGGAAGCTTTTATTGTTTATATAAGAAAGGTCTATTTTAATGTTGTTAATGAGTTTAAAATGTCTTATTTGAATTGTTCATTTCTTCTCTTGCATTTTATTTCCATGTTTCCTTTCCTTACTGGGCTATTTCCCCTGCTGGAGCCCTTGGGCTCATAGCATCCTGCTTTTCCAACCAGGGTTGTAGATCAGCTAAAAATGATAATAATAACTATTATTATTATCATTATTATTATTATTATTATTATTATTATTATTATTATTATTATTATTATTATTATTATTATTATTATTTGCTATAAATTCATAATTAAAAATTAACCGAGATTACTCTCTGATTCTCAATTAGTTCCAATGAGTTTGTGGGGGTGAGATTTTGGGGATGAGTTTGTGGGGATGAGATTGTGGGGATGAGTTTGTGGGGATGAGATTTTGGGGATGAGATTTTGGGGATGAGTTTGTGGGGATGAGATTTTGGGAATGAGTTTGTGGGGATGAGATTTTGGGGATGAGATTTTGGGGATGAGTTTGTGAGGATGAGATTTTGGGGATGAGATTTTGGGGATGAGTTTGTGGGGATGAGATTGCGGGGATGAGATTTTGGGGATGAGTTTGTGGGGATGAGATTGTGGGGATGAGTTTGTGGGGATGAGATTTTGGGGATGAGTTTTGGGGATGAGTTTGTGGGGATGAGATTTTGGGGATGAGTTTGTGGGGATGAGATTGTGGGGATGAGTTTGTGGGGATGAGATTTTGGGGATGAGTTTGTGGGGATGAGATTTTGGGGATGAGATTTTGGGGATGAGTTTGTGGGGATGAGATTTTGGGGATGAGATTATGGGGATGAGTTTATGGGGATGAGATTGTGGGGATGAGTTTGTGGGGATGAGATTGTGGGGATGAATTTGTGGGGATGAGATTGTGGGGATGAGTTTGCGGGGATGAGATTGTGGGGATGAGATTGCAGGGATGAGTTTGTGGGGATGAGATTGTGGGGATGAGTTTGTGGGGATGAGATTGTGGGGATGAGTTTGTGGGGATGAGATTTTGGGGATGAGTTTGTGGGGATGAGATTATGGGGATGAGTTTGTGGGGATGAGTTTGTGGGGATGAGATTGTGGGGATGAGATTTTGGGGATGAGTTTGTGGGGATGAGATTTTGGGGATGAGATTTTGGGGATGAGTTTGTGGGGATGAGATTGCGGGGATGATTTTGTGGGGATGAGATTGTGGGGATGAGTTTGTGGGGATGAGATTTTGGGGATGAGATTTTGGGGATGAGTTTGTGGGGATGAGATTGTGGGGATGAGATTGCAGGGATGAGTTTGTGGGGATGAGATTGTGGGGATGAGTTTGTGGGGATGAGATTGTGGGGATGAGTTTGTGGGGATGAGATTTTGGGGATGAGATTTTGGGGATGAGTTTGTGGGGATGAGATTGAGGGGATGATTTTGTGGGGATGAGATTGTGGGGATGAGTTTGTGGGGATGAGATTTTGGGGATGAGATATTGGGGATGAGTTTGCGGGGATGAGATTGTGGGGATGAGATTGCAGGGATGAGTTTGTGGGGATGAGATTGTGGGGATGAGTTTGTGGGGATGAGATTGTGGGGATGAATTTGTGGAGATGAGATTGTGGGGATGAGTTTGCAGGGATGAGATTGTGGGGATGAGATTGCAGGGATGAGTTTGTGGGGATGAGATTGTGGGGATGAGTTTGTGGGGATGAGATTGTGGGGATGAGTTTGTGGGGATGAGATTTTGGGGATGAGTTTGTGGGGATGAGATTATGGGGATGAGTTTGTGGGGATGAGTTTGTGGGGATGGATTGTGGGGATGAGTTTGTGGGGATGAGATTGTGGGGATGAGATTATGGGGATGAGTTTATGGGGATGAGATTGTGGGGATGAGTTTGTGGGGATGAGATTTTGGGGATGAGTTTGAGGGGATGAGATTTTGGGGATGAGATTATGGGGATGAGTTTATGGGGATGAGATTGTGGGGATGAGTTTGTGGGGATGAGATTGTGGGGATGAATTTGTGGGGATGAGATTGTGGGGATGAGTTTGCGGGGATGAGATTGTGGGGATGAGATTGCAGGGATGAGTTTGTGGGGATGAGATTGTGGGGATGAGTTTGTGGGGATGAGATTTTGGGGATGAGTTTGTGGGGATGAGATTGTGGGGATGAGTTTGCGGGGATGAGATTGTGGGGATGAGATTGCAGGGATGAGTTTGTGGGGATGAGATTGTGGGGATGAGTTTGTGGGGATGAGATTTTGGGGATGAGTTTGTGGGGATGAGATTGTGGGGATGAGTTTGTGGGGATGAGATTTTGGGGATGAGTTTGTGGGGATGAGATTTTGGGGATGAGATTATGGGGATGAGTTTATGGGGATGAGATTGTGGGGATGAGTTTGTGGGGATGAGATTGTGGGGATGAATTTGTGGGGATGAGATTGTGGGGATGAGTTTGCGGGGATGAGATTGTGGGGATGAGATTGCAGGGATGAGTTTGTGGGGATGAGATTGTGGGGATGAGTTTGTAGGGATGAGATTGTGGGGATGAGTTTGTGGGGATGAGATTTTGGGGATGAGTTTGTGGGGATGAGATTTTGGGGATGAGTTTGTGGGGATGAGATTTTGGGGATGAGATTTTGGGGATGAGTTTGTGGGGATGAGATTGCGGGGATGAGTTTGTGGGGATGAGATTGTGGGGATGAGTTTGTGGGGATGAGATTTTGGGGATGAGATTGTGGGGATGAGATTGCAGGGATGAGTTTGTGGGGATGAGATTGTGGGGATGAGTTTGTAGGGATGAGATTGTGGGGATGAGTTTGTGGGGATGAGTTTGTGGGGATGAGATTGTGGGGATGAGATTTTGGGGATGAGTTTGTGGGGATGAGATTTTGGGGATGAGATTTTGGGGATGAGTTTGTGGGGATGAGATTGCGGGGATGATTTTGTGGGGATGAGATTGTGGGGATGAGTTTGTGGGGATGAGATTTTGGGGATGAGATTTTGGGGATGAGTTTGTGGGGATGAGATTGCGGGGATGAGTTTGCGGGGATGAGATTTTGGGGATGAGATTTTGGGGATGAGTTTGTGGGGATGAGATTGTGGAGATGAGTTTGTGGGGATGAGATTTTGGGGATGAGATTTTGGGGATGAGTTTGTGGGGATGAGATTTTGGGGATGAGTTTGTGGGGATAAGATATGGGATGAGTTTGTGGGGATGAGTTTGTGGGGATGAGATTGTGGGGATGAGATTATGGGGATGAGTTTATGGGGATGAGATTGTGGGGATGAGTTTGTGGGATGAGATTTTGGGGATGAGTTTGTGGGGATGATTTTGGGGTTGGGGATGAGATTGTGGGATGAGTTTGTGGGGATGAGATTTTGGGGATGAGTTTGTGGGGATGAGATTGTGGGGATGAGTTTGTGGGGATGAGATTTTGGGGATGAGTTTGTGGGGATGAGATTGTGGGGATGAGTTTGTGGGGATGAGATTTTGGGGATGAGTTTGTGGGGATGAGATTTGGGGATGAGTTTGTGGGGATGAGATTTTGGGGATGAGTTGTGTGGATTGTGGGGATGGATTGTTGGGGATGAGTTTGGGGATTTGTGTTGGGGATGAGATTTGTGGGGATGAGTTTTGGGATGAGTTTGTGGGGATGAGTTGTGGGGATGTTTGTGGGGATGAGTTTGTGGGGATGAGATTTTGGGGATGAGTTTGTGGGGATGAGATTGTGGATGAGTTTGTGGGGATGAGTTTGTGGGATGAGTTTGTGGGGATGAGATTGTGGGGATGAGTTTGTGGGGATGAGTTTTGGGGATGAGTTTGTGGGGATGAGTTTGTGGGGATGAGTTTGTGGGGATGAGTTTGTGGGGATGAGTTTGTGGGGATGAGATTTTGGGGATGAGTTTGTGGGGATGAGTTTGTGGGGATGAGTTGTGGGGATGAGTTTGTGGGGATGATGTGGGGATGAGTTTGTGGGATGAGTTTGTGGGGATGAGATTGTTGGGGATGAGTTTGTGGGGATGAGATTATGGGGATGAGTTTGTGGGGATGAGTTTGTGGGGATGAGTTGAGATTGTGGGGATGAGTTTGTGGGGATGAGATTGTGGGGATGAGATTTGTGGGGATGAGTTTGTGGGGATGAGTTGTGTTTGTGGGGATGAGATTGTGGGGATGAGTTTGTTGGGATGAGTTTGTGGGGATGAGTTTGTGGGGATGAGTTGTGGGGATGAGTTTGTGGGGATGAGTTTGTGGGGATGAGTTTGTGGGGATGAGTTTGTGGGGATGAGTTTGTGGGGATGAGTTTGTGGGGATGAGATTTTGGGGATGAGTTTGTGGGGATGAGTTTTGGGGATGAGATTTGTGGGGATGAGATTTGTGGGGATGAGATTTGGGGATGAGTTTGTGGGGATGAGATTGTGGGATGAGTTTGTGGGGATGAGATTTTGGGGATGAGTTTGTGGGGATGAGATTTTGGGGATGAGTTTGTGGGGATGAGTTTGTGGGGATGAGATTTTGGGGATGAGATTTGGGGATGAGATTTTGGGGATGAGATTTTGGGGATGAGTTTGTGGGGATGAGATTTGGGGATGAGTTTGTGGGGATGAGATTTTGGGGATGAGATTTTGGGGATGAGTTTGTGGGGATGAGATTTGGGGATGAGTTTGTGGGGATGAGATTTTGGGGATGAGTTTGTGGGGATGTGGGGATGTTTGTGGGGATGAGTTTGTGGGGATGAGATTTTGGGGATGAGATTTTGGGGATGAGATTTGTGGGGATGAGTTTGTGGGGATGGATTTTGGGGATGAGTTTGTGGGGATGAGATTTGTGGGGATGAGATTTGTGGGATGAGTTTGTGGGGATGAGTTTGTGGGGATGAGTTTGTGGGGATGAGTTTTGGGGATAGATTTT
>NC_090761.1:48743277-48898277 GCF_036898095.1 Palaemon carinicauda | reverse complement strand
TCGTGAGCAGAAAGATTGCTGGACAGCAAGTGGTGAGGGATAACTCTTCCTCAGAAGAGAAAGTCACCCAACACCTGGTGAAGGTTAACTTTCTCTCAGATAGGAAAGTCACTCAACACCTGGTGAAGTTTACTCTCCCTCGGAAGGAAAAGTCACTCAACACCTGGTGAAGGTTTACTCTTCCTCGGAGGGGAAAGTTGTCTAATACCTGGAGATGAACCTCCGGGCAGTGCCCTATGCTTTCCATCAACAAGCAGAGCTCAATTTGAAGATCGGCATTGGGTGTTTCCTGTAAAAATGTAGTCGAAGCTAGTTTCTGAGTTTACCATGACGGAATCCTCCCGACAGGAAGCCTCGAAGGGAACCAGTCTGCTTCTGCTCTCATTCCTATGCCAAAGCTAAAGGAAGGAAGGTGAGCAGAAGTAAAGAGTGATACAGTAAACTGTAACATTTTCGGAAACCATTTCATATTGAAGAAATAGGAAAATTCTAAACTTTTAGGCCAGTCGATTCTTTATTATGGTTGTTGAACCAAGTAAAGTGGAAGAGAACTGATAATGTCAGTTCTTTTCCGAGCTGAAACAAAAAGTGGCTTGTGTTAGCTACTGCAAATGTGAACAGGAGTTGGTCTAACCCTCACTAACTAGTGGAGGGGAGTAACACCTCGGCTAGTTCAAGCTGTCGCCAAAATGTATCTCTATAGAAAAGAGCTGAAAGTTTTGTATTTGGTGCCGGAACAGTTCATTATTCGTGAAAAAAAAAAAAAAAAGGCATATTTACCTTCTACATGGCATACTTCTGCCACAGCACCGTGTTCAAGAAGGTAATCCAACCACAGAATTTGCTTTGTTGATAATCGATCATTTGGACCCTTAACTTCAACTATACAACTTTTCTGTGAAAGAGAACAAGATGTGAGAAAGTAAATTTTGAATAAACTAGATTTAGAGATGTAATATAAAAAACAAGCTTACTGCTCTTAGCATTTCAGTGGTAAGAACGTTTTACTGTATGTATAGGTAGTCGTCGACTTAGAAACTACGTAACTTTTGACTGTTCGACTTGACAACCACGTTCTTCATGCCGATGACGTCAAGTTTAATGGAAATTGTACACTCATAGGACAAATATTTCCTTATAAATAATTATTTTCTTTTCTAAAAATGACCAAATTTCTTTGGGTAAGTTAGTATCTCCTTTTACTGACAATATATAATATCCATTTCTAAATAAGAAATACATTAAGAAGCTTTAATATACAGTACTGTATGTCGAGTTCACATCGTATGTCTGGTGACATCATATTTTGTGCGGAAAGCGAGAGGGTAAAGAGTGATTTCATTCCAATAAGCTACCGAGTAATATTAGTATTCCCGTTCACGAAATGTCAAGTAACAATACAAAGTAGTTCATGGGTCTACATTGGTTGAGTTTATTTAGCGTAAATTTAAATAAAAGATAGTTTTACGTTGAAATATCTGTTTCGATGTTACTCTTTTTAAAATATCTTATTTTAATTTTTCATTATTTCTCAAATTGTAAATTCATTTCCTCACTAGGCTATTTTTCCCTGTTGGAGCCCTAAGGCTTATAGCATCTTTCTTTTTCAACTCGGGTTGTAGCTTAACTATAGTAGAACCATTTTACGAGCAAACTTCAAGCTCACTTGCGGTGTTACCGTTTCTCCTTAATCCCGATGCCTTTGCTTCACTACGAGAAGGGAAGGAAAATGACAAACCAGGAGATATGGCATATACGTTGCCACATCTTCACTGGGTCAGTTCACGAAGGCCTTTGGTCAAATCCTATTACTGTAAATGCTTGAAGATTAGCTTCCGCATTCAATGTCTCGCACAATAGCCTTCCGTAAAACACCATGGAGAGTTTCCCGCATCGTGGTTTTGCCCAGAAGAAAGAAAAATGGCATAAAATGTCTATCAGTTTTTTTTTTAAATAGGAAAAGGATAATGAACTGTTAAATTTGGAATTGACCAAGCAATCAAACATGTCACAGATGCAACAAACATATAAAAAACGACAGGTTCAGATTTGCAAAGAAAATTGGGTCAACACTATTAAGCATACTGATAACATTTTAAAGGAAACATAAAAAATGACGTCTGTATAAACTAATTCATCAAATCTTTTATGATAGAACTAACTTTATCTGACGAAGAGTCACCATAACCACGTTTGCTAACTGAACCTTTGTTGTAAAAACTTTTTGTCCATTAATTAAATAAATTCTAAAACAATACACTCACCAATGTAAATATACTATATTAAACTTAGTTACTTACCATATTTCGCGTGTCATAAGACGCACCTTTTTTTCATGGAAATTGCCCCCCAAAATCACCCTGTGTCTTAACACTCAAGAAAAAGTTGTTTAGGGGAGTCTGACACCCCTCAAACACCAAGCTATTGACATACAAGCACTAAAATTCACAAGAGATAGAATATAAGACTACAATTATCATTCATATGTAGTAAATTAATTTATTTTTATAATACACTCCATTTAATGGAGTACAATAGCAAATTATTTGTTTGGGTAATCAGCTGATGACTCGCCAGCCCCCTTCTACAAGCAAACATGCCAACTAGAGGTCTTGTAGCAAACGACACTATGACATAATAGTTGTTTATGCAGTATATATCTTTTTTTTCTCATATTTTGTTCCGAAATAATACAAATAGACAGTTGCTGAATACACCTTGGAAAAAACTTCTGTTAGGTGAGTGCAGTTTTACCAAGTTAGCAGAAACGTAACTAGACCTAGAATCACATAAACAGTAGCAAAAGTATTCCACCTTAAAGAATTTCTAGATTTCTTTAATCAATAATTACATTTTTGGGCTCAGGCCATGTCGTCCTGATGGAAGGTTCCTATAAGTAGCTTCCTAGGGTAAATTTGACTAGTGTACAGTGATATTCCCAGAGAATTTACCTTTAGGTCTCCAGAATTCTAACTCCTAGCGCGAATATCCTTAAAATTTCTCCTAAGGATATTGCATAAATCAGGGGACGTATATCTTGATACGACACATAGCAATCTTCACCCCGAATACCGTTTCGCTTCGAGGGAGAAAGTGGCAAATTTTGAAGGGGAGCTGATATCAAGGTTACCCTTTTCCCTTACTACTTTGAGTATCCAGATGGCGCTGTACGTAGCCGCCATGTTCATTCCTATAAGTGTAGCGCTATAGCTCGGTGATTTTCCCAGTTGCTCTTTCGTTTACGCTCTATTCTTTGGATTCATCATGCAATCTCCAGCCTCTGGAAAGTTGAGTATTTAATCTTTACATTGTATAAATTTTAGCTCCTGCCTCACAGTGAAATTAGGTTAAATCAAATGAGAGAACTTTTGCCTTAACCAGAGGTGTCATGGGCACTGTCGTTCATTACGCATGAATTATTTAGTTAGCCTAAACGACTTTCCCGGTGTTAATGGCATGAATAATTCGAAGCTATTCAGTCTTCATTGCTAGGAAGTTATTTATATTATGCAGATTGTATTCTTGATAGTTTCGGCGATTTAGGTAACCGAACCTTGAATGTGCTAGGTTTCCTAGCCTATGCGTTTTAGTTTACTTTCATACATGATATAATAGACATTCCTAGTGAATTAAAAATTAAATGAAGCTATCTAGGCAATTCATACATGTAAGATACATTGATTGCATACATATATTCATTTTCCTCTGAGATCTTATATGAGAGAGTTTCGGTGATTAAGGTAGTCGAATCTCACCCGCCACTAGGCTACTAACCTGGTGGCTTTAGTATACTTTCATACATGTTCCCCGGTTACCCTCGAGTATCATTTTATCAATTCAGGCGGAGATAGATATCTCCTAGAATTATCATATAAATCGATACTCGTCTCCAGTGGAGATTTAAGGGTAATCTCTCCTTCCCTCTGAGTGTAGCCTTAGGCTACAACCTTAGTTAGTCCTACCTTCGAGTAGACACTCGGGTTTGACTAGGCTAGTGTTTTCTGTCTCTTCCCTTGGCCGCAGATAGCAGGCTTTAGGTTTTGGTCAGAACCTCAGAGTATATGGTCTTTTGCCAGCAGGGTGAATAGTCATTCCCCTGCCGGACTAGGCTGCCGTCATAGGAGGCTAGACCTCCCTAGGCTGCACTTGATGTGGTTGTATGATGCCACCACCTTCTCCCTGCAGTCTAGAAGACTAGTCCTGTGCTCACAGACCCTAAGCTGAAGAATAGACATTCTTCTGCCGCCTAGGATGGCGCAGGCACTGGAACTCTGTTTCTCCCTTGTTTAGAAGAGGCAGAAAGTTTGCCGCCGTCCTCCTAACTGTATTGGCAAACCCTAGGCTGGAAAATAGATATTCTCCTGCCGCCTAGGATTACGCCGATACTGAAACAGAGTTTCTTGGGGGTGTGGTGGGACCGGCAACCCTGCCGGCTCCTTCCACACCTCATACAGGACCTTTTTCCCTCCCCCTTCTGTCCTTTAGTGATGGCCTAGCCATCGCAACCCTTTGGCCGTCGTCCTACAATCTCACTGCTTGCCAACGGGTTGTGGGGCCGGCCGGGGCTCCTACATGCAGCGGCTTAGTCACTCAGCTTTCCCTTATGGACGCAAGGCTTCGAGAGAAGCTGTGCCAGCTGGGCCGGCTGCCGGCGGGAGACCCCTTTACTGTAGAGTGTTCTTCAGTCCTCTCTTGGACTGCCAACCACATA
Source organism: Palaemon carinicauda (assembly GCF_036898095.1). Lineage (NCBI taxonomy): Eukaryota > Metazoa > Arthropoda > Malacostraca > Decapoda > Palaemonidae > Palaemon > Palaemon carinicauda. Next base: position 48,893,566 of record NC_090761.1, on the reverse strand, counting down.
CCAGTGGCCGGCAGAGACCGGCAATGGTTTGTGTTTGGGTGGAAGCCTGAATGATACATTCTCTCCTTCCATTTGAACCCTCTTTCTGGAGGAAGGCAGTAAGACTAAGTACTGTACTTACACCCTTATTTATTGTTAATACACAGTTAATAAGGTTCCCTTCACTCCTTGCTTTCTCTCTCTCTATCGGCTAGTACCGCTGGGTACTAATCTAGCCGGCAGTTGCCGGCCGGGTTGATGCTGCTGGCCACTACCCCAGTGGACCAATGCGCCGACACTGCCCCAGCCGGCGGGTGCCAGCAGGACTAACCCAGCCGGTAGGTGCCGGCCGGGTTGATGCTGCCGGCCACTACCCCAGCCGGCAAGGCGCTGGCAGGACTAACCTAGCCGGCGGGTGCCAGCCGGGTTGATGCTGCTGGCCACTACCCAAGCCGGCAAGACGCCAGCTGGACTGTGCCGCCAGATGCTAGCCTTGCAGGCAACATGCCGGCTAAAACTACAGTTTATGATTATACAGTAGCCAGTATATTTGCAGTATAGATTATACTGTAGACAGAAAACTATAGTATAAAATATACAGTAGTTATTTTTCCAACATACCCTGTGTATCCATGCACAGTCTATTGTTGAGACCAATTATATATGGAAAGAAAAGATTTCTTTCCACATTCTGATAGATTTTCAGTTACAATTTACCCTCATTATTAAAACCTTTGGAAAGTCAGTGTTAAGTTACACTTAACTATCCTTACAGGTTAGAATTCTTTCATTGGGTTTCCTGAATAGGAAAACTCTAGGTTTTAATTTTGCGGGAGGTCGCAGCAATTGGCTGGACAGGAAACACAAGTATGTGTCTTTCTTAATTCTTTTCTAGTTTGTCTATCCTAAGCTATATGCAATAATATGCAAAAATAATAACAATATTTATATAGTTTTATCAGGTGTGATGAACTACTGCATACTCATTTATTTTTCCTCTCTTTACAGGAGGACCATCCCAAGTGCCTGAGAGTCTTTTGCAATGTGAGGAGCAAGGACTTCTGTGGCCATGTAGAGTGCAGGGCTCATTCTCTCTGCTCCATCTCCAAGGGACCTCTGAAGTACTGGGACCCCCAGAACTGCAATGTGTGCAAGGCCTTGGTTACTGAGACTTTTGATGACCCCAAGACAGCGGAGTCAAGGGATGCAGCACGGAGTAAGCTGTGCAGATGGGTTCGTGGCTTTCAGAAGAATGCCACGGGGCCTTAACTTCCGAGTGAACGGATGCGTGCCTGTCTGTTCCCTATGGCGTCTGTGGATGCTGTTATACCCCAGCTTCAACCTGAGATCCCTTGCGTTCAGATTTCCGTAGATACGGACGTCTCTTGACGCAATGAAGGACATCCACCTAGATGAGAGGATGTCGGAGGTGTCTGAGGACACTGAGAAAGACCTTCCAGCGGAAGGTCTGGAAGAGGAGTCTATCCTGGCTCCCGAGACTGAAGAGGATGACATCGAATCAGAGTCTGTTTCGTCGGTTCCGGTCCCAGAACCAGTACCCTCTACGTCTTCTACTCCTCCATCGGATGACATGAATAAGGCTTTGGCCAGTCTCATGACTATGATGGCGAGTCTTCGTAGGCAGAACGAAGAAAGGGACGCTGAATTGAGGAGAAGTATGGGCCATCTCACCGCGTCCCGTGGGTCTCAGAAGAGACTCAACGTGAAAGATCTTCCTCCTTGCTCTGATGTGAACCCTTGGAGGCATGCAGAATACATGCCGATTACCAATGGGAAGATTTTAATTTCAGAAAAGCTGGGGGCTGTCCTCATAGAGGATGTTGACTTTTGGCCCAGCTTCAAGTCTTACCCAGACTGCTTCGTCCACTTGAAGGCAGAACCTGTGTCCAAGGAGGAAACAGAACCAAAAGATGTCATAGTTCTTGACCATGGAAAAGCTCAGGCTCTGTTGGCAAGTAGTCTGAAAGACAAGGGCTTCACTAATTCAAAAGTGCCAGCCCTAAGCAAGAAACACCCTTCTTTTCTTGCTCCAGCTAAACTAGCCTTCCCCTTTACAGAAAAAGGGTTCAAGGCAGTCATGAAGGCAGTGGACGCAGGGAAACCTTGCCCTACACTCGAGGAGTTAGACCCTTATCCCTAGTCCTGCCTACGGACGACAAGGACTGGAAGAAAATACACCTTACCTTCTCAGTTGGGAAATTGGAGGCGGATATTGCTGGACGCCAGTTCAGCGAAATCTCCCTAAGCTGTCCGACTTTCTCTTGCGTAGAGAGCAAGAGACAAAGGAGAAACTTGCCACATCCCTGTCCCTCCAGATTACCTTGGAGCCAATGGCAAGCAACAACAGATCCCCAGACATGTACATGGTCGTAGCCAAATCACATTTGGCAACGCTGGTCAAAGACCTATATGGCTTCCTTAGGGCCAGACGTGCATGTAGGGAGTTGGTGTTTGCTTCGGCTGCAGTGAAACACGAACCTAGAAAGCTGATAGCTTCCAATACCTGGGGAAAAGACCTCTTCCCAAGTGAAGTGGTCAAAGAAGTAGTGGACAAGGCCGCCACGGAGAACAGGAATCTTCTCCAAAAGTGGGGCATGTCGGCGAAGAGGAAGCCTTCCCCGGATGAGGGTCCCCAACCAAAGAGGAAGACAAAGAGACCTAGGTTATCCTCTCGCCCTGTCAGAAAACAGCAACAATAACTTCCCGCAGTTCCCATGACCGCGGTGACCCAGATGGTGGCACAACCCCAGCCTACCTGCCAGATGGTGCCTCAGCAGCTGGTTGCCCAGTCACCAGATTTTACTCCTGCATATGAGAGGCAGACCACTACCTTTCATCCTAAAGGTAGAGGGTTGAAAAGGGGCTCCTCTAGATACCCTCCAAGAGGAAGAGGGGGTAAGGGAGGACGCGGTCAAGGAGGCAAGTCCTCCGGACAGTCGAAGCAATGAGATGCTTCCGGTAGGAGGAAGACTCCAAAAATTTCAGGATTGCTGGACCTTCGATCCCTGGGCCCACAGCCTAATAACGAACGGACTAGGTTGGAGCTGGAGTGCAGCTCCACCATCATTTCCTCAATTCTTCCAACACTCCACCCCCGTCCTGGAAGAGTACACCCGAGAACGCTTGAGCAAACGGGTGATAAGGAGGGCAAAGTCCATCAAATTCCAAGGTAGGCTGTTTTGTGTTCCCAAGAAGGACTCAGACAAACTCAGTCATTCTGGACTTATCGTCACTCAACAAGTTCAGGATGTTAACCCTTCAACCCATAAGGACCCTGCTGCCAAAAAGGGCGTACACAGTCTCGATAGACATGGCAGATGCCTATTGGCATATTCCAATCAACCGTCCACTCTCCTCCTACCTAGGATTCAGGCTACAGAAGAAGAAATATGTCTTCAGAGCCATGCCCTTTGGCCTAAACATAGCCCCAAGGATTTTTAAAAAGCTTGCAGATGCAGTCGTTCAACAACTACGCCTAGAAGGTGTCCAGGTGGTTAGCCTACCTGGACGACTGGCTGGTGTGGGCAGCATCCGAGACGGAGTGCATGCAAGCATCCAAGAAAGTAATCCAGTTGCTGGAACATCTGAGATTCAAGATCAATGTCAAAAGTCTCGATTATCTCCAGCTCAAGAGTTTCAATGGTTAGGAATACATTGGAACTTGAAAGTCACACCGTCTCTCCATTCTCCCAGGGAAGAGGAGAGAGATGGCGGGATCTGTCAAGAGACGACTGAAATCCAACAGGATATCAAGATGCCATCAGGAGAGAGTACTCGGTTCTCTTCAGTTTGCATCAGTGACAGACCCAGTGCTAAGAGCACAACTAAAAGATGCATCAGGAGTCTGGAGAAGATACACATCAAATGCTCAAAGAGGTCAAAGAGGACTGATACCGACTCGACTACGATTACTTGTCAAGCCATGGTCGAAGGCCAAGAACCTGAAGAGGTCCGTGCCCTTGCAACCACCTCTACCTTCAGTCATCATCCATACGGACGCATCAAAGGAAGGATGCGGAGGTCACTCTCACCAACGGAAAGTCCAAGGAACTTGGTCTTCTCTATTCAAGACCTTCCACATCAACATTCTGGAAGCCATGGCAGTCTTTCTCACGCTGAAGAAACTGTCCCCTCGCCATTCAGTCCACATAAGACTGATCCTGGACAGCGAGGTGATAGTGAGATGTTTGAATCGTCAAGGTTTGAGATTACCCCAAATCAACCAAGTGGTGTTGGCCATCTTCCGCCTTGCAGAAAAGAAGAGATGGCATTTATCAGCAGTTCACCTTCAAAGGTTACGCAATGTGACAGCGGATGCTCTATCCAGGTTCACGCCGATAGTCAGAATGGTCCCTAGACGCAGGATCATTCTCCTTCATCTTATGTCAAGTCCCAGAACTGCAGATCGACCTCTTCGCGACGAGCGACAACAAGAAACTACCTTGTTATGTGGCCCCATACGAGGACCCTCTAGCGGAAGCGGTGGACACCATGTCCCTCAACTGGAACAGATGGAACTTGATTTACCTGTTCCCTACAACCAACCTCTTAATGAAGGTCCTCAACAAGCTGAGATCCTTTCAGGGAACGGCAGCGATAGTGGCTCCCAAGTGGCCAAAGAGCAATTGGTTCCCTCTGAAGCTGATGCTGGTCCCTCTGCTGGACCCAGTAGTGACTCAAGTACAGAAGTCGACTGTCTTCGCTTCATCACAGAAAACCCAAAACCTTCATCTCATGATTTTCTCTCCTTAGCAGTAAAGAAAAGGTTTGGGATGTCGAGAGACAGTATAGACTTCTTAGAAGAATACAAATCCAAGTCTACTAGAAGACAATACGAGTCATTTTGGAAGAAGTGGGTTGCTTTCATCAAGGCAAAAGGACCAAAAGAAATCTCAACAGATTTCTATTTAGCCTTCTTTATTCACCTTCATAAACAAGGTTTAGCAGCCAATACAATAACAAAGTGTAAATCAGCCTTGACTAGACCTCTGCTATACGCCTTCCAAGTAGATCTGTCAAACAAAATCTTTAACGAGATCCCTAAGGTTTGCACTTGACTTAGGCCTGCAGCACCTACGAAGCCCATTTCATGGTCCTTGGATAAGATCCTACACTATGCTTCAACACTGAACAATGAGGATTGCTCTCTGAAAGACTTAACCCAGAAAGTCATATTCTTGTTTGTTTTAGCCTCGGGGGCCAGAGTTAGTGAAATAGTGGCCCTTTCCAGAGATGAGGGCCATATTCAGTTCACAGAAGCGGGAGAACTGAATCTCTTTCCTGACCCAACATTTCTCGCCAAGAACGAGCTACCTACCAAAAGGTGGGGTCCCTGGAGAATCTGCCCTCTGAAGGAAGATGTCTTGCTGTGTCCAGTGGCGTGTCTAAAGGTCTATCTTCGTAAAACTTCAGACTTCAGGGGAGGACAGCTCTTTAAAGGAGAAACCTCGGGGTCAAACCTATCCCTAAAACAACTAAGGGCGAAGATCACCTATTTTATTCGCAGAGCGGATTCTAACAGTACACCCGCAGGTCATGATCTGAGAAAAATTGCTTCGTTATTGAATTTTTTCCAATACATGGACTTTGAGCGTCTTCGTTCACATACTGGATGAAAGTCATCCAGAGTGTAACACTATGCGAAGCAAGTGCAAGAGTTGAAACGTTTTGTGGTGGTGGCAGGCGGGCGCGGACGGGATGCCGAATGCATTTTTGCCGAAGGACAAGAAGCAGAAGCCAGGAAGCCGAACGGACAGAATGCCGAACAGACATAATGCCGAAAGGACACAATGCCTAACAGACGTTAAGTCGAACGGACAAAATGCCGAATACTGCTACGACTAAATGTAATTATAAGCAAATATATATATTTTTTTCCTTTAGTCCAGTAAGAAAATCAATGATTATTTTTTTTTTTATTCAGAACACCTGTAAAAGACAAAAGGACGTAGGCCTGAAATAAAAGTAAAATGCTTGATAATCATTTTATTTCTACAATATACTACATACAATATGTGTTTATTTAAAAGATAAAATGTGTCGGCTGGGTTAAAAAAAGTTAAAAACCTACATAGTATAATGTATAAGAGAAAAAAAGAATATTTAAAAATTGTGAGCTAAAGACCGTAAAAAAGTTAATCCTTCATCCTTATCATAAGAAAAAAATATGGATTTTATCCTATCGTTAATGGCATCGTATTTCTTGTTAAGTCGTGTTATATCAATCCCTGCAAAAGCTTGTTCAATTAGAATTTCATTACATGCTTGTTCATTTCTGATAACCTTTAGTAATTTGGCGAATGTTGGATGCGTTATGTTGATTCTCTTTTTAAATGCCTGATGCCAGCCTTCAAGGGAATTGTTTGTTCTCGGTAAATCATTATTAACGCGAGTGTGAACAGACCACAAATCAACATCAAATAGTGGTTTCCTCCTTCGACCTCGCTGGATTATCCCTAACCATGTACTTTCAAAGTAAACCAAAAAATCACTTAACAATTCATCCGTTTCAGCATCTAAGATATTTACCAATTCGTTAAATAATTCATGTACATCTGCGGGTGGAACGAAGGCAAGTGCTTGTAACTGCTTGATAAAAAGTGCGTTATTGGGTTCAACATACCACTGCTGTAGACCACAAGACTGGATGTTTCGCCATAAACATTGGCCAAAATGAAAAAAACAACCTGATAAAAATGTATTAGGAAAGTTTTTTTTAATGCTATTTATTGTTGCTCTTTCGAAATCAACAGTTATTGAATCAGGATCCTGAACACCTTTGCTTTTTAAAAATCCAAAAATTTCGTCATACGTTTTTTCTTCTTTGTTACTAGCAATACAATATACCAGTAGCAAGGTTTTATTTTTTGAAACAATGGCATGTAAAGTATAAAGCTGCTTGCCTAAAGGAGCGGAGTCAAATGTGCCATCGGCAAACCATGCTCGTTTTTTAGATAATAATTCCAAGTTAGTTTCTGTCGATAAAATTGTAACGGAGGTGGTTTCATAAAGACGAAAATTCTCGCCACGGCTTGTCTTATCCAAGTCTTCACTTTCTTCATTCTTTCTTGCTCGTCTTACCATTCTTGCAAGTGTTTCTCTTTTAGGTATAGAACCAGCAATGCTGAGTGGCAGTTCTTCCAAGACTTTATTAATTATGCGGCTTGTTACCTCTTCTGTTTGTTCTGCTGAATTCTTCATTACATCCAAAGATTTTAAAATTATATTATGAGCACCATCAGAAGGATGTGAATGTTCTGAAGCCTGTCCATGTTCGACATCACTAATCGTTCTAATTCTTGCATTGCACTCTTTTCGTCTCTCACATCTCCAGTAAGTAGTTGCTTTAACAGTTTTATCGACAACGTATGAATATCCATTATGAAGTAACTTTCGGCCACCACGTCCTGTCTTGGTAAATTCCATGGTTAAACTGGCTTTTTTAAACAAATAAATTCCATAGTGAAATTCGAGTAAAGGAAAAAAATATAAATATAAATAACTACAGCGCATGAATAGTAAACTAGCATATTGTTACTTAAAGAAGTAGTTAAATAGTAATTATCAAATTAGTTAAAAGTTAAAGTTGGAAGAAGAAAACAATCTTAAATACGGTATTTTCTTATTTTTTTATCCATTAACGATACTTATCATTTACATAATAATTTTCTTTTTTATTTATGGCTGAAAGATTAAGTGATTGAAAGAATGAATAGATAAATGAAAGAAATCATTTATCAATTTGCAAGAGAGATATTTATATAGAGTATATAAAAAGAGATATAGTCATTATTCGGCATTTTGTCCGTTCGACTTAACGTCTGTTAGGCATTGTGTCCTTTCGGCATTATGTCTGTTCGGCATTCTGTCCGTTCAGCTTCCTGGCTTCTGCTTCTTGTCCTTCGGCAAAAATGCATTCGGCATCCCGTCCGTGTACCGTGGCAGGTAGTGTCCTAAAACCTGTCGTCTAGGGCTGCGAGGAACAGTGAATTGATTGGGACTGTCAAAGTATGGGTGAAGGTGTTGCCACTTCACAGTGTAATACTTTAAGATAAGTGTTAATCTAGTTATTAAGGTGAAGAAACATAGAGACAACACTTGTGCTATGTGTTCTTACACAGTGTGAAGTGACAATCAATGTCACAGAAATGCATATAAGAAAATTCAATAAATTTTCAGTTTTGGTGGCCCTAATAATTTTTTCCCTTTCAGGTGAAATAAATATTTTCTGGTCTTGATTGTAAAGCATGTTTCTTATTGCATATATTAACACTATGTTATATATGTTGATTTTGCTGGTTATTTATTACCAATAAATACTTGATGGGTATTTGCGTCTTATTTCGCCCCAAATTGATTTCAATAAAGATATGCTAGAGTATTATTTTCCTTTAATAATCTGCATATGATATATGAACAAAATATATATTTAATACCTTTGTTCTCCCATACAGCGAGATCTGTATGCTCTTGATATGTTTGCTCATATGGTATATGTAAACTTTTGTTCCTACACGAGTACAAACTTTACCTGGCTACGCATACAGCGAGACCTGTATGCTCTTGATGCTATGCTTGCTCATATGGTGTATGCAATCCTCAAAACTCTTTCCTATGTCTAGTATGACTCTTCCCTGCAGGGAGCGGGAAGCACTAACACGGTTTATGATTAGCAGTAATGACGTATAACGGTAACGTCATATGTCTCTATGGTCTGGATGACCAAGGAAAATTGTCCTGAGGTTAAGACACATTTGGAAAATCCACATATACAGTACTTTCTAAATAATTCTCTGGTAACCTTCCATCAGGACGACATGGCCTGAGCCCCAAAAACGGATTTTGAGCAAAGCGAAAAATCTATTTTTGGGTGAGATAGCCATGTCGTCCTGATGGACCCGCCCTCCTTTTCTATAGAAAAGGCCTTGGCAGGATCCCTCCTGAAACTACTATATCTGTAGCACCTTGCTCAACGCTACAAGGAATAAACATGGCGGCGACGTACAGCGCCATCTGGATACTCAAAGTAGTAAGGGAAAAGGGTAACCTTGATATCGGCTCCCCTTCAAAATTTGCCCCTTTTCCCCTCAAAGCGAAAACGCTATTCGGGGTGAAGATTGCTATGTGTCGTATCAAGATATACGTCCCCTGATTTATGCGATATCCTTAGAAGAAATTAGGAGTTAGAATTCTGGAGACCTAAAGGTAAATTCTCTGGGAATATCACTGTAGTCAAATATACCCTTGGAAGCTACTTATAGGAACCTTCCATCAGGACGACATGGCTATCTCACATCCGTTTTGTGTGAAAATTTTTAGGCTATACAGTATTAGGAATTTTGGAAATATTACTAGATTTTATCTCTTTACTAAAATTTTATGAAGAACCTTTGGCAACACTGCTTTCATGTAAACAACACTTGAAACACCAAACATGTAGTTGTGGTGGAAACTACGACAGGCTTAGTGGTTTCTTATATGAATACCTGTATGTAATAAAATTGGGATAATCGGCATATAGTTGAAGATTTCATAATACACCCAAATTAAGGAAAGTTACTGTGCCAAACAATAATAATGCTAACCAGGGATTTCTGCTAAGTTTTTAAAATCCTCATTTTTTTTTTTTAAACTGCCAAGCTAATTCAAGGGTGCGTCTTACCACTTGTAGCGTCTTATGACATGGGAATTACGGTAAATCCTTTGTAAAGAATCTTGTCTTTTAATAATCAATCAGAATTGTGAAATGAATTTATTTAATATCAAAAGTAAGATTATTTCTGTTAGTATGATAATCTTTTTATAACAATTTTACTCTTTGTTATATCTAAGAGTTTCAACTTGTCACCACGAGGTTGAAAACAAAAAGAGCAAAGGAAGCAATTTTGAGAGAGTATCGAATTAAAGGATTATATTCTTAGACCATTCAAATCCGAGTGAATGACTTATTAGCTGACCCTTTTCTCCTTTTCTTGGCTCGCCCATAGATTAAAGCGGTCAAGCCATGCGTACTTTAAAATTGACCCAAGAGAACTGGCAACGCCGCCAAAGGGTTACGAGTTCGCTCCTAAAATGGTTTGACTATAGTTATACTAATACAGTAATAATAATAATAATCTAATAATAGTATACTAATAGGCCAAATATTTTCTTTAACATTATAAAAATGAAATAATTTTGCTTGGTAAATAAGTAATTTCTTTTATTTCTTGCAAGAAAACAGAAAGGATTTTACATATTTCGGGAGTCATTCTTTGTCAAGATCACGTCATATGTCTGGTGACGTCATATTACTGGCGGTAGGCAAGCTGGCAAACCGAGTGATTTCATTTTGATGTGTTACAGAGTAATCTTAGTATTCCCATCATTGACACATTAAGTAATGATATTCCCATATAGAAACATTGAGTAATGATATTCCCATCATCAAAACATTGAGTAATGATATTCTCATCATCAAAACATCAAGTAATAATGCCAAGAGTTTCGGTGGGCAGTATCTTTTATGAGATTGAAAAACTTCACATAAATTAAAAAAAAGATGTACTGTAAGTCTGATGACATCATATTTCTGGTTGAATGTGAGCTGGCAAACCCAGTGATTTCGTTTTGATGTGTTACCAAGTAATCGTAGTATTCCCATAATTGAAACATTGAGTAATGATATTACCATCACAAAATATCGAAAAATGATGCCAAATGTTTCGGTGGTCAGTATCAGTCGTTATGAGACTGAAATACTTCCCCTTCCATTTAGAAAAAAAAAAGAAATACTGTAAGTCCGGTGACCTCATATTTCTATTGGTAGGTGAGCTAGGAAACTGTGATTTCGTTACAATGTGTTACCGAGTAATCTTAGTATTTTCATCATTGAAACATTAGGTAATATTTCCATCATCAAAACATTGAGTATTGATATTCCCAACCTCAAAACATCGAGTAATGATGCCAAGTGTTTCGGTGGTCAGTATCAGTTATGAGATTGAAACAATACCCAAAAATTAAAAAAAAGAACTACTGTAATTCTAGTGACATCATATTTCTGGTGGAGGGTGAGCTGGCAAACCAAGTGATTTCGTTTCAATGTGTTACCGAGTAATCTTAGTATTCTAATCATTGAAACATTGAGTAATAATATTCCCATCACCAAAACATTGAGTAGTAATATTCCATTCACTGAAACATTGAGTAATGACATTCCCATAATCAAAACATCAAGTAATGATGCCAAGATTTCAGTGGTCAGTATCAGTTGTTATGATATTGAAATACTTCCCATAAATTTAAAAAAAAAAGAAGTACTGTAAGTCTGGCGGAAGGTGAGTTGGTAAACCGATCGATTTCATTTCGATGTGTTACCGAGTAATCTTAGTATTCCCATCATCCAAACATTGAGTGATAATACTCCCATCATCCAAACCCCAAGTAATGATACCAAGTGTTTCAGTGGTTAGTATCAGTTGTTATGATATTGAAATGCTTCCCATAAATTTAAAAAAAGAAGTACTGAAGGTCTGGTGACATATTTTGGGCGGAAGGTGAGCTGGCAACCCGAGTGACTTCGTTTTGTTTTGTTACGGAGTAATATAACAAATTTGTAAGTTGTTTGTATTTTTCCTAGTACTATATACAAACCTGGACCTATTTACAGGGGTATACTTTTGGTGTAGTTGAAAGACAAACCATGATAATTTTAGTGAGGGATAACTACCCCATCCGCCAGTTACTGGGTGGGGGGGGGTAGAATGGCTACCCCGCTCACTTGCACCTCGCGGCTGAGTAACCACCTTGTTTTATGGCAGGACTTCTCGGGGGACAAGATGCCAGGCCAATTTGTATTAACAGCTCCAGGTTTGTATTCTAGGAAATATACAAATTACTGTACTTACAAATTTGTTTTTTGGTAGCCTTCTAAGGGATATTTGCTACAGTGATACTCCCAGAGAATTAAACCGAAGGGCTCCAGGATTCTAACTCCTGGCGCGAATATCCAATAAAGGATATTGCATAATATCAGGGAATGTATTCTAGATTAGACACATAGCAATCTTTACTCTGAATAGATTTACCTCTTTGATGTAAGGGGGAAGAGTGGCAAAAGAAGGGGGTGCCGTTCTAGGTACCCGGTGGACCTCCTTCCCTACTACTACCGCGACGCCATTCCTTTTCTTGTAGCCCTCTAAGCGTGTTGTGCTCCCCGTTAACCCGGTGTTTTGTTACAAGTTTTGGAATTATCATCATGCAATCTCCAGCATTTTTATCTTCTGGAAAGTTGAGTATTAATTCTTTTCATTATATAGTTTTAGTCTCCCCTTTCACAGTTAACTTTCAATAATTTAAGTGTCTTTGGGTGAACGTTGCAGAGACCAGAGGCAGCCATTTTACGACTGCAGTCGCTCGTTACAATTGCATTTTATTTAGTCAGTAGGGCGAAATTTCCCGGTATTAAGCTATAATGTTAGCTAGTACGGCATATACAAGCTGTGATATTGCATACATGAATATTATTCCTCTTCCTATTATGTGGCTTTACTTATCGTATGCGGCGGGAACCCCGGTGGTACCAACTACCTTGGCCGGGGCTCCTACCAGAGCTAGACTACTCTCGCTTATATATACGTTAAAGTAATTCCTCATGTTTAGCCTCACCCTATCATTCCTTCTCGTTTCATATGAAAGTTAACATTCTCTATAATCTATAGATAAGTTACGACATTCATTCTCTCTCAGAGAGAAGAGGTTAAACCCTTCCTCCCTCCCCGAGTGTCGCCACCATTCATTGCTGTCGAGTAGAACAAAGTTCTTACTGCCTCTGGCTTTGATTTAGATAGTGACTAACTCAGGGTGCCCTTGTCTTGCCGCCGACGATGTCGTCAACACAGGAAGCCATGCTTCCTCAGTTCATTGTTTGAGGAAGGCGGCATACCTCCCACCAACTCTGATATCAATGAACTATAAGACTCTCTACCCTTCCCCTTCTGTCCTTTAGTGATGTCATAGCCGTCACAAAATTCTTCCACCAGTATTCTCACAGTCATCTCGGCTTGCTAGGGTGACTGCGTTACCGGCTGGTACCCTGCCGGTAGCAGTTAGTTCAGCCGTCTCTGCCACCTTCCTCCTTACTCCCTTCCTTCACAGAAAGTGAATAATATTGGGGGGAAGATTGAGTCGGCTCCTGACGGCTGCCGGTGGGAACCTAACATACTTTGGGAAGTCCTCAGCTCTCCCTTGACCTGCCATCCACATTCATTGCCGCCGACGTCATAGCTGGCGACAGGCCTTTTGTGGATGGGTGGAAGCCAGAATCTGACAGATTCTTTCCCTTTCCATTGGAACTTTCATTCTGGCAAGGAGACAATAGGCAGTCTGATAGTCCTCCTACACTTCCAACTGTTATGTTTAATCATAATAATAGGAAACTCTCCTTCTTAACCCTTTTTCTCTCTATCAGTTAGTACCGCCAGGTACTAACCTAACACCGACAATGCAGCCGGCAAAACTACTGTATACAACTATACAGTAGTAAATGTTTTCTAACAAACTCTGGGTTTCCTATCGCAGACAATTGTTGGGACCACGATATTCTGTTGAGGTTGAACACTCCCTCAACACCCAGATAGTTTTCCTCGATCATCAGGGACCTAAAATACCCGATCGGTATTAATATATACTACAGGTGGATAATGTTAGTATAAGACATTTACTAATTCTAACTCTAGTTCCTAGAGTTTTTTCTACCTTGTATTCTCCCTATCAGGGAAACTCAATATTAACAATGACGAAGGTCTCAACAATGGCCTGGGAGAAGAAATACAGATGTGTCTTTTCTACTTCCTTTCAAGCTTACTATCCTAAGCTACCATAAATAATAGTGATTACTCTTGTTAATAAAAATTGTATGCTTTTATATCACTGATATAGAAAATATCAATACTCATTTGGCCCTTTTCCTTTACAGGGGGAGCCGATGGAGAAGTGCGCAGCGTTGTTCTGTAACCACAAAGGGAAAGACTTTTGTGGTCACACGAAGTGCAGGACTCATGCCCCCAACTGCATCGTGTCAGCAGTCCTCAGGTATTGGGACCTGAAGGGTTGCCCCACCTGCTTAACCCTGCTGGACAACGGCTTCGGAGAAGGCCCCCCCCCCCCCCCAAGTCACCATAGAGACTAGAGATACAGCAAGGGAGACCCTTCGCAAATGGGTAAGAGGGTTCCAGAACAACTATCCAGGACCATACTTACCCAATGACTCCCTAAGGTGCCTATTGTTCCCCAAGGCTCTGCCAAGTGCGGTGGTGCCCCAGGAACAGATCCGGCCCCCCTTCATACAACTGAAGCTCGACTAGTACATCAATAGGCGCTGGAAGGCATGGACATCCACCAAGAGAGGATGTCAGAAGTGTCCACTGACACTGAACAGGACCTACTGTATGGTGGCCCTGAAGAAAACGTGGAACCTCCACAAGCGGAGGAAGAAGGATCCGTATCAACGGCAACAGAAGACCCTCAGTTTACCGTGACAGCATACCAACCTATGCCGTCAACATCCTCGGCTCTAACTCCACAACCAGTTGCCCATGTCAACAAAAATTAAGAGATCCTAACATCGATTCAACGGACGATGGAATTGTTCCAAAGGGAACAAGAGACGATGTGCGAATCACTCAAGCAGCAGCAGATACTGTTACAGGAGAGGATGGACCGTCCCAGATCCACCAAGGGCACTGCTAAGAAACCCCTTAGAGTGTCGGATCTCCATCACTGCTCCGAAACTAATCCCTGGAGGTATGCGGAGCATATGACCATGTTGAATGGGAAACTGTTCTTCTCTGAGAAGTTCGGGGCCAGGCTGATTGAAGAAATTAAGTTATGGCCTAACTTGTCGGCCTACCCAGAGTGCTACGTGAGACTGCGGGATGAAAACGCTGCCCGAGAGGAAACGGTACCCAAATAGGTCATTGTTTTCGAACATAACAAGACGCAAGCCATCCTCCTAAAAGCCTTGAAGGGAGCCGGGTACACCAACTCCAAAGTCTCAGCACTGAGCAAGAAACACCCCCACCTTTCTTGCTCCTTCCTCCATCTCTTTCACCTTTTCTGAGAAAGCACTAGACTTTGCCATCAAGGCAGTCGATGAGGGCAAACCCTGCCCAACCCTAGAGGAATGCAAACCATTCTCTCTAGCACTGCCTACCTGCGAGGAGAAGTGGAAGGATGTCCACCCAACCTTCTCCGTCTCTTAAGTTGGATCCAGAGATAGCAGGCTAACAGTTCAATGGGAACCTTTCGAAGTTGCCAGACCATCTTCTGAGGAAGGCACAGGAGTCGAAGGAGAGACTTGTGGCCTCCCTCTCTCACCAGAACTCTGGAAATAAGTGCAGGTCAACATAATGCCCCAGAAATGTTCATCTTCCTGACTAAGTCTCATAATGGGTACCTTTGTGAAAGACATATGCTTTCCTCAGAGCGAGGAGAGCCTGTAGAGAGTTCGTTTTGGCCTCAGCAACCATCAGACACGAACCAAGGAAGCTGATCACCTCATGCATCTGGGGTAAAGACCTTTTCCCACAGAAACTGGTCCAAGAGATCATTGCCAGAGCAGCCACGGAGAACAGGAAACTTCTTCAAAAGTGGGACATGAACTCGAAGAGGAAATCTTCCTCGGACGGAGGTCCCCACCCCAAGAATAAAAAGGCAAGGAGACCACGTAGACCTGTACAACTCCCCGCCGTGACTATGACCATGATGCACTCAGACCACCTTCCAGATGGTCCCTCAACAACTGGTAGCCCAGTCACCAGTTTTCAACCCTAACTTTGAGAGGCAGTCGACTTCCTTTTGCCCCAGTCAGAAAGGAAAAGGCCCTAAGACAAGTTCTCCCGGAGGTAACTTCTCTCGGGGCCGAGGAGGACGTGGTCGTGGAAACAAATCCGCAGGACCCCCAAGCAATGAGGGGTTCCAATTAAGGGGGCAGACTGCATCACTTTCGGGACCACTGGACCTTCGATCCCTGGGCCTACACAGCCTAATCACGAATGGACTCGGGTGGAAATGGAGCAGAACTCCACCCCATTTTCCAGAATTCTTCCAACACTCCACCCCCTTGTTAGAAGAATATACCGCAGAACTCTTGAACAAGAAGGTAATAAGGAAAGCGAAGCAAATCAAGTTTCAGAGAAGGCTGTTTTGTGTTCCCAAGAGAATCAGACAATCTCAGAGTCATTCTAGACTTGTCTCCACTCAACAAGTTCATTGAGAACAATAAGTTCCGGATCTTTACTTTGCAACACATAAGGACCCTTCTGCCAAAAGGGGCGTACACAGTCTCAATAGACCTAGCAGATGCTTACTCGCATCTTCCAATGAGTCACCCTTTCTCCTCCTACCAAGGATTCACACTACAGAAGAAGAAGTTTGTCTTCAGAGCAATGCCCTTCGGACTGAACACAGCACCAAGGATATTCACGAAGCTAGCAGCCACAATCGTCCAACAGCTACGCTCCGAAGGAGTTCAAGTGGTAGCATATCTAGACGATTAGCTGGTATGGGCAGCATCCAATACTTCTTCTCTGCAACCAGCCAACAAGGTGATCCAGTTCCTGGAACACCTAGGCTTCAAGATCAATCGCAAGAAATCTCGTCTCTCTCCAGCTCAACAGTTCCAGTGGCTAGGAATCCAATGGGACTTAAAGAAGAGGAGAGAAATAGCGGGATCTGTCAGGAGAATAATCCGTCACAAGAGGATTTCAAGACGCCAACAGGAAAGAGTATTGGGCTCTCTCTCCAGTTCGCAGCAGTGACATACCCGGTGCTAAAAGTACGTCTCAAAGATGCATCAGGAGTCTGGAGGAAATACGCATCAAACGCTCGAAGAGATCAACTAAGGTTGACCCCGACCTTGTTGCGCACGCAGTTGAGGCCGTGGTCAGCAGCCAACAGCCCAGTACAGACAATTCCCGTGCAACCACCACAACCATCAGTAGTGATACACACGGATGCCTCCCTGGAAGGATGGGGAGGCCATTCTCATAACAAAGAAGGGCAAGGGAATTGGTCGCACTTGTTCAAAACCTTTCATAACAACATTTTGGAAGCTATGGCAGTTTTCCTGAGGTTGAAGAAACAATCCACTCGCAGATCAATCCACATCAGATTGGTCCTGGACAACGAGGTGATAGCAAAGTATCTAAATTGACAAGGCTCGAGATCACCCCACATCAACCATGTGATGTTAGCCATCTTTTCACTGGCAAGGAGGAAGGGATGGCACCTATCAGCAGTTCACTTACAAGGGCTCCACAATGTGACGGCAGACGCTCTATCCAGGCGAAACCCCATAGAGACAGAATGGTCCCTATTATTATTATTACTATCCAAGCTATAACCCTAGTTGGAAAAGCAAGATGCTATAAGCCCAGGGGCTCCAATAGGGAAAAATAGCCCAGTGAGGAAAGGAAATAAGGAAATAAATAAATGAAGAGAACAAATTAACAATAAATCATTCTAAAATAAGAAACAACGTCAAAACAGAAATGTCATATAATAAACTATCAACAACATCAAAAACAAATATGTCATAAATAAACTATAAAAAGACTATGTCCGCCTGGTCAACAAAAAAGCATTTGCTCCAACTTTGAACTTTTGAAGTTCTACTGAGACGCAGACTCATTCTCCTTAATTTCGGAAAAAGTCCCGGAACTGCAGATTAACCTCTTTGCAACGGTTGACAACAAGAAACAACCTCGTTACGTAGCCCCTTACATGGACCCTCAAGCAGAGGCGATGGACGCCATGGCCCTAGATTGGAACAGGTGGAGTTGCATTTACCTGTTTCCACCAAGCAATCTGCTGCTAAGAGTCCTCGACAAGCTAAGATCCTTCACAGAGGGACCCCAGCAGTAGTGGCCCCCAAGTGGCCCAAAAGCAATTGGTTCCCTATAGTCCTAGAGCGGAAACTATCTCAACTGATCTAGAAGTCGGCTGTCTACGCTTTATCCTCGAGAACGAACAACCTACATCTCATGATTTTCTCACCCTAGCGGCGAACAAAATGTTTGGAATCTTGAAGGATAAAGTTGACTTCATCGAGGAGTACAAGTCAAATTCGACTAGGAGACAATATGAATCGTCATGAAAGAAATGGGTGTCCTTTATGAATACAAGGAAATTGACAGGGATATCGATAGATTTCTGTCTTGCATTCTTCATACACGTGCACGAACAAGGCCCGGCCTCTACTACAATTACCTTGTGTAAATCGGCCCCGGTTAGACCACTTCTGTATGCTTTTGAGGTGGACCTCTCTAGTGAAATCTTTAATAAGATCCCAAAAGCATGCGCTAGACTCAAGCCAGCAACCCCACCAAAGCCCATCACGTGGTCTTAGGACAAAGTCTTGTACTATGCTTCGAACCTTAACAATGAGGATTGTACTCTGAAGGATTTAACACAGAAATTCATTTTTCTGTTTGCAATAGCCTCAGGGGCTAGAGTTAGAGAAATAATAGCCTTATCCAGAAGCGAAGGCCATATTCAGTTCCTAGACTCAGGAGAACTGAACCTTTTATCCTGATCCTGCCTTTCTTGCCAAGAACGAGCTACCCACTAAGAGATGGGGTCCTTGGAAAATCTGCCCACTGAAGGAAGATGCCTCTCTGTGCCCAGTAGTGTCTCTTAAGGTCTATTTTCGAAGAACTTCAGACTTCAAGGGAGGACAGGTCTTCAGAAGCGAAACCTCAGGATCAAACCTATCTTTAAGACAACTGAGAGCGAAGCCCACCTTCTTTCTTCGCAGAGCGGATACTGACAGTACACCTGCAGGTCACGATCCGAGGAAAGTTGCTTCTTCGTTGAACTTCTTTCAACATGTGGACTTTGAAAGACTCCGCGCATACACTGGGTGGAGATCATCCAGGGTCTTCTACAACCACTATGCAAAGCAAGTACATGAAATAAAACACTTTGTGGTGGCGGCGGGTATTGTCATTAAACCCGTCGTCTAGTGCTGCGATGAACAGTGGACTGTTTTGGGACTTTACAGTGCATCAGGTGCATGGGTATACTTAACCTCTAGTGCAGATCACAGCGATGATCAACATACTGTTTTATATAGGGGCATAGCTGACCAATACACCAGTGGCAAGTGAACGTTTGTGTCACAGTGTTTATGTATTTCCGAACATCTGAACATGTCAGAGAGAATTAGCTTCACATCTCCATTGAGTGGCGTTATTCTGATAATGTATTTATATATTTTTTCTAAATGAGAAAATATGGACTTTGATGTGTTGTAATGCTGGATCAGATTCATACTTTGTTGTAACTACATTTGATAAATTAGTTGCAAAATAAAATACATAAAACGTATTTGCGTCTTATTACTGCTTCCTCAGTTATAGACTAATAAAATATACTAGAGTTTTATTTAATCCCTGTATAGGGCTTATAGCTTGAAATCACAATAACGATTTCTGAAAGAACGAATCTTACATTCTCATGGTAAGTAAAAAAGGTAAGCTCCAAAGTTTTCCCTTTTGTTCCAAAAGAAATACAAACCTTGAATCCTTATTGTCGATGTCGACATTTTCCCTCCTGGGGCACTAAACCAGCTCCAGGCTTAGTGGAAATGACAGATCTATTAAATTGCATATACAGGTCTAGTAGACCAGATAAGGAAAACTATTCTCGAGTATGCTTCCATCAGGACGACATGGCCTGAGCCCCAAAAACGGATTTTTAGCAAAGCGAAAAATCTAATTTTGGGTGAGTGCCATGTCGTCCTGATGGACCCACCCTTTTGCTGACCCCTCCCAAAATTACTTTATCTGCGGTCATTTCTGCTTAACGACAAGAAAAGGAATGGCATCGCGGTAGTAGTAGGGAAGGAGGTCCACCAGGTACCTAGAATGGCACCCCCTTCTTTTGCCACTCTTCCCCCTTACATCAAAAAGTTTAATCTATTCGGGGTGAAGATTGCTATGTGTCGTATCTATAATACGTCCCCTGATATTATGCAATATCCTTTATTGGATACTCGCGCTAGGAGTTAGACTCCTGGAGACCTTCGGTTTATTTCTCTGGGAGTATCACTGTAGCAAATATCCCTTAGAAGGCTACCTAAAGGAACCCTTCCATCAGGACGAAATGGCACTCTCACCCAAAAATAGATTTTTCACTTTGCTCAAAATCCGTTATTTGTTCCAGCGTAAATACAAACCCTCCGCTATTTGGGGTGACTTACTCTTAGGAGGGAGGAAGTCCTCACCAACTGGCCTTGGTCATGACCCGGGGTCCTCTCTATTTCGATCTGTGATCGATAGTAGACAGGACCCTACCCTCGCTAAAATCAAGTGCCGATATGAGGTACTACACTGACAGCAGCCTGTAGAAGCTTGTGTGTGAGTGGAACTAACAGTGAGGCTTGTCTTTAACATAGGAACTCAGTGAGGCTTGTCTTTAACATAGGAACTCTAGTACAAAACCTATTGTTATTAAGACTTACCCAATACCCTCCCTCAAAAAGGTATTGGGGACGTAACAAGTATTATTCTATACTTAGGAGGCACAAGGGAAATGAGACTTACCTGCAGCGAGGTGAGGTCAGCTATGCTGAGGCTTGCGGAGCTGTTTTCCCCAGAGGGGAGAAGGTGAAAGGAAGAAAGGAACCAGATATTCTTACTCATTTACCCCAGACTAATACGGGTAACCTCAGCCCTCAACCCTCTGCTACTTGTCCATCCAGGAGTCTGAGGTGTTTAGACCATTTGTTGTGTGACCACCATAGGACCGATGGAAAAGGTCTCCATGTTCCTGTGGGTTACGTCTTTGCAGGTACTGTAGTGGGCCGTGAAGGTCGATTGACGCTTCCACATGCCCACTAACAGTATCTTTGGATGGAGGAGGGTCTAGATTGAGAGCAACCTCAATAGCCTTCCGAAACGGGGGCGAGCTGGTGTCGTTCTTTTAAGGTAACACCACAGACTCCTCACTGGGTAAAAACCCCAGCTGATGGGTCTTCGGTTGCTGAACGAAGACTCTTTATCTGAAATGGGCTGCACCTAGGGTACAGCACACTCACATTTTGAGTCTTGGCAATCAACTCAGGGATGCTATTTTCAAATGTGGCAATTATTTACTTTTTTAGTTCAATTGTCATTCTCACTGTCTTCTTCTCTTTCTGCTCACTTCTGGCTTTCTTTGGACCCATTATGAATGCCCAGTTCATAAAAAAAAAGTACAAAAATTTAGATTAGCACAATCTAAAACACAAGGGAACGCGCGAATCTTCCTTCGATGGCAGGCTGGCTCAAATTGACTCTGTGACATTTTGAACTCAAAGTTTTTGGTCAAATACCGATTTGTTCGAGTTGTGAGTTGTTCGAGTTGTGAGTTGTTTGAGTACCGAGGTTCCACTGTACAGTATTACGATCTTAAAATCGTTACAGGTTCTTTCAATATCTAAACTAAAATCTTATGACAACCAAATAAAACATGGGAAATGAATATAAAAAGACTCACAAAAAAACCACATGTTTATTCAAAAACTTACAAAGAAAATCAATGTTACTTATTCGGTTACTTTAACTGACAAATCAAATCAATCAAAACATTAATAGAAAAGGGGACCAGTCAGTGAGGTAGAAATACTTAAGGAATAGTTTCCAACAGCTGCTGAGACAATACTGGTACGGAGGCCTCAGGCTTGAGGAGGTCGGCTGAAGTTCAGATAAAACTGGCACGATGACTTTAAATTCGAAGACGTCACAGAAAGGGTGGCATCAAGATGGGACATCAGAAGTCTTCCTCAAGAATACGATAATAGTGTTGAACTATACTGCCGGCCGACCACTCAAAGTGAGCGGCGATGACCCTGAGAAAGAGCAAGACCTAAGTCGAGCTCTGAGAGGGCTGCACTCCCTTCCCCCAGCAGATTCCATGTAGAGGAGAAAGCGACGACAGCAGCTGAACGGAGGAGTAGCCAAATGATGAAGATTCCCATGTGGCGGCAGCCAAGTCTAAAGGAAGGCTATCCGCCTATAGGATGACCAACGTCCCAGAGGAAGGATCGGGTAGAAAAGGTTCTACGTACTTGAGAACCTGCTGTACTAAGCTACAACACAACACATTCACTGTAAAGAAAGTCTACAACATGTATATAAAAACATTAAGAATGTTTTCATATATGTAGAAGAAAAACATAAGGTAAAAAGACAAAGATTAATGGCCGTCTATAAAAGGTGAGGAGGAAAAGCGGCAACAACCACTCTCCCTCTGAGCCAGAAATAAAGTGAAGTAGAGTCACAGGTGTGTGAGTGAGAGGGGTAGCTGGCTAACCCCCCTAACCAAACCCCCAACTAGCGGGATGGGTAGTTGACTGTCGCTAAAATTCTAATGGCTCGTCCTTTCAGCTTCGCCGGAAGTAATACCCATATAAATAGCGTTAGTTTGTATTCCAGTTACGGAACAAAACAAAGAGAAAATAACATGATTAATATGACAAATTCGAAGATAATTTGTATTTTTCCTAACCATACAAACCTTAGCTATTTACAAAGGGTATTACTTTTAGCGCAGCTGAAATGACGAGCCAATAGTTTTTAACGAGGGTTAATTACCCCCGCGCTAGTTAGCGGGGGGTGGGGAAGGGTAGCTTGCTACCCCTCCCCCCTCCACACACCGGTGACTTGCTTCACTTCACTTAGAGGTAGGACTTGACTTGGGGGTCAGGGATGGCGGGCACATATGTGTAAATAGCTAAGGTTTGTATGGTTAGGAAAAATACAAATTATCTTCGAATTTGTCATTTGTTCCGTAACCGAAATACAGACCACGCTATTTACAAAGGGTGACTTACCCCTTAGGAAGGGTGGAAAGTCCCCAGCCTTACTGACTTCGCCTTGCCCGGGGGCTCGATCCCTCAGTGAGCAGCACTAGAGAGAGGGAGCCCCTGTACCTCACAGGTTCCTAGCATCGCTAGGAACGAGTGGCCTACATAAGCAGTGTGAGGAGGAGAGTGTGACTCGTCCTATGAAGTTGACCTTGAGACCTTCAGATAGGAATTCTAGGATAGGACGTTCCCCATACCACCTCGTCAGGGTATGGGAGACGCAACAGTATTAAGCTTAATACTAGGAGCACAAAGAAGCATGGGTTACCTGCAGAGGTCGAGGTCAGCTATGCGAGGACCAGGATGCTGCTTCCCCAAGAGAGGGGAGAATGAAGAAAGAAGTAAGGGTCAGACATACTCTTTCATTCACGCAGACTAAGACCGGGTAACAACGCCCTCAACCTACTGCTACTTGTCCAAAAAGGAGCCTGAGGTTAGACCAGCTGTTGTGCAGCCACCACAGGGCCGATAGAGAACGTATCGAGGCTCCTGTGGGTCACGTCTTGCAGGTAGTGGGCTGTGAAGGTCGTTTGACGCTTCCAGACCCCAGCTTGAAGTACCTGCGTCACAGAGAAGTTTCTCTTGAAGGCCAGGGATGTAGCAATACCCCTGACATCGTGGGCCCGAGGGCGACGTGACGGAGGAGGGTCAGGATTCAGGGCATGGTGGATAACCCTTCGAATCCAAGCTGAGATGGTGTTCCTGGTGACCCTCCTCTTGTCCTGCCTGTGCTCACAAACAAAGCTCGCACATGAGGACGGACTGCAGCCGTTCTCTTCAAGTAGTACCTCAGACACCTCACTGGGCATAGTAGCAGCTGGTCTGGGTCGTTTCTTACAGAACGGAGACTCGCGATCCTGAAAGAGTCGAACCGAGGATACGGCACTCCAGGATTCTGAGTCTTGGCCACAAACTCAGGGACGAACCTGAACGTTACCTCCCCCCATCCCCTTGAATGGGCGATGTCGTACGAGAGACCATGAAGTTCACTAACTCGCTTAGCCGAGGCCAAGGCGAGTAGGAAAGCCGTCTTCCAAGACAGGTGGCGATCGGAGGCCTGGCGTAATGGCTCGAAGGGAGGTCTCTTGAGAGACCTGAGGACTCGAACCACGTTCCAAGGAGGGGGTCTCACTTCCGACTGGGGGCAGGTAAGCTCATAGCTACGTATGAGTAAAGAGAGTTCTAGCGACGAAGAAATATCCACGCCCTTCAATCTGAAGGCCAAGCTTAAGGCTGAGCGATAGCCTTTCACCGCCGAGACAGAAAGGCGCATTTCTTCTCGCAGATACACAAGGAAGTCCGCTATTGCTGGAATAGTGGCATCGAGTGGAGAGATACCCCTTCCACGACACCAACCACAAAAGACTCTCCACTTCGCTTGGTAGACTCCCTCAGAGGACCTTCGCAGGTGCCGAGACATTCTCTCCGCAACCTGTTGCGAGAAGCCTCTCTCCGCGAGGAGACGCTGGATAGTCTCCAGGCGTGAAGCCGACGCGAGGCTACGGCCCTGTGAGGGACACCGGAGTGGGGTTGTCTGAGAAGCTCGTGTTGTGGAGGAAGCTCCCTTGGGAGTTCCGTCAGGAGTTGCAGAAGGTCCAGAAACCATTCCGCGTGATGCCATAGCGGAGCTACTAGAGTCATGGAACAGTTGACCGATAGTCTGGTCCTGTTGAGCACCCTTCTCATCAGACAGAATGGTGGGAAGGCGTACACATCGATGTTGTCCCACCGTTGCTGGAAAGCATCTTGCCAGAGTGCCTTGGGGTCCGGGACTGGTGAGCAGTACAAGGGCAGCTTGAAGTTCAAGGCTGTCGCGAACATGTCCACCGTCGGGGAACCCCACAAAGTCAGGACTTTGTTGGCTATCTGAGGATCCAAAGACCACTCGGTACTCACTATCTGCGAAGCCCTGCTCAGACTGTCGGCGAGCACATTCCTCTTGCCAGGAATGAAGCGAGCTGATAGTGTTATCGAGTGGGTTTCGGTCCACCTCAGAGTCTCTACTGCAAGATGGGATAGCTGTTGCAAAAAAGTGCCTCCCTGCTTGTTGATATAAGCCACTACCGTGGTGTTGTCGCTCATCACCACCACGGAGTGACCCGCCAGGGACCGTTGGAACTGCTGAAGAGCCAGAAAGATGGCCTTCAATTCTAGCAGGTTGATGTGTAGGCATTTTTCTGATTCTGACCAAAGGCCTGAGGCCCTCTGGTTCAGAACGTGCGCCCCCCACCCTTCTTTTGACGCGTCCGAAAACAGAGTCAATTCCGGGGGGAGGACGAGAAGACTCACTCCCTTCCGCCATTGAAGGGATCTCATCCTGAGGCGGCTGTTTGGAACCAGACGGGCCAGGGAGGATAGGTGGCCTAAGAGACGCAACCACGATTGGGCGGGGAGTTCTTTTCGCCTGAGGAAAGGCTCCGCCACCCTCCTCAGCCTTGCTATCCGGTCGTCTGATGGAAAGGCTTTGTGGAGATTGGTGTCTATTAGCATGCCTAGATAAACCAGTCGTTGGGACGGCTGCAGAGAGGACTTCTCGAGGTTTACCACGATCCCCAGATCCTGGCAAAGATCCAGAAGCCTGTCTCGGTGCCGAAGAAGGGTCGACTCCGAGTCTGCTAGGATCAGCCAATCGTCTAGGTAACGAAGGAGACGAATGACGTTCCTGTGCGCCCAAGATGAAATCAGGGTGAACACTCTGGTGAACACCTGAGGAGCTGTGGAGAGACCGAAACACAGCACCTTGAACTGGTAGATCTTGTTGTCTAGGCAGAATCTCAGGTACTTCCTGGAAGACGGATGGATTGGGATCTGGAAGTACGCGTCCTTTAGATCCAGTGTACACATGAAGTCTTGTGGTCTCACCGCAAGTCTGACCGTGTCTGCTGTCTCCATGCTGAACCGGGTTTGTTTGACAAACCTGTTCAGAGCTGAGAGATCGATGACGGGTCTCCAGCCTCCAGTAGCCTTCTTTACAAGAAAGAGTCGACTGAAGAAGCCTGGGGAGCCATCCACGACCTCCTGGAGAGCACCCTTCTCGAACATGGTCTCGACTTCGGCCTGAAGGGCCAGCCCCTTTGCCGATCCCGTGGCATAGGAGCTCAACAACACTGGATTCGCTGTCAGGGGAGGTTGAGATGACGTGAACGGGATGCAATAACCTTGGCCGATCACTGAGACCGTCCAAGCATCGGCCCCGTGTTGCTGCCACCTGCGGACGCAACGCTGAAGGCATCCCCCCACAGGTGGACACGCAGGGGGACTGCCACCCCTAGGGCTTGCAGCCGCGGCCGCCACCACTAGGAGTCTTGCCTACCCTGGAGGACTTACTGGCCCTCTTGACCTTGGCTGGAAAGGGCTGGGGCTTAGACACCACTTTCTTAGCTGCCGGTGCCTGTTTGGGAGCCTTACGAGGCTGTTGCTGCTGTTGTGGCGGGGCTGGAGGCTTATAGGGCCGAGTTGTAAGGGCCCTGTGGAGGAGGGAGTCCGTGCTAGATTTCCTCCACCTCTCAGCCGTTCGCTCCAAGTCTTGAGGCTCAAACAGGCTCTCCCCCAGAAGGGAAGCATGTCGGAGCCTACACACATCCACGGCGGGGACCTTCGAATGGAATCTCTCGGACACAGCATCGCGACGCTTCAACACCGAGTTGGCCCACAGGGTGGTAACCTGGTGCGCCAAAAACTCGATGGAGCGGGTGCCTGAGAGCAAGAAGGTCTCTAGGGCCTTCCTATTGGTCTCCTTGGACAAGTCCTCCGATCGCAATAGGATGCCCAGAGATCCTAGCCAGAAGTCCAGCCACGAAGTGGCCTGCATGGCACACTTAGCGACCTTCTCGTGGTTAAGGATCTCCGCCGCCGAGAACGACACCTGCCGGGCAGAGAGTTTCTCCAGGGGGACTCCCTTCGCCAGCTCCTCCACAGAGTGATGGAGAGGAAGAGCGAGGTTGTGCTCACCCAGGATCTCGAAATACCTCTTCTGCTGAAGGCGAGGAGGAGGGATAAGCTTGTTCCCGGCAGTGGAACGACTGGAGGAGGCAAGAAGTGCGAGCTGAGCGTTGGCCCTAGCTCTGGCACTCTTCAGCCCCCGAGACCAGGGCAGAGCTGCACTGGTCTTAGGGACCTTCCGAACGTCAAACACTTCATCCAGAATCGTGTCTTTGCCTTCACGGGGGGCGATGACTGGATCCGTAAGTCTGCTAAGTGTCCTTATCAGACTTAGGACCTGCCAGAAGGCATGTTCGGACTCTTGCTGTTCTCCTCCCTGCGGGCTGGCAGCTAAGTCTCCTGCCCCAGGAATCTCTTCCTGGGGTGATACGTGGACATTCCCCTGGGTAGTCGTGGGTTCCTGACGAATCCTTGCAGAGGATTTAGGGACGGTCTTGGAATCCTTGGGTTCCCTCCTGGGAGGGATACAGGATCCCAACAACGAGGTTCGAGGGGCCCCTTCCTCACGAGACGATTCTCCTGCTTGAAGCGAAGTCTTCCCCCTGGTGCCGAGGGGAAGACTACCGCCCCACTGGACTCACCTGAGGACGGAAAGGCCTCGTCCACGGGAGAAGGAGAGAGTACTCGTGCAGGAGATGGGACCTTCGAGACTGACCTCTTGGGAACCAACTTCGCCCTAGGGGAAGTCACCACGAAGTCCACTCCTCTCTTTCTCTTCAGCGTAGGAGAGACAGCCACTGGTTTGTCACCCTGGCCGGCGAGTGCTGGTTTCATAACCCTCACTAACGCCCGTGCCAGCGGACCAAACCAAGTCTGCTGCTCCAAAGGACACAGAGTCCGAAATCCTCGCTAAAGAGAAAGGGATCGGGCGATCCTTTGGAGTGGACACGACGGTACCTGCCTGAAAAGAAGGTGGGGAAGAATGCTGTACTGACCTGTCTTCATCCTGCACTACCAACCTGTGCTTGGATGGAGGTGAACCCGAGTGCCGTCTAGGAGCACGCGTCCCTGCTGCTACCACCGGCTGTGGAATTCGCCGCGAACGATGGTTGCGCGAGGGCGAATGGTCGCGCGAAGGCGAATGGTCGCGCGGGAGTGCGGGGCGAGCGATCGCGCGGGCGCGCAGGTGGATGATCGCGCGGGAGCACAGGCGAGCGGTCGCGCGGGCGCGCAGGCGAGTGGGCGCGAGGGTGGGCAGGTGAATGAACACGTGTCCGAGGCGACGAACGGAAGCGTTGGCGCGACGGCGAGGGATCGTGCTGCCGCGTAGGTGAGGAAGATCGCTGGCGATGTCGACGCACTGGTGTGCGATGGTGAGCAGCATGCGCAGGTGAATGACCGCGTAATTGTAAGCGATGGCCAGCAGCATGCGCAGGTGAATGATCGCGTGATAGGGTGCGATGGTGATCAGCATCCGCAGGAGGGCGATCGTTCAGGGTTGTGCGATGAGGAGCAGCATGCGTAAGCGGGCGATCGTTCAGGGTTGTGCGATGGCGAGCAGCATGCGCAGGTGAATGATCGCGTGATGGGGTGCGATGGTGATCAGCATCCGCAGGAGGGCGATCGTTCAGGGTTGTGCGATGAGGAGCAGCATGCGTAAGCGGGCAATCGTGCAGGGTCATGCGATGGCGAGCAGCATGCGCAGGAGGGCGATCGTGCAATGGCGAGCGATGGCGGGCGGCATGTGCAGGCGGGCGATCGCGCAATGGCGAGCTAGAATCTGGCGAACCATGTTCCTTCAGGAGCGTTGGCGAACGTCGGTGCGTTCGTTGTCGCTGTTGAATAGGCGATACTAAGATCGCCTGTGCGCGCTGGCAAGCAGGTAAACGCTGGCGAGGAGGTAATCGCTGGCGTGTAGGTGATCGCTGGCGAGCAGAAGGTCGACGCGTGTCCTGTGAGAGGACAGCTGGTGCGACGCGTTCACGAGCAGGAACGGGAAGATCGCTGGCGCGTTGGCGAACATGTGTTTCTGAGACACGCGCAGCACGATGTTGCGTAGCCACAGGACCAGGCAGATGGTGAGCAGGGAGCTCAGCAGGAACTATAGGGTGGTCAGAGACCGCAGGGCGATGGTCCTCAAATGAGCGCTGACGCTCGGAAGAGAGCTGACGAGCAGGAGAGCGCTGGCGAGGGGGGCAAACATCAGGAGAGAGCCGACGAGCAGGAGAGTGCTGGCGAGCAGATCGTCGACGAGCAGGAGAGCGCTGGCGAGCAGGAGATCGCTGGCGAACAGGTGAGCGCTGGCGAGCAGGAGAGCGCTTGTGCGTTAGCACTGCTCGCGTAAGGGAAGAATCCCTTAGCCCCGAAGGGACCGTTGCCCGTCGAGTGACGAGTTCTCCCGAAGGCGAAGATCCGGCAGGAGATGGTGAGCAGTCTGCAGAGAGGTTCAAGGAGGGCGGAGCAGTCGGTTGAGGCTGACAAGGAGAGTCCCCCCCGGAGGAGGAAGACCCAAAAAGGCGCCTCTTAGTCCCCCTGTAAGGGGAAGGGAGGCCCTTGTGGCGTAGAGGGCGGTGAGCCTTACGGCGGAGGCGACCTCGGGGGAGATCGTCGGGACCATCGGTCCTCCGAAGGGGAGTCTCCGTCAAAACACTTCCCTCAGAAGGAAGCTGGGCAGCAGTCGAGACCGAAGGACTCACTTCCCCCTTCGAAGGATGCACGGAAGGAGGAGAGCCTTGAGCACCATCACCAGCAACAGCACCTGCGGCGGAAGGCCCAGCCACGTCGGAGGCCTCTGTCACCACGACGTTGACAATAGACAGAGGGTCTACCTCCGCTACCACCGGCGACTGTTTAACAGCGGCCCCCAACGAGACAAGGTCAATAAGAGCGACCCTGGAGGGCAAGCCCTTAAGCCCCAGGGACAACCAAATCTGTAAAAGATCATCACTGGATAAGGCATTATTATCAATAACCT
Source organism: Palaemon carinicauda (assembly GCF_036898095.1). Lineage (NCBI taxonomy): Eukaryota > Metazoa > Arthropoda > Malacostraca > Decapoda > Palaemonidae > Palaemon > Palaemon carinicauda. The sequence continues at coordinate 48,863,822 of NC_090761.1, read as the reverse complement.
CCCCCGGAGGAGGAGGGGGAACCGCCTCGCTATGGGAGGCGACGCCCTCTCCCCCCACCGAAGGTAGGGAAACAGAACAAGGGCCTGCGCTCCCACTCGGACGACTCTCCTTAGGAGGCGGACGAGGGGGAGCTTCGGAGGAGGTTTGGGCGGCGGAAGAAGAGTCCCGAGAACCTTCCTCCTTCAAGGCTAACCCCGGAGGAGAACGGTTTCTCTTGGACTTCTTCTTACGCCGACGGCCAAACCTCTCCCACTGGGAGGCAGACCACTCCCTGCACTCACGGCATATGTTATCCTGGTCGCACCGTCGGCCCCGACATTGAGGGCAGAGGGTGTGTGGATCCGTAATAACATCCGACATGAAAGTCCCACAAGGACGGCCGGCAACTCCAGGGCATGTACGCATCGTAAAGAAAATAACTGAAGGTCAACTTCCAACCAATCACACACGCTGAAAAGAAAAAGCAGAAAATTAAAGGCTGTCACGAAGGCGATGAGCAGACACGTCTGATCACCGCCGAGCCAAAAGTGAAGTGAAGCAAGTCACCGGTGTGTGGAGGGGGGAGGGGTAGCAAGCTACCCTTCCCCACCCCCCGCTAACTAGCGCGGGGGTAATTAACCCTCGTTAAAAACTATTGGCTCGTCATTTCAGCTGCGCTAAAAGTAATACCCTTTGTAAATAGCGTGGTTTGTATTTCGGTTACGGAACAATAAATAGATTAGAAATGTACAGAATTGCGGCTGAATTCAAAGTGAGGTTTTCTCTACCTGTCAAGTGGGAGGGTCATGCCTCCCACCTGACGGTTAACCATTGTTTGCCTTGTTAAAAATTTAAATCATACTCCTAATAAAGGTTAACAGTTTTTATTACTTGTAGAAACAACCTGCTATTACAGTTAACCTTTAGGAGGAATAAAGAAATAGACAGAATGAATGTATAATATGGAACAAGCTCTAGGTTAAAATTAAAAAAAATTTGTTTACCATCCTAAAGATACTAAGTACAGTACTGTATTATAATAGAGGACATAAATACAAACCTTCTCATCAGGATTCCAAACAATAAGATCAGGAAATCCACTCCGAGTGAACCTGTGATCTAGAGCTAGTCGTCTACAGATAGATGCCACGACTGGTAATTTTAAGCTTAACACCAATCCCTGTGGATAATTAAAAACACATGTTAATCCTTGAAATTACTTGAATTCTTTGGTGAGGATACATCATTATACTTCATATCACTTAAGAGAAATGAGAAAATGCTCTAAAATGCTTGAATATGACAAATTCATAAATAATTTGTATTTTTCCTAACAATAAAAACCTTTAGCTATTTGCTAGGGGTTACTACTTATGGCAAAGCTGAAAGGACGAGCCTTTAAAATCTTAGAGAGGGTTGACTACCCATTCCACCAGTTAGCGGGGGGTAATGGGGGGAGCTTCCTATGGCTCACGCTCACACACCTGCGATTAGCTCACTTTGCTTGGAGGTAGGACTTCAAGGGGGATAGGGCTGCTGCTTTCTCCAAGAGATGGGAGGATGAAGAAAAGAATAAGAGCAGCCCATCAAACCTTTTCATTCATGCAGACTAAAACTGGGTAATAGTGCCCTCAACCTTTTGCTACTTGTACAAAAAGGAGCTTGAGGTATTATACCAGCCGTTGTGCAGCCACCACAGGGCCGACAGAGAACATATCGAGCTTCCTGTGGGTCACGTCTTGCAGGCAACAGGCTGTGAACGTATTCTAACATTTCCACACCCCAGCATATAGAACCTACGGCACCGAGAAGTTTTTCTTGAATGCCAGAGACGTAGCTACGCCCGACATCGTGAGCTCTGGAGCGACATGGAGGAGGGTCCGGATTCAGGGTATGGTCTACGACCTTACAAATCCAGGCAGAGATGGTGTTTTTAGTGACCATCCTCTTGTTCTTCCCTGTCCTGACAAAAAGTGCAGGCACATTGGGTCGGGCTGCGGCTCTTCTCTTGAGGTACAGCATCAACCTCCTCACTGGGCAGAGTAAGAGATGATCAGGGTCAACAGTTAGAGCGGAGACTCGAAATCTGGAAGGAGTCAAAATGGGGATCCACCACTCCCAGATTCTGAGTCTTGGCTAAAAACTCAAGGACAAAGCCGAACCTTACCTCTTCCCATTCCCTTGAATGGGCGATGTTGTATGAGAGACCATGAAGTTCACTGACTCGACTGGCCAAAGCCAAAGCTAGTAGGAACACCGTCTTCCAAGTGAGGTGGCGATCTGTTGCCTGGCATAATGGTTCATAGGGAGGTCTCCTTAGAGACCTGAGAACTCCAACCACGTTCCATGGGGGAGGTCTCACTTCTGACTGAGGACAGTTAAGTTCGAACTCCGTATGAGTAAGGAAAGTTCTAGCGATGAGGAAATGTCCATTCTGTTGAGTCTAAGGGCAGGCTTAAGGCTGAGCAATAGACTTTACCCGCCGAGACTGAAAGGCGTATTTCCTCATGCAAATACACGAGAAACTCCACTATTCCTGAATTAGTGGCATCGAGAGGAGAGATGCCCCTTCCACAACACCAACCACAGAAGACTTTCCACTTTGCCTGGTAGACTGCAGTTCATGATTTTTGCAGATATCCAGATATCCTGCTCGCAACTTGTTGCAAAAATCCTCTGAGAGAGGAGTTGGTGGATAGTCTCTAATTGTTAAGTTGTAGCGAAGCTACGGCTTTGTGGAAAATGTTGGCATGTGGTTGTTTGAGTAGATCGTGTCGTGGAGGGAGTTCTGTTGGAGACTCCGTCAGGAGTTGCAGAAGGTCCAGAAACCATTCTGCATGATGCCATAGCGGAGCTATGTGAGTCATTGAGAGGTTGACTGATGTTCTGGCCTTGTTGAGTACCCTCCTCATCGATGTTGTCCCACCGTTGTTGGAATGCATCTTGCCACAGAGCCTTGGGGTCTGGAACTGGGGAGCAGTACAATGGGAGCCTGAAGTTCAGGGCTGTTGCAAAGAGATCTACAGTCAGAGAACCCAACAAAGTCAGGACTTTGTTGTCAACTAGATGATCCAAAGATCATTCGGCACTCACTACCGCAATGCTCTGCTCAGATTGTCGGTAAGTACATTTCTTTTGCCTGGAATGAAGCGTGGCGATAGTGGCATCGAGTGAATCTTGACCCATCTCAGTATCTCAACTGTTAGATGGGATAGGAGCTGCGAAAAGGTACCTCCTTGTTTATTGATGTAAGCAACTACTGTGGTGTTGTCGCTCATCACCACCACCGAGTGGCTCGCCAGGAACTAGTGGAACCGTTGAAGGGCCAGAAAGATGGCCTTCATCTCTTAAGAGATTTATGTGGAGGTACTCCTCTGACTCTGACCAGAGGCCTGTGGTCGTGTGGTGCAGCACGTGGCGCCCCCCCCCCCTTTTTTTTTTTTTTTTTTTTTGAAGCATCTGAGAACAGCATCAAATCTGGGGGGAGGACGAGAAGATCCACTACCTTTCTCAGATTCTCGTCTGACACCCACCATTTGAGGTCCGTCTGTTCCACTGATCTCATGGGGATCAGGATGTCCGAGGAGTGGAAAGCCTGATTTCACCAGGACTTGAGTCGCCACTGGAGAGATCGAATTCTGAGGCGACCGTTGGGAACTAGACAGGCCAGAGATAAAAGGTGCCCAAGAAGACGTAGCCACGTCTGGGCTGGAAGTTCTCATCTGAGAAAGGGTCTTGCGACCTTTCTCAGTTTCATTATTCTGTCGTCTAATGAGAAGGCTTTATGGAGATTGGTGTCTAATATCATGCCTAGGTATACTAGTCTCTTCATAGGAAGCAGGGAGGACTTCTTGAGGTTTACCATGATCCCCAGATCTTGGCAAAACCTCAAAAGTTTGTCTCGGTGTTAAGAAGGGTTGATACCGAGTCCGCTAGGATTAGCCAGTCGTCCAGTAAGCGGAGGAGACAGGTGCCAATCCTGTGTGCCCAAGATGACACTAGGGCGAACACTTTGGTAAAGACTCGAGGTGCTGTGGAAAGACCAAAGCACAGCACCTTGAACTGGTATTGCCTGTTGTCTAGGCTGAATCTTAAGTACTTCCTTGAAGACATATGGATGGGGATCTGGAAGTAAAGGTTCTTTAGGCCCAGTGTGCAACATGAAGTCACGTGGTCTTACCGCTTGTCTGACTGTGTCTGCCATCTACATGCTGAACGGAGTTTGCTTGACAAACTTGTTCAGAGCTGAGAGGTCGATGACGGGTCTCCAGCCTCCAGACGCCTTTTTCACAAGAAAGAGTCGACTGAAGAAGCCTGGGGACTCGTCGAGGACCTCCTGGAGAGCACCCTTCTTCAACAGGGTCTGGACTTCTACCCAGAGGGCTAGCCCCTTTGCTGATCCCATCACGAATCCACTGTCATTAGATAAAGGAGTCTATTGACAGTGGATTCGTGTTCAGGGGAGGGAGCGGTGTTGTGAATGAGACGCGATACCCTGAACGAATCATGGAGATTGTTCAGGGTTCGGCCCTGAGTTGCTTCCACCTGTCCCAGCAACTTTGTAGGCATCCCCCCACTGGTGGACAAGCGGGGGGAATGCCTTTCCTAGCATTTGCAGCCTCAGCCGCTCCCACTAGGAAATTTTCCTCCCCTGGAGGACTTAGTGCCTTTCCTGTCTTTGGTCAGAAAGGGCTTCTTAGACACACTGTCTTCGCTGCTGTCTTGTTCTTCAAGGTCTTAGCTGGATGGAACTGCTGAGAAGCTTGTGGTTTATAGGGTTTGGATTTCCAGCCCTATGGAAAAGGGAGTTTTGGTCGGACTTCCTCCATCTCTCAGCAGCATGTACTACGTCCTTTGGCTCAAAAAGAGAAGATCCCTCTAGAGAGGAGTTCCTGACCTAGCGATCTCAGCATTCGGGACCTGCTGATGGAATCTCTCAGAGACAGCATCTCGACGTTTCAGAATGGTGTTCGCCCTTCAGTTTGAGACTTGATGGGCGAGAAACTCGATGGTGCGAGCACCTGAGAGAAGGAAAGTTTCCATAGCTTTCCTAGTGCGTTCCTTGGAGAAATCCTCGGTTCACACTAGGAGTCCCAGGGTCACCAACTAAAGATCAAGCCACAAAGTAGCCTGCAAGGCATACTTTCTGACCTTTTCCTAGTTGAGAATCTCAGCTGCTGAGAAGGTGACCTGACGGTTGGAGAGCCTCTCAAAAGAGACTCCCTTGGTGAGCTCTTCCAGAGAGTGGTGGAGTGAGAGCTGGACGAGGCTCGCCCAAAACAAAATACCTCCTCTGCTGGACGTGAGGAGGTGGAAGAAGCTTGGCGGTAGAGCCGGAATGTTGAGAGGAGGAGAGCTCGGAGAGCTGTTGGGCATTCTTTGTCCAGGCACTCATTAGCTCGTGAGATCAGAGCAAGGCTGCAATGGTCTTAGAGGGTTTCTGAGTGCCAAAGACACAGTCTTTCCCTCTAATGGGGGTATCTCTGGGTCGGTAAACCCGTTGAATACCCTGATGAGAGTTAGGACTTGCCAGAAGGCATGTTCTGACTCTTTCTGTTCCCCCTCTGAAGTAGGACTGGCAGTGAAGTCTCCTTATTCCACCCCAGAGAACTCCTATCGAAGTGGGTCGTGAACATTCCTAGAGTGACTGGTAGTTCCTGAAGGCCTGGAGGTTTTTGAAGAGAACTTTGGAAGAGTCTTGGAGTCCTTTGATTCCTTCCGAGGAAGGAGATAGGACTCCAGCATCGAAGACCGGATGGAGTTTGCCTTCCTGACTTCCGCTGGTGGTAGAGAACTCCCTGTGCGAGGAGAATTTTCCTCCAAAGGTGGAATGGAAGAAATTTGAACCTCTCGAGACTTCCTCGGCAGAGGTGAGGCAGAAGAGTGTCAGGAGGACGAGTCAGGAGAGACAGGCCTCGAAGGCCTAACAGGATTCAGTTTCCTTCTGGGGGATTTTACTGTGTCTGAGACTCCTCTTTTTCTCTTCAAGGGTGAAGCAGCCAAGGTTCTTTGCCGGAGATCTGCTGGAGCCGTCGTACGTTGTGAGGTCTCCGAAGACGAAGATGGTAATGTAGGCCTGATGACCTGTACAAAAAGGGATCAATGAGTCCCTGTGAGGAGTCTCAACCAATGGTTGCCGTGGGTCCGCCTTTGAAGATGGAATCTTCGGAATCTTGAACCCTTCTTTGGAACCTGTTCCTCCCGGCGCGCGCGCTGTACTGTATTTCCTTGAAGACGGATGGATTGGGATCTGGAAGTATGCATTCTGGAGATCCAATGTGCACATGAAGTCCAACGGTCTTACTGCTTGAATGACCGTGTCTGCCGTCTCCGTCCTGAACAGAGTTTGAAGAACAAACTTGTTCAGGGGTGAGAGATCTATGACTGGTCTCCATCCTTCAGTCGCCTTTTTCACAGGAAAAAGAAGTCAGCTATAGAAGCCTGGAGATCTGTCCAAGACCTCTTGGAAAGCGCCCTTCTGTAGCATGGTCTGGACTTGGGCCTGGAGGGCCAGCTCCTTTGGTCATCACTTTGCATAGAAGCTTACAGGAATTGGTTCCGAGTCGGAGGAGGGGGAGCTTGTATGAAAGGGACACAATATCCTGAACTGACCACTCTGATTATCCAGGGATCAGCCCCATGATGCTGCCACCTCTGCCAGAGGTGTTGCAGGATCCCCCCCCACTAATGGTCTGATAAGAAGATTGCCCTCCCTAGCGGGAGCGGCCATTTCAGCCGCTTCCTCTACCACCTTTCCTTCCTATGAAGGTCTTCCCACCTTTCTAGTCCAAGGACTGAAAAGGGTTCTTAGACACCTTAGTCTTTGATGCCGAGGGTCGGGAAGAGCTGGACTGATCTATGGGGGGTCGAGCAACCCTCCCATAAGGCCAAGACTGATGACCTTGAGTCAAGGCTCTATGGATGAGAGAATCCGTGGAAGATTTTCTCAACCTTTCAGCTGTTCGTTCCACCTCTAAACGATTGAAGAAGGAAGGTCCCTAGAGGGTAGAGTTCAGAAGGCACGTCACCTCCACTTTCGGCACCTGCTTGTGGAATCTTCCTATCACTGTATCCCTTCGCTGTCTCGAGCTTCCCTCGCCTTGGAATTCTTCATAGATAGTAGGTTGGCTAGGGCACCAACCACCCGCTGAGATATTAATGCTACAGAGTAATGGGGTACTTTAACTGGCCAGACATTACTACACTGGATCTTTCTCTCTGGTTACGGTTCATTTTCTCTTTGCCTACACACACACACACACCGAATAGTCTGGCCTACTCTTTACATATTTTCCTCTGTCCCCGTACAACTGACAACCCCAAACAACTCTTCTTCACCCAAGGGGTTACTGCACTGTTATTGTTCAGTTGCTACTTTCCCCTTGGCAAGGGTAGAAGAGACACTTTAGCTATGGTAAGCAGCTCTTCTAGGATGTCACTCCAAAATCAAACCCTTGTTCTCTAGTCTTGGATAGTGTCATAGCCTCTGTACCATGGTCTTCCACTGTCTCAGGTTAGAGTTCTCTTGCTTGAAGGAACACTCAGGCACACTATTCTATCTTATTTCCCTTCCTCTTGTTTTATGAAAGCTTTTTAGTTTATACAGGAGATATTAATTCTAATGTTGTTACTGTTCTTAAAATATTTTACTCTTCCTGGTTTCCTTTCCTGACTGGGCTATTTTCCTTGTTGGAGCCACTGGGCATATAGCATCCTGCTTTTTCAACTAGGGTTGTAGCTAAGCAATTAATAATAATAATAATAATAATAATAATAATAATAATAATAATAATAATAATAATAATAATAATAATAATAATAATAATAATAACTGTTTTGAAATCTTTAGATTCTTTCCTAGGAGGAAAGTGTTTCTCCAAGACCGTAATTTCCGAAGAAACTTGCAATTCCTTAGGCTTCTGTGATTTAGTACCTGTGATCTCTTCCTCCTCGAGGGGGAGAGATACAGGATGTTGATCCGGAGGCACAACTTCAAGGGGTTTGGGGTCAAAGGGGTGGATGGTAGTCTCCCGAGGAGAACCCATGTCATTGCTAGTACGCAGATGGATGGTGTCTAGGTGTGGGGGCATTACACGCTTCATCCTCCTTCTCTGCTTGGTCGTCATCCTGTCACCTGACTTGACCAGTGTTAAAGGGAGAGGTCCGGTAGGTGGGTCATCTGCAGAGCCCTGTATCTCTTTGGTATTGGGCCGAGGTGGTGTTGATCGTAACATTGAAGGAACAGAACTCTGAGTAGACCTCCTCCTCGGGAGTCACTCGTGACCGAGGAGGAGGTTGGGCAGGTGGAACGGGCAACCTCAGCGACTTCTGTAGAGAGGACACCAAGGTGCCAAACCAGGAAGGGAGCTCTCCAGCCCAAGACAAGTCAGGAGCTTCATTAGGGAGTCCCGGAGAAGGAGACCGCCTCTTAGTGTGTTGTTCCGAAGGGCCAGCTTCTGGTGGAGGAAGTTTCTTTGGCATCATGAGATGCTCTTTGGTGATGCACACCGGGAGATCAGTAGAGATAGGAATGTTAGCGTACTTGTTAGGAGGATCCTTAAAGCCTTCTGGAAAAGGGACTGTCCTGCCACCAAAGCTGTAAGTAGGGGAGGATGTCGTTGGAGGAATTGGATACTCACTAGCTCAGGAAACTATGGCTTCAGTACGCACAACACTCACCTGTTCAGCAGTTGGACTTGCTGGTGGAGGCGCTTTACGCGCAACAACGAGTGGATTGCACATGGACGTGCACGACTGACATGCGGAATCAAGAGATTCGCGCTCAATGGTGGCCGAATCGCGAGCAGAAGTCACTTTTTCGCACGCAACTGAGGGAAAGCGAAAAGTAGAAGGCCTCTGGAGCTCTTGTGCTGAAGGAACACTCTGCACACTTGAAGATGGGGGGCTGGGAGCCTCCGAGTGGGGGCAACATGCTGGGTGGGAGAGCGTTTGAGTGCGGCAGAGCTGATAGAGGGGTGGTGTGTAGGCGAACGCTTCATAAAGACACCCCAGGCTTTGAAAGGCTCTGGAGGTAGAGTTGACAGAGGCTTCTCTAAGGGTTGGTCTACATCATTTCCTTGTCCGGTCCGAGATCGATTGGAATGAGGGTTAGGAGATGTGCGCGGATGGAGAGCACGTGCGTCTACGATGTCCTCTAAATGAGCGTCTCCTTGATCTAGAGCGTTTAGAACACTTAGATTGTGATCGTCTAGTGACAGTCTTTCAATCGTGAGCGTCTAGCTTGTGATCTACAATGCTTGCCTCGTGATCGTGATCGTCTTGATTGCGAGTGCTTAGCGTGAGACTTTGAGTGCAAAGCTTGTGATTGTGAGCGCAAAGCCTGTGATCTTGATAATAAGCGCGAAGCCAGCGATCACAGCCCGCGATCGTGATCGCAAGGCTTATGACCATGTGTCTCTAGAGGAGGAACACAAAATGGAACTTGGGTTTAAGAGTGAAGCTCTTGATCTTGATTGCTATACCCTAGCTCAAGGGTGTCGCCTAGAAGATTTACGCCTAGGCCGCGATGACCTACGGTCTGTAAGGCGTGAAACATAGTACTATGATGCAAATGTCCATGGGACAAATGCTTAGATCGTGAAAGATCTCTCAAACCTTGTAAACGGGTTTGGGTGAACGTAAAGCTTGTGAGTAGGATCCTGTTACAAGACTGGATGTTGTCACACGTCCAGGTGAAGGGCGAGCAGGTGAAGCGCTCATCAAAGGAGGATTACTGCGCTCAATCAGATCGTTCTGCCTAACCTCGTCAGCTTGCTGGGGCAGCGTACGCAAGCTGGAACCATCCCTGTTGGAAGAAACAAGGTTTATGTTAGGGTTAGGCAGCAATGTCGCCCTAGATTGGCAGGCGGGGACATCGTTAGCAGGAGGCCGTTGTAAGGGCAAACAAGAGCGATCAAGTCCGCTCGTGGAAGGGCCAGAAGAGGGTGAAAGGTAGACTTCACAAAGGTCCATGCCATAAGATGTTGCTGCCACAGGGAACGGTTCTCTCCTTGCGCCATGCTGAAGGAATTGCAAGAGTCCTTCGGAAGGTGAGTGAGCAGTAACCTCCAAGGACAGCCAGGCCTGCAGCACATCTGCAAGGGAAAAAGGCTCCCCAGCGGCTGAAGGTGAAGATCCTCCACTAGGGGAAGCTTCAACGCCCCCCCTAGTACCCCTAGCTTACCAAGGGGTACGTCGGTCTGCGGTCTTACTCGACTGACTCCCAGAGGAAGGTGGGTGAGGAAGAGCTTTGGGAAGCGATCCAGGGGCGAGGTAAGAAGCCCAAGCTCTTTTTCCATGCAGAGCAGACTCCAGGGGAGAAATATCTCTCTTAGCTTTCTTCTCCCTGCGCCACCCGAACTTCTCCTGCTAGGAGGCAGACCACTCCCAACACTCGTCACAGGGTGAAGCTTGCTCGCAGCGACGGCCCCACCAGGCAGGACACAGCAGAGGGGGTCTGTGTCCACGGAGGACATGAAGGTGCCGCAAGGGCAACTTTCACGACCAGGACAGATACGAATGGAAGCGTCAGAAGAAGGAGCATACTTACACCTGAAAAGAGAGGGGAAGCGTGTAAAGCAATGATTGTATGTTTAATGGCCAGCCTTGGGAAGAGGTGGAAAGCGGATACGTCCCATCTCAACCAACCAAAAGAGAAAAGTGAGGTAGCTCTGTGAGCTGTGAGTGGAGATAGGTGGCTGTGGTACCACCCAGCCACCCCCTACTGACCCACAACAGTGGGAAGGTGGGGTTACCACCTCCCATTTTCTTTCAATCTATTGGCTGCCTTCCAGCTTCGCTAAGAGAGATATCCTATGTAAACAATCAAAGGTTTGTTAGTGTGGGAACAACTGGTATATTTTGTTGTTGGAGAACCTTAGGTACTACCTTGAGGATGGATGAATGGGGATCTGAAAGTATGCATCTTTGAGATCCAGTGTGATCATGAAGTTGTTTGGTCTGACCGTTTGAGTTGTCACCATCTTGAAAGGGGTTTGTTGAACAAACTCGTTTAACGCTGAGAGATATATGACCGGGCTCCAGACTCTAGAAGACTTTGCTACAAGAAATAGTCAACTGTAGAAACCTGAAAACCCGTCTCGGACCTCCCGGAGAGCGTTTTTCTCCAACATTGTCTGGACTTTGGCATGAAGGGCAAGTTCTTCCGCGGATCCCCTTGCGTAGGAATTCATGTTCACTGGATGAGGGGTTAGAGGAGGGAGAGTGCATGAACAGGACGTGATATCCTGCCCTAAGGACGGAGACCGACCAAGTTCGGCCCAGTGGAGCATCCACCCCTGCCATCTGCTCTGTAAGCATCCTCCCAACAGTGGACTAGTTGGAGGAATAGCCCCCAAACTGGTCCATCTAAGTTGTCTTCGCCTATCTTTTATGTCTTCTAGGTCCTCTGGGCCAAAAAGATTGTCTCTGACCCTGGTTTCTTGCTGCTCCCTGTTGTGGTTGCTTAGGACCCTTCTGTCCTTGATACCTTGCCGGATGAGGGCACAGCTGCTGAGGTGCCACAGGGTATGAAAGACACACAGAGGAGGGAGTCTTAGTTTGCTTTCCTCCAATTTTCAACAACCACCTCAATGTCCTTCACATTAGAGAGGGAGGGGCCATCCATCAGGCCATTGCAAAGTCTTGTATCTTCCCTTTGCAGTACCTGCTTCATGATTTTTAAGACAACCACATTACGTTGCCTCAAAACCCAGTTAACTCACTGACTGAGGACATTGTGGGTCAAAAAAACTCGATAGTCTGGGTTCAAGAAAGTAGGAAGGCTGACATCGCCTCCATGTTCCGCTCGATGAAGTCCTTGGTCTTGAACAAGTAGCCTACTATTCCCAACCAGTAGTCCACCCATGCAGCATCAGCAGTAGAGAATCCCACCAACAAGGAAGAAAGATGTCTAATGGTAAATTCACCATACATGTCAAGAGGGGTGAGTGGGGCTATTAGCCCAATGATATTCACATAACTACCTTGTTAACTATTTCAATGGACATTCTTGCTTGAGATGAAGATACTCTACTATTTCTTTAGAAGATGAATGTATGCATTTGCATACCAATAAATACCATGGTAAGGAAGTTTAACAAGACCACTAAGTTACATTTATATTCTCATTTGGCTCATCCAAAGAAATTGCTTCAGTATGAACAAGAAATTGGAAAAAAGTAAGTTTAAAGAAGCTGGACAGCTAGGCAGAAAAAGACTAAAATGAATAGATAAAAGATAAAAGGCAGAGTCAATGTAAATTCCCACGACAAGAGATATCTCACACAGGGTTCTGAGAAAATATAGGTCTTCCCATTCCTCTTGAGCAAACATGCATCATTAGCTAGGTCCTCAACCCATTCTATGTAATCTGTTTTTTCTTTAAATGTAACTTTTTACTTCCCTTACTGTATGTCTCTTTGGTTACTTTGGGAATTATACATAATACTCTGCTTTAGTTGTTCGCCCTACCAGCCTTCCATCAGAGAAAAATGCTAATGAAAAAGAACAATATTGTATGTAGTTTAGTGTATAATTTCAAGTTTTTACAATAAATCTTGAAAAATAAGTTACCTACCTTGACATATTCCAAACTACGGAATAAATTCCAGTCAACCATGGCAACTGTTCCTGTGTGTTCATTCCATATTCTTTCCAATTCTGCTCCAACTTGCTCTTCTGTATACCTCTCTAATTGTGATAACTTCTCTTCAATCAAATTCTTTCTTGCTACATAAAAATGTGGATCGTTCAAATCTATAGGAGCCGCCTGATGTGGAGACCGAAAGACATCTGGCACTGAACTATAAAGGATATCCCAAAAAAAGAAACCAAATAGTGATCTTACAGTACTTCCTTCATGATGCAAGCCTTCACTGTAACCTGAACTTTTGTAATGATTCAATGCTAGTTCTTCAACAGAACATACAGTCACTTCCCCTTCACCAGCATGTCTGTCTGAATCTTGACGAATAAACACTTTTTTATAGCCAGCATCACCAGGAAGGGATCGACCTTCAATAATGACTTTTGGTGCCTCTCTTGGTTTCATTAATGGTAATTCAAGGATATCAGGAGCAAGTGACCTAAAACGTGAAGAAGCAGCCATCCGTTGTGCCCTTATACTCAACGATAAGCGGTGACCTATCCGAACCTCGGGATCATTTAATGCTTCTTTTATAACTTCAAATGTCTCCACTGGGGATTTCAAATACACTTCTAAGTTTAGGGCTAATCTATCATACCATCTTCCACGATAGTCTTGCAAGTAAGATGTCTGATTAAGCAAAAACCTTAACTGTTCCACAGCTTTCCTGTAATTCTTGAGTCTCTGGTAACACTCAACTGAGCAACTTATGATATAAACAAGTACAGACATGGAAGTATAACAACGTAAAAACGTTGGCAATGATAGGTCATGTTTTATCAGTTCCTCATTGTTAATAAGTTCTTGATATGTTACTTTTGCAAGTTCACAATATTGAACTGACTCCTCCCACTGCTGTTTTTCAATACAATCATGCAGATCTGATAAAATCTGGCTGCAGCCTTCAAACCTAATGAGCTCCTCTCTTGACTGGAATATTGAATGCTGCCTTACTACATCATATTTTGGAAACTTCATTTTACCTAAGTTCACCATTAATAAAGTTGTCAATTGTGTATGGTTTACTTTGTCATCTTCATCATCATATCTAGGCAAACCATACAGCATAATTATACGCATAAACACACGATACACATCTTTGTTGACAAGGCAAGACTGACCCAACAATTCTTTAGCCTGTTTCAAAATAACACAATTCTCTGAAGATTTCTTAGAAAAAGCAGAGAATACTGATGGTTGACATTTATTGAAGTTCAATAAAGACGTTATCAAGTGTTCTTTCTTTCCCGATGTTGAAATTCTAATCTGTTTACAAAGATTTTTCACTTCCTCTGCTGTCAACAACTGAAGGACTTCATTGGGATCACATAATTCTTCTGACAATCTTAAAAAACTGGCATAAGACAATTCTTTGATATACAGCTCCATGTCTTCTTGATCACAGATGTCACGATAATCAAGCTTGGATACTCTGTTCCACTTCAGTTTCCTCTGAAACAAACGAACGTACAGCTTTTGAGCTTGTAAACTCAACTTATGAAAGCTTTTCACAAATGACAGATCCTCTTCATTAAATAACTGTAAATCACAAGGTTCAGACAAAACAGTTGTCATTATCAATAAAAAGTTTTCTAAATAATAACCTTTATGTCCTCTAAAAATGGATTTGTCATATTTATTCTCTGCAAGGACTTCTGATACCGTTGGTGAGATTAGAGGATTTCCAATGTGTTTATTTGGTGACTGACTCTGTTTCTGAGGAGATAATGAAACTGATCTTCTTTTTGCTATAAAGTTCTTTGATACATTCTGGGGTGAGGATTGTAAAATACCTGTTGATTTGATACTCTGGTTAATCTTCCTTGGTGTTCTGACCCAAAGCCTCTTTTTTTCCTCATCCTGACTGGTTTGATCTTGACTTTTAGAGGACATGTGTGAGGCACCCTGACTTTGAGGAATATCACTGTTTTGACTTTGTGATGCTGTATTCAACAAGGCATCGAAGACTCTCTCCTTATCAATCTTTGAAAATCTGTTAACACTGGACTTTATATCTTGAGATAAGGAAACTTTACATGAGGATGCTTCTGATTCACAAATACTATCATGACTACTTTCAGTGGAAGAAGTAGGAAAAAGTTTTCTAATATGCTCTTCCTTCTTTTCACTACTATCAGAAGTGCAGTCAAACCTATTTATAGTTGGCCTAGGTGATGTCTCCAAGGAAGCAAGATTAGAGCTTACAAAAGGTGCCGAAAATGCTTCAGTAACATCAGCAGGGCCTGACACAGGAGACAAGGAAACCTTGGAAGCAACAGGAGAAACTACTCCTGAAGTTTTATTTTTCTTTTCAGACCCAAATGTACATTTTAGTCTCTTTTTCGGCAATTTATCTGGAGTTCTGAAGTGAATGGGCTTTTCAAAATCATCGTCACTGTCTCCATGAAACTTGTCATCACTTGTAATGAAGGAATGTGATGATTTACCACTAAAAATTTTACTCTTTTCCTTTCCTTCCACAGATTCTTTAAATAGATTACTCTGACTCTTTGAGAAATCCTTGGAATGCTTAAGAGGGGTTGCTTGGTATGTGTAATCTTCCATTTCATCTAAATCTTTATCCACCACTAACTCAGTTTTTCGTTTGTTCAAAGATAATCTAGAAGGTGTTAACAAACTTTTATTAGAATCTTTTTCAAGCATTTCCTCCACGACAGGATTTTCAATATTAGACAAATTATTTTCCTTACCAGGTGTTAAACAGGGAGATTCCCAATCTGCCTGTAATGAAGCTATGCGGTGCTGAGGAGAACCGATAAGTTCATTTTCTATCTTAATTTTTATGTTTTTTCCAACTGGGGAACAATAAGGAGAGACATTTTGGTCTTCACTGAGGAATGAAGAACTCTGGCAAGTGGAAGAGGTTGGGTAAAGATCTTTTTCAATTTCAAAAATATGCGTTTCAACCATAGATGGGGTAATATAAGGTTCATTATCAGCTACATTCTCATATTCAATAATTCTAACATCTGAATCATCGGACATATTTAAATCATCTTCCTCACTGTCTGATAACATAACTTTTTGTTTCTTTTTGTTAGCTATCTCATTTTTCACAGACTTCAGGATTTTCTTCCGCTTGGCCAAATTTCCATCTTTTTTCTTTTTAGGCTTCTCCCGGCTCTTACAATCTTGATCTAAATGCCAGTTGATTTTACTTTCAGGTACTTCTAAAAAGCATGCAGGACAGGTAATTCTGAGAACTGCTGATTTTGGTTCTGTGGACTGACGTCTGAAAAAGTCAATAATTGTTTTCTGGGGTTTATCAGATGGGTTATCCTTTTTCTTTACTCTCTTCATTTTCTTGTTTTATCACACCATATTTGTAACTATATCTTCACCTAAAAGTAGAAAGATAAAAAGCATAAATTAAATTACAAAATGTATGAACCATATTCATATAAAAATGCAAGGCTAAACAATAAACTATTGCTTTGTTTATGCATACTGTACTTCATTAGAAATATTTCTAAGAATTGACCTAGTTAAAGTGTACTTATAACAGATATAAAAGAAATTCATATGTAAAATAGGCATTGCAATAGTACAGTATTAGCAAGTTTATGAAAGGAATATAATAAATTTGGAATAATTTGTATTTTTCCTAACTATAGAAACCTGGAGCTCTTTATGTAGGAGTATTATTTCGGCAATAGCTGAAATAAGCCGTTAAAGCTTTTGCGAGGTGTGTCTACTCTCAGCTAGTTAGTGGAGGAGGTGGGTAGCAGGGGTAGACCAACCAACCTGCTCACACCAATGCTAATAAAAAATTGTCATTTGTTCTGTAAATGACATACAAACCATGCTATGTAATAGGGGTTATTACTTTCGGCGTAGCTGAAATGACGAGCCATTAAAATTTTAACGAGGGTTTACTACCCCACCGCTAGTTAGCCCCCCCCCCCCCCCCCCCCACACACACACACACACACACCTGTGCTTGAGCTCACTTTACTTTTGGCTCAGAGCGAGAACAGTTGTTCCTCTCTCTCTCCTCACCTATTTTGGACTACCATTAATTTTAGTCTTTTTACTTATTTTTTCTTATACTTGTGATATACTGTATACATAAACATTCTTTATGTTTATGTATATATTTGTGTATAGAAATGTAGTAAGTTTTCTTTTCAGTGTTTGTGCTGTGTGTGTGATGTACGACGACACTTGCGTAGTAGCAAGGCCACCACAGTTCCACTTCGTGGGG
This sequence comes from Palaemon carinicauda, assembly GCF_036898095.1. Lineage (NCBI taxonomy): Eukaryota > Metazoa > Arthropoda > Malacostraca > Decapoda > Palaemonidae > Palaemon > Palaemon carinicauda. Next base: position 48,846,971 of record NC_090761.1, on the reverse strand, counting down.
AACAACCTCTCCCTCTCTGGTCCATCGGTCTTCCCGTCGGCATATATCCGTTAACTCGGCCGCCGCAGGAGAATCGTCATCGCCTGGACCCTCTTCATTCATCTATTATCTTCACTTTTCCTCTTTTCCTACGGGAAACTTGGATTCTCAGCGAAAAGAATGTGGCCTTTTTCAGATTGACTACGGTCTCTCTCTACTCGAGGTCGTTCACCTTTACTACAACTACGTACTATTACGGTAGCTCCTTTCCCGTTGCGGGTTAGGTTGCTATTCCGTTTGTTTGTCTCAATTATTTTAGTGAAATCTAATTGTATTTTAACTTTTCAGCTTTCTCCGTGGGGAACACTTACTTTCGGGGGTTCAGTGGTTCCCACTATTAGTGAATATTCTTAGATGATTTAGATAATTATAATTCTGCATGCCGAGATGGTGTTCTTGGTGACCCTCCTCTTAGTCCTCCCAGTGCTAACAAACAACTCTTGCACCTGAGGACAGACTGCAGCTGTTCTTTAGAGATATAGCCTCAGACTCCTTACTGGGCACAGCAGGAGATGGTCTGGGTCATCTGTTACAGAACGAAGACTAGAAATCTGGAAGGAGTCGAACCGAGGGTCCGGCACCCCCGGATTCTGAGTCTTAGCAATAAACTCAGGGACGAATTTGAACGTTTCCTCCCCCCATCCCCTTGAATGGGCGATGTCATATGAGAGACCATGAAGTTCACTGACTCGCTTGGCTGATGCCAAAGCTAGTAGGAACAACATCTTCCAAGATAGGTGGCGATCTGAAGCCTGGCGTAATGGTTCATAGGGAGGTCTCTTAAGAGACCTGAGAACTCAAACCACGTTCCATGGAGGAGGTCTCACTTCCGACTGAGGGCAGGTAAGTTCATAACTTCTTAGGAGTAGGGAAACTTCCAGCGAGGAAGAAATGTCCATTCCTTTGAGCCTGAAGGCTAGACTTAAGGCTGAGCGATAGCCTTTCACCGCCGAGACTGAAAGGTGCATTTCTTCCCGCAAATACACGAGGAACTCCGCTATTGTTGGAATAGTGGCATCGAGTGGAGAGATACCCCTTCCAAGACACCAACCACCGAAGACTTTCCACTTTGCCTGGTAGACAAATGCTGATGATTTTCGCAGATGTCCAGACATCCTAATCGCAACTTGTTGCGAAACTCCTCTCTCAGCGAGCAGATGCTGGATAGTTTCCAGGCGTGAAGTCGTAGCGAAGCTATGGGTTTGTGGAAGATGTTGGCATGTGGTTATCTGAGTAGATCGTGTCGTGGAGGGAGTTCTCTCGGAAGTTCCGTTAGGAGTTGCAGAAGGTCCGGAAACCATTGCGCGTGATGCCATAGCAAAGCTATGAGGGTCATTGAAAGATTGACCGATATTCTGGTCTTGTTGAGCACCCTCCTCTTCAGACAGAACGGGGGAAAGGCGTACACGTCGATGTTGTCCCACCGTTGTTGGAAGGCATCTTGCCAGAGCGCCTTGGGATCCGGGACTGGGGAGCAGTATAGTGGAAGCTTGAAGTTCAATGCTGTCGCGAACAGATCCACAGTCAGGGAACCCCACAAAGTCAGGACTTTGTTGGCTACTAGATGATCCAAAAACCACTCGGTACTCACTATCTGAGACGCTCTGCTCAGACTGTCGGCGAGCACATTCCTCTTGCCTGGAATGAAACGTGCCGATAGTGGAATCGAGTGGACTTCGGTCCATCTCAATATCTCTACTGCAAGATGGGATAGCTGCTTCGAAAATGTACCTCCTTGCTTGTTGATGTAAGCCACTACTGTGGTGTTGTCGCTCATCACCACCACAGAGTGACCCGCCAAGTATTGTTGGAACTGCTGAAGGGCCAAGAAAACGGCCTTCATCTCTAAAAGATTTATATGTAGACACTTTTCTGATTCTGACCACAGGCCTGAGGTCCTGTGGTGTAGAACATGGGCTCCCCACCCTTTCTTTGAGGCGTCCGAAAACAGCATCAAATCCGGGGGGAGGACAAGAAGATCCACTCCTCTTCGTAGGTTCTCGTCTGTCACCCACCACTGGAGGTCCGTCCGTTCCGCAGGTCCCATAGGGATCATGATGTCCGGGGAATCGCAACCTTGATTCCACCGGGACTTGAGTCGCCACTGGAGGGATCTCATTCTGAGGCGACTGTTGGGAACTAGACGAGCCAAAGATGAGAGGTGATCGAGGAGACATAACCATGATTGGACTGGAAGCTCTTCTCGTCTGAGAAAAGGGCTTGCGACCTTCCTCAGCCTTGCTATCCTGTCGTCTGATGGAAAGGCTTTGTGGAGATTGGTGTCTATAATCATGCCTAGGTATACCAGTCTTTGAGTGGGAAGCAGAGAGGACTTCTCGAGATTTACCATGATCCCCAGATCCTGGCAAAGTCCCAGAAGTTTGTCTCGGTGTTGAAGAAGGGATGACTCCGAGTCTGCTAGGATCAGCCAGTCGTCCAGATAACGGAGGAGACGGATGCCGATCCTTTGTGCCCACGACGATATTAGGGTAAACACTCTGGTGAAAACCCGTGGAGCTGTGGAGAGACCGAAACACAGCACCTTGAACTGGTACTCCTTGTTGTTAAGTACTTCCTTGAAGACAGATGGATTGGGATCTGGAAGTACGCGTCCTTCAGATCCAGTGTACACATGAAGTCTTGAGGTCTCCATGCTGAACGGAGTTTGCTTGACAAACTTGTTCAGAGCTGAGAGGTCGATGACTGGTCTCCAGCCTCCAGACGCCTTCTTTACAAGAAAGAGTCAACTGAAGAAGCCTGGGGACCCGTCGAGGACCTCCTGGAGAGCGCCCTTCTTCAACATGGTCTGGACTTCTGCCCGAAGGGCCTGCCCCCTTGCTGATCCCATGGCAAGGGAGCTCAATGACACTGGATTCGTCGTCAGGGGAGGTAGAGATGTTGTGAACAGGACGCGATATCCCTGACTGATAACAGAAATCGTCCAGAAATCGGCCCCGAGTTGCTGCCACCTGTCTGCGCAACTTTGAAGGCATCCCCCCACCTGTGGACATGCAGGGGGACTGCCAATCCTAGCGTTTGCAGCCTCGGCTGCTCCCTCTAGGATTCTTCCCTCCCCTGGAGGGCTTCTTGTCTTTCCTGTCCTTGACAGGAAAGGGCTTAGACACCACTGTCTTCACTGCTGTTGTCGGTTTCGTGGTCTTGGTAGGATGGGGCTGCTGGGGTGCTGGAGGCTTATAGGGCTTGGATGTCAAAGCCCTAAGTAGGAGGGAGTCTTGGTGGGACTTCCTCCACCTCTCCCATCACGGAAGAATGTCTGAGCCTGCTTATCTCGGTGCTAGGGACCTTCTGATGGAACCTCTCAGACACCGCATCCCGACGTCTCAGGATGGTGTTTGCCCACAAGTCCGAGACTTGGTGGGCCAGAAACTCGATCGTGCGAGTGCCTGAGAGTAGAAAGGTCTCCATAGCTTTCCTGGTACGTTCTTTGGATAAATCCTCCAAACATATCAGGATACCTAAGGTCCCTAACCAGATATCCAGCCATGAAGTGGCCTGCATGGCACAGTAACCTTCTCCTGATTAAGGATCTCAGTCGCAGAGAATGAGAACTGCCGGTTGGAGAGTCTCTTAAGAGGGACTCCCCTGGTAAGCTCTTCCAAAGAATGGTGAAAAGGAAGAGCTAAACAAGGCTCCTCTAAGGAAGAGCTAAACAAGGCTCCTCTACGATCTCGAAGTACCTCTTCTGCTGCACACGAGGAGGTGGGAGAAGCTTATTGCCGGCACTGGATCGGCTGGAGGAGGCTAGCTCAGAGAGTTGGACTGCGATCTTGTCCCTGGTACTCTTAACCCCCTGAGACCAGGGCAAAGCTGCACTGGCCTTAGAGGGGTTTTGAGTCCCAAATACTCGGTCCAAGACCGTGTCTTTGTCCTCTCGAGGAGGAATCTCTAGGTCAGCAAACCCATTGAGAGTCCTCATAAGGGTCAGAACCTGCCAAAATGCATGTTCTGACTCCTGCAGCTCTCCTCCGAATGGACTAGCAGCGAAGTCTCCTCTCCCCAAAGGCTCTGCTTAGGGAGACTCGCGGACATTCTCCGGGTGACTGGCTGGCTCCGTTCTAAGTCTTGACGAGGACTTCGGTACTGTCTTGGAGTCCTTCGACTCCCTCCTGGGAGGGATGCAGGACTTTAACAACGACGGAGGTAGGCTCTTCTCCGCCCCTACCCGAGAAGACTTTTCAGCGCGAGGTGGGGTTTCCCTCATTGGTGCGATGGGGGAACGTCTCACCTCACGTGACTCCCCTGAGGACGGGTAATCCTTGTCCAAAGGGGAGGGAGAAAAAGTCTGGGGGGGGAGGGGGCCTGCCTCGAAGGATTTCGAGGAGACAGCTTAGTCCTCGGAGAAGTCACCGCGTCCGAAACTCCTCTTTTTTTCTTCGGGGGTCTAGACGCAGCCAAGGATCTGTGGCCCAATTCAGAGAGAACAGGCTTGAAAGCCTGCGGGACCGCTCGACCGCTCTGATCAGTGCCCCAAACCAAGGCTGCTGGCTGATGGATGCGCTGTCAGACACTCCCTCTGGAGGGACAGGGATCGACCGATCCCTGGGAGGAGTTCCCATAGGGGGATTCGCCTGAAAAGAAAAAGAAGACAAAGTAGAAATGTCCCTGGACCTTTCTGGAACCTTCCCCCCTACCGGCGAGCACGCTGTTCTGCGTTTGTGGGGGGGGGGGGGGAATACGGCGATGCCGACCTTGCCACAAGTTGTCCTGCAGCCTCGCGCGCAGGAGGATATTGATGATCGCGCTGGGGAATACTTGGGGTCGCGCGCGGGAGACTGCTGGCGCGCGCACGCGGGAGACTGATGGCGCGTGCGGGAGACTGCTGATGCGCGCGCGAGGGCGATTGCAAGGGCGCGCGGGGGAGCGATGGCGTGTAGGAGCGTGCGCAGGAAGCTGATTGTGCGCTCGCACGCGCGAGGGTGAATGTTCGCCGCGGATCAGGATGAAGAGCCCGTGCGGGCGAGAGATCGTGCGCCCCAGAAGATGTCATTGGGCGTGTGCATGCAGGCAGCCGGAACCTGCGCTCGTTGGCGCGCCTCTTGTGGCCGCACATCAGGCTGCCAATGGGTAGCTGCTGTGGGAGGTGGGAGATGGGCGTGGGCGCGCATCCTCGTGGGCGCATGTAGGTGAATGCGCGCGTTTGCGCGCAGGCGAGGGATGGCGCGCAGGCGAAAATAAACGGCGCGTTGGCAAGTAGGGGAAGTCCTAAACTTCCCTACTGCATCCAGATCCGAAGATCGTGGGCGCACAGGAGATCGTTGGCGCGCAGGCAAGCGCTGGCGCGTTGGTGAATGCTGGCGCGCAGGAGAGCCCTGGCACACAGGTGAGCGCTGCCGCGCTTTATCAGGAACCTCAGCAGCAGGTGGGCGCTGGCGCGCAGGTGAGCACTGCCGCGCTATCTCCGAAACCTCAATGAGGTCAGAACAACGTTGGCGCGCATGCTTGGCATGGCGCGTAAGGGACGTGTGCGCTAATTGGTGCGTACACCCTTGTTGCCCTGAAGGGACCGGTGCCTGTTTTTTAAAAACAGGTTTGGTTGGCGCATAAAGCGCATCAGCTGCCAGGAATGGCGACGGCAGGTCAGCAGGCCTGTCAGGTGGAAGGTCGGCGTGCCCTTTGTAAGGACGACCTTCCACCCAAGGGGACCGCAGACGATCCGCAGAGAGGTCCAGGGTCGTAGCAGGAACAGTCGGAGATTGATGACGAGGCTCCTCTGCGGCGGACTGCAACGACGATGGTGAACCGAAGAGGCGCCTCCTCACTAACTTATAAGGTGAAGGAAGGCCTCTCCGGCGAAGAGGAAGGCGAGCCTTACGACGTATACGCCCTTTGGGGGCCGTTGGGTCAGCAAGCTGACTTTCAGCAGTCGTCCGAAGAGGAGTCTCTGTGAGTGAACTCCCCCGAGGGGGAGAATCACCGGCAGGAGAGACTGTTGAACTTAGTTTCTCCCTCGTAGGTTGAGCAGGAACGGGAGAAACTAAGCCCTCAGCTACTGTGGGTTGAGAAGTTGCAGAGGTATTCGGAGATACCGCATTGGATACCTCTGACACCCCAAAGTCGACAATAGACAGAGGATCAACCTCTGCCAAAGTCGGCGATTGCTTGACAGCGGCACCCAACCGGATGATGTCAATCAAGGCTTCCTTGGAGGGCGAACCCTTGAGCCCCAAGGAAGACCAAAGCTGGAATAAATCAGTTACATTAACATTTAAATCCTCCCCTGGGGGAAGAGGTGGAGCTGCCTCACTAGGGGAGGCAACGCCATCTCTCGAACCCCGAGATCGGGAAACAGAACCACAGTATACGCTACCAATCGACCGTCTCTCGAAAGAAACAGATCAAGTGGGAGCTTCGGAGGAGGTTTGGGCAACGGAAGAAGAGTCCTTGGGATTTTCTCCTTTCAAAGAAATCTTCGAAGGAGAAATATCCCGCCTGGACTTCTTCCGTCGCCGAGAAAACCTCTCCCACTAGGAGGTAGACCACTCCCAACACTCACCACACTTATTACTACTATCACACCTTTGGCCCCTAGAGCAAGGACAAAGGGTGTGAGGGTCTGTCTCGACTGCCGACATAAATGTACCACAAGGGCGGTCGAGTAATCCAGGACATTTGCGCATGTTCGCAGAGGCCAACTTCACACTCAAACCTGTAGGAGAGAAAGCAAAAACACATTAATGGCTGTCAGAGAGGTGAGGGTGAGAGCAGACACATCCGACTACCACCCAAGCCGAGAGCAAAGTGAGCTCAAGCACAGGTGCGTGTGAGCTGGGGGGGGGGGGGGGGTGGTAACAAGCTACCCTCCCTACCCCCTGCTAACTACGGTGGGGTAGTAAACCCTCGTTAAAATTCTAATGGCTCGTCATTTCAGCTACGCCGAAATTAATAACCCCTATTAAATAGCGTGGTTTGTATGTCAGTTACGGAACAAATTTCTGTAAAGTTTGCCAAGACAAAAAATCACAAATTTTAAGTAATTTGTATTTTTCCTAACATACTTACCGAGAAACACTTTCTTAGGAGTCACTAGTGGCTCCTCTCTAACGACCAGAGTTTTGCGTAATTTACCCTACTCCCATTCTCTAAGTGACTTGGTAGCGGAAGAGAACGTGACCTGGGGCAATGCCCGAGGTCGGCCATGACGCTACGCTCTCGACCTAGGCAGTATGTTTTATGTAAGGAACAATACTCTAGGACTGTAAGGCACTGCGGGGACGGTTGGGGGGGGGGCCATAACCCGAAAGTGTTTCTCGGTATGTTAGGAAAAATACAAATTACTTAAAAATGGAGTTTTTATGATAAAACAAAGTTTTATGAATACTTACCTGGCAGTTATATATACATAGCTAATAATCTCTATTTCGGCAGAATTTTTCTAAACGTGGCAACCGCCTTGTGGTGGTTGGGTGGTAACACCCGTTAAAGGGTGGTAGGAGGAATCATTCCCGTTTTCTGTTCTTCAGTTCATCTATGCCCGACCTGTCTCCTGAGGGGAGGTGGGTGGGCCTTTGAATGTATATATAACTCCCAGGTAAGTATTCATAAAACTTTGTTTTATCATAAAAACTCCATTTTTATGAATAGAACTTACCTGGCAGTTATATATACATAGCTGAGTAACACACTTGGAGGAGGGTGATAGACAGTAAACATCGTTGGGGAAACAACCAAAAAAGCTGTAGGATAAATAAACACCTTGATTCCTTACCTGCTAAGGTAGCTGACTTCAAAGGTTCCTGCCTCTTGAGTCTCTTTCCCTTAGGAGTGTCAGCCAGGATGTGACCTGCAGTGCTGAAAACACTCAATCGAGTCTGTCAACGGGGTGAGACCAACAATCTGATTAGACTTCAGGACTACCTATTGCCCAAAATAAAAACTGCAACTTTACCAAACCAACCACCTAACATTTGCAAAGTAGATAAAAATTATCTAACTAGACTGAGGTGACTGTACACAAGTCAAAGTCCTCAGACAACCAATAAAAAAACACCAACCTACGCACAAGTATACAAAACTAAGGTTGAGGGGAGGTAGTAACTCCTTTGCCTAATACAGAAGCCGTAGCTACGTATGGGCCCAAGGTATAGCATTTCTCGTAATCCACTCTCACCTCTCTGAGGTAATGAGAGGCGAACACAGAGTTGCTCCTCCAAAATGTCGCATCCATAATTTGACGGAGCGTCATGTTCTTGCGGTAAGCAAGCGAGGTCGCAATGGCTCTCACTTCATGAGCTTGCACTTTTAAAAGTCCGAAGTGCTCCTCCTCACACAAGAGATGCGCTTCTCTTATCACTTCCCTCAGGAAAAAGGACAAAGCGCTTTTGGAAAGGGGCTTCTGAGGATCTTTCACAGAACACCACAGGGAGCTAGAAGAGCTTCTCACATTTTTTGTGCGAGACAAGTAGGTCTTGAGGGCTCGTACTGGACAGAGAAGCCTCTCTTGCTCTTGACCCACTAGGTTGGTCAAGTTAGGAACCTCAAAGGTCCTTGGCCAGGGCTTAGAAGGGTTCTCGTTCTTAGCGAGAAAGTCTAATCTTAAGGCACAAACTGCCCCATTCAGATTGAAGCCTACCTGTTTTTCAATTGCATGGACTTCACTGACTCTTTTAGCTGTTGCTAAGCCAAAAGAAAGAGGGTTTTCTTGGTAACCTCCCTAAGGGGAGCCTGTGAGATGGGCTCAAATCTCTTGGTGCACAGAAATTTAAGAACCACATCAAGGTTCCAAGAAGGGGGCTTTAACTGGGTCTGCTTGGTTGTCTCAAAAGACTTCAAGAGGTCATGTAAGTCCTTATCGCGAGACAAGTCCAAGCCTCTATGCCGACAGACCGAAGAGAGCATACTTTTGTACCCCTTGATAGTGGACACAGCTAGCTTAGCATCCTGCCTGAGGTACAACAAGAAATCCGCAATCTGGCTCACAGAGGTAGTTGATGAGGAAATCTTGTGCTTCCTACACCAAGCTCTAAAAGTCTCCCACTTGGACTGGTAGACCCTCTGCGAAGAGACCCTCCTCGCTCTGGCGATAGCTTTCGCAGCTTGCGCTGAAAAGCCTCTCGATCTGACGAGCTTCTCGATAGTCTGAAGGCAGTCAGATTGAGAGCGAGGGGGTTTTGATGATATCTCTCGAAGTGGGGTTGTCTGAGCAGATTTGGACTTGCAGGGAGGCTTCTTGGAAAGTCCATCAACAAGTCCACCACCTCCGTGAACCATTCCCTCATCGGCCAGAACGGAGCTATCAGGATCATCCGTCCCGAATCGAGGAGAGCGAACTTCCCGACTACCAGATTGATGATCATGAACGGGGGAAAAGCATAAGTGTCCATCCCCGTCCAATCCATCAAAAAGCAATAGATGGGGATCCTCTTGGATAATTTGGAGGCGAAAAGATCGATGAGGGGTCTCCCCCACAGCCTCCAGAGACTCTGACAGACCTGTTGGTTGAGGGTCCATTCTGTGGGAAGGACCTGCCCTTTCCTGCTGAGCATGTCCGCCCTCACAATCTTCTGTCCCTGAACAAACCTCGTCAGCAGGTTTATCCTGTTCTCCTTCGCCCAAAGAAGGAGCTCTCTTGCTGTCTCGAACAGAGACAGAGAGTGAGTCCCTCCTTGCTTCCTGATGTAAGCAAGAGCTGTGGTGTTGTCTGAGTTGACCTCCACAATCTTCCCAGACACCAAGTCCTTGAAGGCCTTTAGCCCCAGAAAAATGGCCATCAGCTCCTTGTTGTTGATGTGCCATCCCAGCTGAATTCCTTCCCAATAGCCTGAGACCTCCTTGCTTCCTAGTGTTGCCCCCCAGCCTGACTCTGATGCATCTGAAAACAACACTAGGTCTGGGTTCTTCTTGTGTAAGGAGATCCCTTCCCCTAACAAGGTTGGGTCCAGCCACCACTTCAGAAGATTCTTGACTTCTGTTGGAATGGGGAAGGAAAAGGAGTCTTCCTGCATCTTTCTGTTCCACATCTTCGAAAGAAAGTGCTGAAGAGGCCTTAGGTGGAGTCTCCCCAGAGAGACAAACTGTTCGAGGGAGGATAGAGTCCCCAGCAAACTCATCCACTCCTTCGCTGTGCACCTCTTCTTGTCCAGGAAAGTTCTGACTTTTACGAGACACTTGGTCTGTCTTTCCTGAGAGGGAGAAGCCCAAAAAAGAACTGAATTCAGAACTATCCCCAAATAGAGAATAGTCTGATTCGGTCTGATCTGAGACTTCTCCCTGTTGATGACCAGGCCTTGATCTTGAGCCATCATAAAAGTCTTCCGTAAATCCTCCAGACCTTTCTCCCTTGATCGTGAACGAATCAGCCAATCGTCCAGATAGAAGGATATCCTTATCCCCTCCTGATGCAGCCAACCTGACACATTCGCCATTATCCTGGTGAAGACTTGAGGAGCCGTGCTGAGACCAAAGCAAAGAACTCTGAATTAGAAGCACTTGCCCTGCATTACAAATCTTAGGTACTTCCTTGAAGTCGGATGGATGGGGACATGGAAATACGCGTCCTGCAAGTCGAGGGACACCATCCAGTCCCCTGGACGTACTGACGCCAGCACCGACTGAGTCGTCTCCATGGAGAACTTTGTCTTCTCCACAAAGACGTTGAGAGAGCCGACATCCAGGACGGGTCTCCATCCGCCCGAGTTTTTGGGGACCAGAAACAGGCGATTGTAAAAGCCTGGGGAGGATAGATCCCGAACCGGTTCTATCGCTCCCTTGTCTAGCATTTGGTCGACAAGGTCTATTTGGGCCTTCTGTTTCCCCGGATCTGAGTACCGGGCTACTAAGGCCAGCGGAGCATCTGCGAGAGGAGGTTTTTTCAGAAAGGGGATCTTGTATCCTTCCTTGATGACTGAGAGGGACCAGGTGTCCGCCCCTCTCCTCTTCCAAGACTGCCAAAAACCTGACAGTCTTGCGCCTACTGTCTGGAGGAGACTAACTTCATTTTCTGGAGAGAGGTCTGAAAGAACCCCTGGTAGATCTTGGTCCTGATTCTTGCCTTCTCTCTCTAAAATCTGGTCTTGAAGTAGTCTTGCCCCAAAAGGGCTGCTGGAATCTCCTTTCCTCCCATTTCAAAGAAGAAGGAGGGGCTGCCAAGGGCTTACGAGCAGAACAAGATAAAAGGTCTTGGGTGGCTTTTTGGGCCAGAGAAAGCGTAATGTCATTAACCAGGGACTCGGGAAAAAGATGTTGAGAGAGGGGGGCGTAAAGAAGCTCAGACTTTTGTACAGTGGTAACAGACCTAGAAGCAAAAGAGCAAAGCAGAGCTCTCTTCTTTAGGATCCCAGCTGAGAACAGCGCAGCCAACTCATTCGCCCCATCTCTGAGGGCCTTGTCCATACAGGACATAATACTGGTAAGGTCCCTAGATCCTTCCATCTGGTCAGTTTTCCTTGCCAGAGTCCCAAGCGACCAGTCTAGAAAACTAAAAACCTCAAAGGCTCTAAAAATACCTTTGACGAGATGATCCAGCTCCGACATCGACCACATGACCTTGGCTGAGTTGAGAGCATGCCTTCTAGCAGAGTCCACTAAACCAGAGAAGTCACCCTTGGAGGAGGAAGGCACTCCCAGACCCAAAGGTTCCCCAGTTGCATACCACATACCCGCTTTTGAAGCAAGACGAGCTGGTGGAAACGAGAAGGAAGTCTTAACTGCTTGTCTCCACTCCTTCATCCAGTCATCAATCTTCGTAAGAGCCTTCTTTGCGGAAATAGACAGTTTCATCTTGATGAAGGTCGACTGTTTCTTGGCCTTCTTTCTGTTAAATTGGGACTGAGGAGATTGAGGGGCAGCAGGTTGGAATTCTTCTCCAAAAAGTTCAAGAAGGGAGCGAGAGAGAACTTTGTAATCTCCCGCAGCGTCGGCAGGATTATCATCGTCATCAGACACATCCTCGAGGTCCTGATCCACATCTGCAATATCCTTCGAACGAGAAGAAGGATCCTCAGGACCCGACAAGGGCAAATCAAAGGCATCGCCCTGCAAAAGACGGGTTGCATCCTGGAGTCCAGCGATAAAAGAAACCTTGGAACGAGAGGCAGTATCGTCCCGAAGAGGCAGGCTAGTATCGCCCTGGCACCGAGAACGAGAGGCAGAGTCGTTCTGATGTCGAGCGCGAGAGGCGGTATCGTCCTGGCGTCGAGAACTAGAGGCGGTATCGTCGTGGCGTCGTGAACGAGAGGCGGTATCGTCGTGGCGTCGTGAACGAGAGGCGGTATCGTCATGGCGTCGAGAACTAGGGTCGGTATCGTCGTGGCGTCGTGAACAAGAGGAGGTATCGTCCTGGCGTCGAGAACGAGAGGAGGTATCGTAGTGGCGAAGAGAACGAGAGGAGGTATCGTGCTGGTATCGTGAACAGGAGGTGGTATCGCCTTGGCATCGAGAACGAGAAGCAGCATCGTTCGATAAAGTATCGTCTCGGTATCGAGAACGAGAAACCGTATCGCCCTGGTTATCGAGAAGAAGTATCGCCTAGCGAAAGCACACATTCCTCATCCTGGCGTAGGGAGGGAGAAGATTTCTTTAAAGAAGAACTCCTTTCTCTCTTAGAAGCAGACTTCTTAATAGGTAACGAGTCGTCTTTACGTCTGTCAGACTGGGCGTGAGGGCGGCTAAATGCTTGCACTAACGTAAAAAGCTGTTCCTGCATGACAGACATAAAGGATTTAGCAACATCAGCTGGGTCTTGCGGTCCCGAAGGGGAGGGCTGACAAATAACATTCATAGAAGGGGGAGGATCTTCGGCAGTAGGCTTCGGCTTCACCCTTTTCACAGGCACGGAGTCGAAATCATCCTCCGACGGACAAGTTTCATAACTGCTAGAACCGGGAGAGAAAGAACGAGAACGTTCGTCGCGGTTCCATCTCCTCTTAGTAGGTCTTGAAGCTTCAAACTTCCATTTACGTCTGGACGAATTCGGAGAAGAAAACAACACATCCGACACGTCTTTCCCGTGACGGTCAAGAACAGCCTGGGAATCGACAACAGGACTGTCTGAGGCGACGGCTGACCGAGGGTACGTACCTCTCACCCCCTTTCGGTCATCGACGTACCTTCTCCCTTGGTCCTGGGAGCTTGGTAGAGGTCTAGGCCTAGGGTAATGACAGGTTCGGTCAGTCGCCACCTCCACTGCACTAACACAAGCACTTTCACTTTCCTTACCTTTAAAGGCCTCCAGTTGTTCTTTAATGGCCTTCAACTCGGCAGCCAGGCTAGCGTACCAAGGGTCATCCGTAGATACGGAACCTGTAGGAGGTGCAGGAATTACTAACTCAAGGGAAGGATCAACTTCCAAAGAGGAATCAATAATAGGTTCAATAGATAAATCTACACTAAGTTAGTCTTCCTTACCACTAACAGACTTAGACTTACACCTAGAAGCTCTCCTAACTCTATCGAGCTCTAGTTTACACACATAGCGCTTCATAATCAACCAATCTTTCTCATCCAAAACTTTACATTCCCCACACCTATTATTAAGGGCACAAACAAAACCCCTACAATTCGAACACACGGTGTGAGGGTCTACCACCATTTTCGGTAGTCTCACCTTACATTCCTCATTCGCACAGACACGGTAATGACTTTTTTCACTCATAATGAAAACAGCAAAAAAGAGAGAAAACAAAAAACACGATCGCCAAAACCCCAAATCAGAGTACTTCACCGAAAAAGCAGACTGGTACACCGAGCAGGGAAAGCGAAGAAAAACTCTTAATGACGGACCAACGTGTTGTCGATCCGGCCGGCAGAGATGAACTGAAGAACAGAAAACGGGAATGATTCCTCCTACCACCCTTTAACGGGTTACCACCCAACCACCACAAGGCGGTTGCCACGTTTAGAAAAATTCTGCCGAAATAGAGATTATTAGCTATGTATATATAACTGCCAGGTAAGTTCTATTCATAAAATTTGTTATTTGTTTCAACACAGATACTTACCTCGAAACACTTTCTTAGGAGACTTACACCTTAGGAGGAGGGAGTGCCCGAAGCCCAAGACCCCAATGGACAGTAGGATAAACTACACAAAATACTCATTAAGTGTGGTAACACTTACCCTTCTGCGATTTTCTTCCTTGTGCTTGTTGTATAATGGCGAATCTTGCGACTTGATCGGTGATCGATATTTTTAGAATCGACTGCTAGTACGAGAAAGAGAGAAAATGAGGAAGAGAGGGGGATAGAAACCGTTACTGTGTCTGGACCCTCTATGTATCGCGATTGAGCCTGGGGCTTGAGCCGTTAAATTGCGTGAAGGCCTGAGATGACCGGCCCAATGGAAAACCCGTCCAGGGATTTCCTCGTACAATCTTTAAGGTAATGAGCGGTGAAGGTCAACTGGTTGGACCAAGTTCCCGCTTGGAGCACTTGTGCTACCGACATGTTTCTCTCGAATGCCAGGGAGGTGCTTATGCCCCTAACATCGTGAGCCCTGATCTTCCCTGGTGTTGGAAGTCCCTCTTTTGAGTAGGCTCGCACTATCACCTGCCTGAGCCAGAACGAAACTGTATTCTTCGATATCCTCTTCTTCGTTTTATCCCAGAAAACGAATAGGCTCTTAATAGACGGGCGGGTGCTTGCCGTTCGCTTGAGGTACTTCCTAAGTGCCCTAACTGGGCACAGTCTCAGGTCTTCCTGGTTCCCTATGTTCGGGATAGCCGGGATAGAAAAACTCTCGAACCTAGGGTCCCACACTGAGGGGTTCTGAGTCTTGGCCACGAAGGAGGGGACAAACTTCAAGGTGACCTCCTTCCATCCCCTTGAGTGTTCCACTTCGTATGACAACTGGTGTATTTCGCCTACTCTCTTAGCTGAAGCCACCGCTAGCAAGAAGACCGTCTTGAGGGTGAGGTTCTTGTCCACGATGTCCTTCAACGGTTCAAAAGGCGGTTTTCGGAGCATATCTAGAACTCTCGCTAAATCCCAATTCGGGATTCTAGGAGAGGAAGGGGGGCAGGCTTGCTCGAAAGCCTTAATGAGCATAGAAATGTACCTGAAGGCGCCCAGGTCTATGCCCTTGAGAAGGAAGACTTGACCCAGGGCCACCCGAACTCCCTTAATAGCTGGGACTGACATGGCCAACCTATCCCTGAGATGAACCATGAAGTCTGCTATAATAGGCACGGACGCTTCCAAGGGCTCTATCTCCTTGTCCCTGCACCACTTAACGAACACCGCCCACTTAGACTGGTAGACGGCTGCGGAAGATTTCCGCAGGTACAGAGACATTCTCTTGGCTGTTTTGCTAGAGTACCCTTGTTTCTTCAGGAGACGCTGGATAACCTCCAGGCGTGTAGACGAAGGGTTTGCGGGTTTCCGTGAAACCGCTGAAAGTGAGGTTGTCTTAGTAGGTCTGATCTGACGGGCAGAGGCCAGGGAGGAAGAGTGGCGAGACTCCTTAGGTCTGCGAACCAATCCCTCTCTGGCCACCAGGGCGCTACCAAAGTCATCCTTAGGTTGGTTGCTGTTCATATTCTGTTGAGGACTTGTCTTATTAGGGAGAAGGGGGAAAGGCGTACACATCCAGGCCGTCCCACTTGTGTTGTAAGGCGTCTTCCATTGCCGCCTTCAGGTCTGGAACAGGAGAACAAAATACGGGGAGTTGAAGGTTCCACCTTGTTGCAAACAGGTCCATTACCGGAGACCCCCACATCTGGATAATGTGGCTTGCCACTTGTGGGTGTAGGGACCACTCTGTCGCTACTACTTGCCCCACCCTGCTGCGGCCGTCTGCTAGGACGTTCTTCTTCCCCGGAATGAACCTTGCCGTCAGGTTGACGTCCTCCTTCTCCGCCCACCTTAGGATTTGAAGGGCCAGATCGCATAATTCCTTCGATCTAAGCCCCCCCTCCTTCTTCACGTATGCCACCACGGTTGAGTTGTCTGACATCAGGGCTACTGAGTTCGCCCTCATGTCCTCCTTGAAGTGGTAGCAGGCTTCCTGGACTGCCTTCATTTCTAGGACATTGATGTGGAGGGACTTCTCTTCTTCCGTCCACGTTCCCTTTGCGGTCCTTTCTCGGAGGTGGGCTCCCCACCCTTCCTTCGATGCGTCCGTGAAGAGAAGGAGCTCCGGGGGTTGGTTGGAAAGTGGCATCCCTCTCAGGGTGTGTGAGCGATCCTGCCACCACTCTAAGGCCCGTTTGATATCCTGCAGGACCGGCACTACTAAGTCCGTGGAACTGTTCTGGTTCCACTGTTCTTTTAGGTTCCACTGAATCACCCTCAGGTGCTGTCTTCCGTGGGGAACCAGCTTCTCCAGGGACACCAGGTGTCCTACCAACCTCTGCCAATCCTTCACTCTTCTGGGTTGTCCTCGAAGGAAGGGCAAGAGCACCCGGTCCAGGTTTCTAGTCTGTCTGAGGACGGGAATGCCTTGACCTGTAACGAGTCGAGTACTATTCCCAGGTACGTAGTCCTGTTGGCCGGGGTTAGCTGTGACTTCCCCAAGTTGACCATGATGCCCAGGTTTTTGCACAAACGTAGATCTTCGCCTTGTAGTTTCAAGTCTTCCCTTGAGGATGAAAGGAGTCGCCAGTCGTCCAGGTATCTGATGAGACGAATTCCCCGTTCGTGTGCCCAAACGGAGACCATCGTGAACACTCTCGTGAATACCTGGGGGACTGTTGAAAGACCGAAACACAAGGCCTTGAATTGCAACACCTGGGCACCCCACTTCACCCGGAGAAACTTCCTGCTTGACGGGTGGACGGGTACCTGGAAGTAGGCGTCCTTGAGATCTACAGACATCATAAAGTCCCCTTCCCTCAAGGATGCCATGACAGTCTTTGGTGTATCCATCTTGAAGGGTATCTTCTTGATGAATTTGTTGAGGGCTGACAGGTCTATTACTGGCCTCCAACCTCCCGTCGCTTTCTCCACTAGGAACAGGCGGCTGTAGAATCCCGGACCCGGCATTCCACTGCTTCTAGGGCTCCTTTTTGCAACATCTTGTTGGCCTCTTCGCTGAGTGCAGCCCTCTTCGCAGGGCCCTTGGACACCAACCAGTCCACCTGGGATGCTGGGATCAACGGGGGCGGTTGTTCCAAGAACGGAATCCTGTAGCCCTCTCTCAGAACTGAGACTGTCCACGGGTCTGCTCCGTGGAGCTTCCATGCTTGCCATGCTAGACTGAGGCATCCCCCTACCTGAGGCTTGGGCAGGGAAGGGGGGCCTCCCATATTATCTCCTACGGGAGGAACGGCCTGCTCGGCTTCTCCTGGAGGAGGAGTAGGAGTTCCTATATGTGGGTGGTGCCGAGGAGGATCCCCTTCGGGAGGGATTCGATAAGGGAGGCCACTGCCGGTTCTCGTCTTCCATGGGTTGGGAAGGAACGCACAGTCACAGGCGCTTCCGTCACGGGCCTCCTGAAGGCGGGGCGACGCGCCGTCTGCGGCTTCAGGCCGGAGAGTTCCCTCTTCTTGGCCAGTTTCTCCATGATTTCCTCAGCCTTCTTTGTTGGAAATAGTTGTTCTCCCCAGACGGAGCTATACTTCAATGCCCGAGCTTCCCTTTCGGGTATCTTGACCGGAAGATTCTTAAGTAGGGCGTCTCTTCTCTGCAGAACCCAGTTAGCCGAGAGAGCCAAGGACTGGAACCTCATGAATTTAAGTGCTTGGCTACCCGACTCCAGCAACTGGTTCAGAGCCTCCCGTTTTGCAGGCTCCATTGAGTCCGTTGGGATCTGGGTGCCGACCAAGGTGGTGGCCCACCAATCCAGCCAGGAAGCCACGTTCACCAGGTCCTTGGACATCTCCATCATAGCTGTCTCGGGTTGGGAGAAGAATGTGGACGCCGAGGCTGCCTTCTCGTCCGAAAAGCGCTGGCGCAGGATGTCAAGGGACTCCGCCGTCATGCAGGGGCCACTCGTCCTGCCCTCTAAGGAGTAGTA
Source organism: Palaemon carinicauda (assembly GCF_036898095.1). NCBI lineage: Eukaryota > Metazoa > Arthropoda > Malacostraca > Decapoda > Palaemonidae > Palaemon > Palaemon carinicauda. Next base: position 48,829,025 of record NC_090761.1, on the reverse strand, counting down.
CTCCGTCTGCGATTTAAGGCCTTGTAACAGTTTAGCCGAACTATAGCCCCTGGAGGAGTCGCTATTACATACGATAACTTTATCGATATGGGCCCTTCCGATTCCCACATTCCTGGCCTCTGGTAGAGAGAGAGAGGATTTCTTCTGGGCGGGGGCGTCGAAGAACTTATTAAGGCCAGAGGTCCACGTTTCCACTTCCTGAGGGGTGGGTTCCACCAAGCCATTGTACCCCCTGATCATGGCTAGGACTCTCCTGTAAGCGGAGTTCTCCCCCGCCGACATCTCGCCTTCTCTTTCCTCCGAACGATGGGGCGAGGCGTGTCCACGGGCACCTTCGTGTCAACGGGTCCCTCGGCCCCTTCTCTCATCGTCGTCCGGCACTTCTCTCCTCCACGAGGGCTTTTTGGGCGAGATGGGCTCCTCCGTGAGAGCCCTCGACGGAGATGCCCGTCCTCGTGTAGCTTCACGATGGGGGGACCTGTCGAGGCTGCCCATCCTCGATGACGACTCCCTCCGCTGGGCGGATTGAGTGTCTCTCGGACGGGACTTAGGCCTGGAAGACGAAGGTGCCCGTCCTCGTGCATCTTCTCGATGGGGAGGCCTGTTGAGGCTGCCCATCCTCGCTGACGACTCCCTCCGCTGGGCGGATTGAGTGTCTCTCGGACGGGACTTAGGCCTGCAAGACGCGGAACTCCGCTCATCGGGCGACTCCCTGGCAAGGCACGTGAAGGCCCTTCTAGGAGGACTGTCTCCTGCCCGCTCAGGTGTCGCCCTAGTGGGTCTGGCCAGGTCCTTCGTACTCTTGCTAGGGACGAAAACCCACGTCCCTTGCGGTGAGACTGGTCTCCTGCTTTTGGATGGAGGGGAGCGTGGACTTCTCGTGCCCCGAGATCGTGTGGGAGACCGCGAAGAGGAGTTCCTCCGCACAGATCGATCCCTCTTCCTCCTCTGGCGTCTGCGACGTTCCCTGCTCGAGGAATCAGACGAGTCACGTCCCGAGGAGTAGGTCTCCTCGCAATATCGAGACCTTGAACCCGACTTTGGCTTCTTGGGGCTACTCCGCAGACCTGACGAAGAAGGAATTGGGCAATGATCCTGAAGAGGTGGCTTCGTCAGTACCCACGCGGACGTGCGAGGTATGCATGAGAAGGCCTCACTGAGTCCTTCCTCGATGTCCAGTGGGGACCTCATCGGCGTCCTTGGTAAGTCCCACGCCAATGGGTCCTCCTGCGGGGATTCTTCTCTGCCGACGGCGCCCTCCGTCGCTGATGTCCCTGAAACGATTACCCAGGGATCTGGCGAAGAAAACGAAGCATTATTAGACCACATGGGGTCCTCCGTCGCGACGCGGCCCCTATACTCACCTACAGGCGCCTGCACTGCCTTAGCAAAAGGAGATTCCCCCGCACAATCACTCTCAAGGGAAGGATGCGCCAACTGTTTTCCTTTCAAGGACTTACCTCTTCCCCTAACCTGGGTAGGGGATGAAGGATACACTCTACCTGCCCCTTCTCCTGCCGACATCGCGGGGGAAGATACGCTTGACTTCCGTGGTGATCTCTTCGGCGCCTTCTTCTTCTTGGTGCCGAACTTCACCCACTGAACCTCACTCCATTCCGCACATTCGGGACACGTGTCCAACGAAGAACAGGCTTTGCCCCTGCACGAGGTACACAACGTATGCGGGTCTACCTCAGGCTTGGACAGGAAAGCCCCACACGCCTTACCGGCTCTAGGCCCAGGACAACGGCGAACATGCTCCATAGCACAACACAAAGGAACGCAAGACACAAGAACGCGAAAAAGGGAAAGCACTGAAACACTAGTAAAGCACCAGGGGGTGAAAGCTAAAGCGCGTAGTAAAGGCACTGAACACTCGCTAAAGAATCAAGACCATGTGGGAAGCACATGGTAATCAAACAAAGGGGGTCGCACAGAGAACTGAGGAGCGGTGTGTGTGAACACGACGCGACCAGAAAACATACTGCCTAGGTCTAGAGCGTAGCCTCATAGCCAACCTCGGCCATTGCCCCAGGTCACATTCTCTTCCGCTACCAGGTCACTTAGAGAATGGGAGTAGGGTAAACTACGCAAAACTCTGGTCGTTGGAGAGGAGCCACCAGTGACTCCTAAGAAAGTGTTTCGAGGTAAGTATCTGTGTTGGAACAAATAAAATTTTTGTCAATCACAAGGTAAGGAATTATTTCTAATTTAGTTTGTGGCCTGGGAAGAAGGGTGGTCTGGCTAGCGGTTGTGACCTGGGAAGGGGGATCCAGGGGGGGCTTGCCTACTGGTTATGAGTTTTGACCTGGAAAATGGGGTCTCAGGGGCTTGCCCCCAGCTAGGGGTTGTGACCTGGGAACTACTAGGTTAGGTTAGGTGTGTTTGTTAGGTTCTGTACCCTCTAACAAATTTCAAAAGTAATAAATAATCATGTTGGCCTGTTTTCAGCCACTTACATGAACCATATATTTTTCCAACTGGTTATTTTGTATTTCTGACCGTTATTATTTCTGAAACTCACTCGTTTATGTCATATCCCCACCCCAAAAAAACCCAGGTTTCCCCACTGGTGTCCCTCATAATTGTCTTTATATAAGGGGGCCATAAACTCATGAACTGGTGGTTTGCCCAATAATCAAGGTCAGAAATGCATAAAACACAAGATATCTAGTAGGAAAAATATATGGCACATATATTTAGCTAGAAATTAAAGTATCATATATTTATGCAAAAGGAATAGAGATGCTTATCATCAAATAAGCAAAATGGATAGTGTATTCAGCAATAAATTACAGTAACATAACAGTAACCAAAATAGAACCGTCATATGACTACCAACTTATTTAAAAGTTAAATGCAAATTAGAATAAAGGGGGTGTATGTATAATAGCGGCATTTTGTATGACATCTGTTTTGACATTGTTAATAGTTTATATATGACATATGTTTTGATGTTGTTAGTAGTTTTTGGGCTCAACCCATGATGTGCTGATGAACCTTCCATCAGGACGTCATGCATGGCTATCTCACCCAAAAATAGATTTTTCGCATCGCTCAAAATCCGTTTCTAGGGCTCAAGCCATGACGTGCTGATGGAAGGTTCCTTCAGTAGCTTCCTAAGGGTATATATAATTTCCAGCAGGACGTCATGGCTATCTCACCCACCGTTTTATATGACATATGTTTTGACGTTGTTAATAGTTTATATAAGACATGTTTTGAAGTTGCTACTCTTTTTAGAATGATTTATTGTTAATTTGTTCTCATCATTTATCTATTTCCTTAATTCCTTTCCTCACTGGGCTATTTTCCCTATTGGAGCACTTGCGCTTATACCATAGCATCTTGCTTTTTCGACTAAGGTTGTAGCTTTGCTAATAATAATAATAATAATAATAATAATAATAATAATAATAATAATAATAATAATAATAATAATAATAATAATAAAGTTTAACTATACTAATGCAACCTGACGCAATAACACACAAAAACATTACATTCTTAAGTACTTTTTATATTACCTTGGATATCGTAGAGGTAGTACCCCTGAGTGATCGTTCAAATGTTAAATTAATTAAAAATCACGAACAGTGACTGCATTAATATTAAAATCTAAAAGTAACGATAGTATTAGATTTGCTACTTGATGTAAATAATATTACCGCGAAACATTGAAGGTCGAGTTATGCTTGGATGGAGATTTTACCTCTTTATCGGCACATCATTAAATTTCTTCTTTTAGTTTTATTCTATTTCTTTGAATTTAATTTCCATTCGCATATCTTTTATTTTTTTTTTAGTTATCCCTTCGTTAAAAGAAAAATATGTAATTTATTTTCGACCTCTTCACATTACTTCTCTAATCTCTTCATTCCTGGTACCTCGTCGCTTACCACCACAATCAACCTTTAATGCATTTGCTACCACAAATTCCACAATACTATGATTGTGGCCACACTACAACCAAAGGAGAATCTGGTTGTATACAATGTTATGGAATTCACAGAGGAAAGATAGCGTAAGGATAAGGCTAGGTGTGAACGGTTGTTCAAAGATAACATAGGGGTAACTGAAGTTAAAGTCATCATCATCTCACCCTACGCCTATTGACGCAAAGGGCCTCGGTTAGATTTCGTCAGTCGTCTCTATCTTGAGATTTTAAATCAATGCTAGCTGAAAAACTAACCATGAGACTTCTAGCAAGGCATAACAACCCCACTGCTAGCTAGTGGGGATAGGGGCAGTACCAGAAAGAAGGAAAAACAAAACGAGAGAAGAGTTGAAGTAATGGAAACAATTTGGTTGGTTAAGTAGTTTAGAAATAGGAGATCGGGTGACTGACAGTTAAGACAGAAAAACCAAAGAAAATAAAACCTAGACCAGTACTAAATTAGTAAAAATGAAAAGTGAAAGGAAAAGTGGCCAATAATAGAAAAACAAACAATCCAAGAAATTGTCAGGAAACAAGGAAAAGTAACATCATAGCACCAGACCTAACGTTGAGAGAGAGAGAGAGAGAGAGAGAGAGAGAGAGAGAGAGAGAGAGAGAGAGAGAGAGAGAGAGAGAGAGAGGGGGGGGGGGGGCCAGAGTTTCCTAAGAGAAGGGGTACACATAAAAGAGACAAAATGTACATAAAAAAGGGAAATTTACACAGAAGGGAAAATTTTCACCAGAGCGAGGAAGACATGTACGGATTATAAGGAAAAAAGAAAAATATATCAATAAAGTAAAAGAAAACTTTAAGATTTATCTGTTGCTTAACAAAACAAAAACTGGTGGAAGTTAAAAAGAAATTAGATAATAGAAAAAAAAAACTTTTGTTTTTTTGCTTGGTAAAAGCACACCAAAAGTTACATAGATTAAACTTGAGTAATGGTCTTAAATTGCGAAAACATGAGGAATATGAATGATAAGAAAGGAGGGGGCTTAATGATACTTTATAGAATTAATGATAGTCTAGAATGGGAAAAAATAAAAATCAAAATTAAAAGTAAAGATACAATGTACGTTAGGTGCAATGCTTACAATCATACCTTTAAATTATTATTGGTCAATTTTTCAACAGGAAAACTGAAGAAGACACGAGTATGGACCAAACAATAAAACAGGAATGTGAAGACAATTATGAGAAATCTAAATGGAGAGGCATTAATGCTATTAGGGAACTTTAATGGGCATGTAGAATTTCTAGGTTACCAAAATTTAGACAGGAATTGGGAAATTATTTTTAGATTGGATGAATGATCATGGGTTAGTATTACTGAATGGAGATTTAAGATGTAAGGGGGTCCACACTTGGGAAACATTGCAACAAAAAACGGATTTTGAGCGAAGCGAAAAAAGGGATTTTGACGTAGGAAAAATCTATTTCTGGGCGAGGGACCTGTGCCGCCCAGTGAATAAGCTCCATTTAGCACTTATTCTTAGGTAATTTACTGCTAAATATACCAGAGAAAAAATGTAAAGGAGTGCTAGGTTAACTAGCTCGCTCACCTATTGGTGTCGGTATAAAATTGGGCGTATATTCCAGAGGTCCCGCACTATTTAGATTAATCCACGACAGAGAACCCCAATAGAGGAGAGCCGTTCAACCTCACTCGGTACTACTACAATGCATCCGCTCAGAACCCAACTCCTTAGCACCCAAAGTTTGGGGACTCCAAGGGAGAGGAGCTGGGAGGGTTCACTGGGCGGCACAGGTCCCTCGCCCAGAAATAGATTTTTCCTACGTCAAAATCCCTTTTCTGGGCTCGAACCTGTGCCGCCCAGTGAATCTATACAAGAGAAAAATGTCACCAAACTTGCAAAATAAAGGAAAAAACATAAGCGTAAGAGAAATACAGGATGCTTTAATCAGAGATGAGTACCAAAAAACAATTATAAGGGTATCTTAAATATGAACATAAATCCAATAAGGTAGGTATAATAATGCCGTGAGTGATAATATATACAGATACTCAGGAGCATAAAAATTTACAAATATAATAACAGTATTCAGGTGCGAGACCAACGAATACAATAGGGTATAAATGAGGCAGGTAAGAGGGAGAGATAAAGAGTCAAGGCATTAACCTGTGAGTTACTCGGGAGTAACTACGCTCCCTGCGGCTACTGTAGAAAATTTTAGGGCTTCCAAATGTTTAAGGTAGTGTTTCTTGAACACTGACGGTGATTTCCACCCTGTATACCTGGAAAGGTCTGTAAAATTCATGTGGTGAAAGAAGTTCACCGAGGTGGCAACCGCCCTGATATCATGTGCAAGAGGAAAAGAGTCAGGGTTAGCTTGTTTAATAAAATACAAAATTTGTTGCCTGATCCCTTTAATAGTAATGGTACCGCCTTGTTCTCTAACGAATAGAGGCCCCGAGGAGTTAGAGGAGGTCCGGGATAGATAAGACCTAAGAGTAGTGACAGGGCACAGCGACGGATCTTGCGTGAGGGGAACAATTTTCCAGGAGGTCCATCTGTTTTGAGGGTCTTCATTCTTAGCCAAAAAGAATTTGTTAGGAGAAAGAAGGACCTCTCCTGAAGGCAGAAAGTCAATATGACCCGGGTCTCTCGACAAGGCTGCCAATTCAGAAATTCTTGCCCCGGAAGCCAAGCTCACTAGGAAAAGTGTTTTCCTGAGAAGGGGCATGTAATCACAAGAACTGTTAATGGTATCAGAAGCCAATTTGAGTACGTCATTAAGGAACCAGGTCACCGGGGTAGGACGAGTAACCGGTTTCAGTCTGGCACAAGCTTTCGGAATTGAAGCTAACAAAGAGTCGGTTAAGTCTATGTTAAAACCCACTAGGAAGATCTTTTTCAGAGCCGATTTAATAGTGGTGATAGTATTGGCTGCCAGACCTGATTCTAATAAAGATCTAAAGAAAGTGACTGTAAGGTTCAAGTTCATACAGTTCACGTCTGAGTCTATTAAAAATTTTGCCAACTTTTTAACTGCAGAGTCATACTGACGGATGGTGGAATCCCGTTTATCTGATTCTAGGAACAAGGTGTTTTGAGGATCAATATTGGCACCATGCATAGCCGCAAACTTCATAAAGTCCATAAAGTTAGGGCGCTCTGAATGTTTGAGAAAGCGTACACAACGCGTGTTTGTACTATCTGAGACAGAACCGGATTGGGTATCGGGTGAGGGTATAGTCTCAACTCCCGCAGGAGAGGATACCAGTTGCTCTTGGGCCAGTTGGGTGCGACCAAGGCTACTTGTCCCTTGAAGGATCTCAGTTTGTCTAGAACTTTCAGCAAAAGATTCACCGGGGGAAAGAGATAAATCTTTTCCCAGTTGTCCCAATTCTGTGACATGGCGTCTGTGGCGTAAGCCTGAGGGTCTAGATTGGGAGCCACATATACTCTCAATTTGTGGTTGGATTCCGTGGCGAAGAGGTCCACTTGGAGACCGGGAACCTGAGAGAGAATCCACCGAAATGACTTTAGATCGAGTGACCATTCCGATTCTAGAGGGGAGGTCCGGGACAGGGCGTCTGCCACTACATTCCGGACTCCCGCCAGGTGGACAGCTGAAAGATGCCAACGGTTCGAGGCTGCTAGGGAGAATATGGCTATTAGAACATGGTTCAGAGGCCCTGACTTTGACCCGCCTCTGTTGAGGCAGCGGACCACCACTTCGCTGTCGAGGACCAGACGAAGGTGTTGTTTCTTGGGAAGAGCGAGACGTTTCAGGGTTAGAAGAACTGCCATGGCCTCTAGCACATTGATGTGAAAATGGCGGAACAAGGGAGTCCAAAGACCTTGAACTTTCTTGAGCTGAGAATAGCCGCCCCAACCTGATAGGGATGCGTCTGTGTGAATGATTAATTCCGGGGGCGGAAATCGAAGGGGAACTGACTTTGACAGACTGTTTGCTCTTGTCCAAGGAAGAAGTCTTTCCCGTAGAATGGGAGGAAGGCGGACTTTCCTGTCCCGGAGCTTCCGGTTCGCCCTCGAACGCCAGACACGATTGATATCTTTCAATTTTGCCTTCAGAAGAAGATCCGTCACTGAGGCAAACTGAAGGGAACCCAGAATCTTCTCTTGAAGCCGTCTGGAACTTACTTTGTCTTTGAGAAAGCGTTTGGTGTTTCTTGCAATCTCTAACCTCTTGGGTCTGGGAAGACACAGAGTATGAGATATAAGATCCCATTGCAGGCCGAGCCATTGGAACTTCGATTTTGGAAGAAGACGGGACTTCTTGAAGTTGATCTGGAAGCCTAGAGATTGAAGATAATGGATGACTTTGTGAGTGGCTTTTAGGCAATTTTGGGAGGTGTCTGACCAAATGAGCCAGTCGTCCAGATAGGCTACTACTTGAATCCCTTGATTCCTGAGTTCCTGAACAGCGACTTCTGCTAGCTTTGTGAAGATCCTTGGGGCAATGTTGAGCCCGAAAGGCATCACCTTGAAGGAGTAACTTTTGTCCCCTAAGCGAAAGCCTAGGTACGGACGGAAGTGTCTCGCTATCGGGACGTGATAGTAGGCGTCTGTAAGATCGATAGAGGTGGTGACGGCCCCACGGGGAAGTAAGGTCCGCACCTGCGAGACGGTAAGCATTCGAAACTTGTCGCATTGAATGGACAAGTTGAGAAGGGATAGATCTAGAATCACTCTTCTCTTGTCTGAATCCTTCTTCGGAACACTGAACAGCCGACCTTGAAACTTCAGATGTTTCGTTTCTTGTATGGCATTCTTTTGTAAAAGTTCCTGGACAAATTCGACCAGGTCCGGAGTGGAATGTTGACGAAATTTGTTCGGAGGAGGAGGTCCTTGAATCCAACTCCACCCTAGTCCCTTGGAGATGATACTGAACGCCCAGGGACTGAACCTCCATTTGTTGCGGAAGGCATAGAGCCTCCCCCCTACCTGCTGCACCTCAGTATTGGTTTGAGGAGTTGCCTCCACGTCCGCCTCGGAAGTTCTTTCCTCTGCGAAAGGCTCTTCCCCTGCCTTTGTTCTGGTTAGAGCCACGGTGGTAGCCTCTACCTCTACCATAACTCTGGGAAGAGCTATGAGCCTCGTAGGACTGGTTAAAGGCAGGGGAAGTGGCGGAGGCACCAGAAAGCTGGCTCTTAGGTAGCAGAACGGTGACATAGTCATCCGAAGGAGCCCGAGAGGTGGAAGGCTGTGCAGGGGCAACAGAAGATGGAGGAAGAGGCAGCCGGAAGTTGGATGAAGCACTCTGTTGTTGCCTGAACTGGGTGGAGGTATATGGTCTAAGCTTCTTCCTACCCCGGGCTTGATAATTTGCGGGGTCATACTTGCGTTTAGGGGTCAAACCCCAACGGGCTTTAAGGCTCTGATTAACCCTAGTGGCCTCCGCCAAGACTTCCTCTACGAGATCCTCGGGGAAGAGATTTGAACCCCAACAGGAGGACCGAATGAGTTTATTAGGTTCATGCCTAATCGTCGCCTCAGCTAGAACATGCTTGCGACATCTGCGTTTAGCAGTAGCAAAGTCATATAAGTCATAATATAACGACTGTAGCGTAGCCTTGTTGAGAGACTTAAAAATACTCTCCGTATCGTAAGTCAAGGCTATCGACTCCGTGGATGTGGCCAGGTTTAGAGTACGGCCAACACGTAGGCGGGAATCATATTCCTGTTTAATGAGAGATTCCGGGAGACGGGGAAGCTTCTCACTAAACAAGACTGAGGCACAGTCTGCTGCAAGCTTGCCGGAGGTAAAGGTGGTATGGACGTTGTCCCAACACTCAATACCTGAGGGAAGAAGGAGGGAGATTGGATCCACCTCTCGGATGGGAGGCAAGGGCTTCTCCTCCAGAGCATATTGAAAGGCAAGCTCTGCCACCTTATTGACGCATGGAGTCAAGGTGTTCTTGTCCATTAAGAACATCGTAAAGGAGCTTTTATGAGGCGTCAGCATGGTGTTAGTGCAGCCGATGTCATTCAAAAATCTGGCCCAAACAGATTGGGCTTGCTCCTTCGGGAAGATGACCGTCTCTTTGGGGACCTTGTCTAATCGGACTAAAGCTTCCTCGGTAAGTCTGGCATAACCATGAAATGGAAATGCCAGACCCGGAGGAAAGAATTCAAAGTCCTCTAGAGGGCGAGTGCCAAGGCCCTCCAGAGTCAACATTCCGTCTGAGAACGGGGAATGAAGAGCCATCCGCCAGGGGTTGTTCTTGGCAAACGGCGGGAGCTTAGAGGCATCCGGTATGAGAGAGCTTTGGACTCTCTCCGGAGCTCCTTGCTCTAAAGCCCCAATTCTCTGACCGAAGTTAGAGAACATCGTGTCCATCCTCGACTGCATCTCCGAAACCAACTTTTCCTGCATCTCCGACACGATGCGAAGCATAGCTGATTCGGAAAGGCCCGGGCTAGCAGCAGGAGGGGCGGAAGGAACTCCCGGGTCGTGAGACTTAGAGGAGGAACCAGAGGTCTTTGAAGACGGGTTTGTACCAGGTTTAGAGCCATGAGAAGTCTTGTGAGGCTTGCGAGCTTTGGGTAAGGTCCTTGAAGTAGACTTATCCTTAGGGGGAACCGGGTATGAACGTTGAGACGAATCACGGTCCCCAGAAAATCCAAGAAAGGAAGAGCGATCAGAAGAAGAAGAAAGAGCGGGGCTGAGGATAGGAATCTCAGCGCCGGACACACCTGCCTCACTTACCACCCTACCTGTATCCGGCTCGTCTAGCAACATTGGTTCGACGTCCAGGTTCATGGAGGCAACATTGTCCTCCAGACCTCCGGGGGCGTCCGATGGATCTTGCTCTGGGTCGATGAGACCCGTTATAGTGGCATCAATGTGGGCAATGATGGGAGCTGCCACATGCCTAGCCACAGCAGCTGAAGACTTGGCGTTGGGGTAAACCATGGTGCAGTAGTCCTCAGATAGGACGTACGGCCGCTTAGACTTTACATTCCGGGCAAAACCACCAACCCACACCTTCAGTGTGGCCCGAGCCGCAGACTTTTGCTCCGGGGATGCCTGAAATAATAGTGGGAATTATAAAAGGGAAACTCCCAATGATCCTTCAAGACCATAGATATCTTACTAATAGTAAATAAAATAAGAAGGCAATATAGCCAACGGGACTCACCGAGTCAGAACCAAGGGTAGTGATGAGGTCGAAGCAAATCACACAGTTATCCGGGTGCCATACCACAACGTCTTCCAGTTGAACCCCACAAGGGGCGTGAGATCGGCAGACGGAGTGGCCACAAGGCTGGTGCAGAACAGCTGCACAGGCCGGCGTCAGACAATGCACCATCTGTAAAAAGAATAGTATATGAGAAACTGTAATTCTCTTAATTAGGGGCGGGTCTGGAGGACCCGGGCCTAACATAGGTCTAACACAAGATTAGAGCCTAACTACTATTCTATAAGTGGCCTAACATAGGTCTAACACAAGAATAGAGTTTAACTATACTATTCTTTTAAGTAGGGCCTAAAATAGGTCTAACACAAGATTAGACTGTAAAAAATAAAATAAAATTTTTTTTTTTTTTTTTTTTTTTTTTTTTTTTTTTTTTTTTTTTTTTAGGGGCGGGTCCGGAGGACCCGGGCCTAACATAGGTCTAACGCAAGGTTAGAGCTTAACTATAATATTCTTACATAGGGGCGGGACCGGGGGTCCCGGGCCTAAACATAAGTCTAACTTGAAACTAAAGTATAGCCATCCATTCCGGTCAAGCCGGGAGCATAAAAAAGGATGCAAAAACAAGGAATTAAGACACATAGTGTCTGATTTCCCGGGGTGGGGTAGACCCCGGGCCGGGAAATAAAGGTATATTCAATACCAATTCCTTTAGGGACTCCGGGGTAGTGATCTGTCATATATAATCATCATAGGAAATGTTATAAAATAATAGGGGGGCGGAACTGTAACTAAGAACTGCCAATCGAACCCGGAGGGTTTCGTATAACATAAGCCAGAATGAAAAGTGAATATAAAATAGGGTACACCGGGATCCAACTCTGTAGACCGGTGGCCAACCAGACTAGACAGAGACTAAACCGCCGGGCCACCCGGAGGACAAAGTCCATAAACACTTAACTACCCCCTCTAAAAGGAGGGAAGGCAACGGTCCCTTAGTGGAGGGGGGAGAAGCCTAGCCTCCCACCTAGCTAGAGGGGGAGCGTGGGGGAGGATCACGTGATACGAGGCAGCAGGGCTACCAACTGACGATCCCCAACAGACAGATCAAACGGAGTAATGGCACAAATATTCATTATAATAATAATAATAGCGTTAAATATATGAATAAACACATTGAAAATTTTTGGGCAAGGCATGCAACATAAATAATTAAATCACAAAAGACACACCTGATGGCTAAAATAACATTGCCGCCTTAGCACGGTCGGCAGCCATAGCGATACGTAAATGATATCGGCCCAAAAATTGAACCACGAGGATTCTAAACGCTAAATAATGAATATTCACAATAACAAATAATATTTGATAAAAAAAAAAAAAAATAATACACATAGTAACACCGCAAGTGAAAATTAAAAGCTCTCAAAAACAGGAGTACCAACTGTAGTGAAATCAAGCAAGATCGGTATGAACGAAGAGAATAAACTCCTATAATATAAATATTAAACGATCTAGGTTGCTCAAAACACAGTAAAATCCAGCTTGGTACTTAACTTAGACGGTGTCTCCTGGGAAACCGACGAAGAAGCCATAATTCACTAGAAAATATCCAAAAGCGAGAGCACCAGAAAAAAAGCGGGTTACTTTGAACGTTGTGCTAAAAGGAGTTGGGTTCTGAGCGGATGCATTGTAGTAGTACCGAGTGAGGTTGAACGGCTCTCCTCTATTGGGGTTCTCTGTCGTGGATTAATCTAAATAGTGCGGGACCTCTGGAATATACGCCCAATTTTATACCGACACCAATAGGTGAGCGAGCTAGTTAACCTAGCACTCCTTTACATTTTTTCTCTGGTATATTTAGCAGTAAATTACCTAAGAATAAGTGCTAAATGGAGCTTATTCACTGGGCGGCACAGGTTCGAGCCCAGAAATCTATTTTTGGGTGAGATAGCCATGGCGTCCTGATGGAAGGTTCCTGTTTGGTAGCTTCCTTGGGTATAAGACTACTAAGATATTCCCAGAGAATTTAACCACAGGTTATCACAGAATTCTAACTTCTGGAGCGAGTATCTCAAAGGTTTCCCTTTAAGACATCGTAATACAACAGGGGACACGCATGTCTGAACGTGCCACATAGCTATCTTCACCCCGAACAGAGTTAATGCTTCGGTGTGTAAGGGCTGAGAATAGCTGGGAGCCGTTCCACAGCTAATCTCACTCGTGGCTACTACTGATACTCGAGACGTAAACAAACGGACGCCATTGCTCTGATGACGTCACGCCCGTCTTCATCCTGAAGCCAGTTGCTGCCCATCACCATGATACAATTGTGTAGGGTGGGAACAAAACTGGACGAAGTAGTAGGGAGGGTCCATCAGGACGCCATGGCTATCTCACCCAAAAATAGATTTTTCGCTTCGCTCAAAATCCGTTTTTTGGGCTCAAGCCATGGCGTCCTGATGGAAGAGTACCAGAGAATCAATGTATCGTGGTAGATTTTCCCCCAGTGTTAAGTGCCTAGGCATTGACAAAACAGCAAAGTAATCTTAGATAAAGAACCATAGGAACGAAGTATCCTGCCCCCCTTTGGTAGGAAGTTCCCATGGGCTATGCCGACGTCAAAGTGGTATTGAAGGGCTATTCATCCTGACAGAAGAACTTGAAGAACTTAGAGATGAAGCAGAATGTTTGATATTTGTATAGGAACATTCTGAATTAGACCAGTGGTGGTTGGGCACTGTGTATAGAGTTCATCTCTTGGTTATCAGAAGTAAGTATTCGTGTATGAACCTTACTGAGACAGGGTGAATATAATTTAGGATTAGACATCTTAAATTCTTCATGACCATAAGAAAGGAGGAATAAATAAAACTATGACAGTATGTATTTCATAGTAGGTAGGAGCTGAAAGAGACGCATAAGTAATAAAATAGAAATTTTATTTCACAATGCAGAAATTAAATAATTTACAGCAAAAGTAAAGTTCATTTACAGTAATAATAATGTACATAGAAATAAAGGCTTGCTCTTGAATCTGAAAAGGAATTTCAGGATTAGTAGGTACTCGTTCTCGAGGAACGCAAGTCTTTAAACAACACATCATGCTCAAGGCATGCGGCACTTGTGTGACACTATGACATTTCACCTGGGATAAGAACAGTTATAAAAGCACTAAGTGTTTTTAGACATCACTATGAATCGCTCGAGGGTCAACATAGGCACCCGAAGAGTTAGAGTCCCAAGTAACTCACTGTTCTACGCAGAGTTAGGTGCAGGTTTCATAACACTACCTGCGGCTACCACAAAATGTTTGACTTCGTGCACTTGTTTCGCATAATGTTTAAAGAAAACTCGCGAGGACTTCCAGCCCGTAAAGTTTTTAAGGCTTTCAAAGTCCATGCTCTGAAAGAAGTTCAGAGAAGATGCCACTTTTCTAGGATCATGACCAGCGGGTGTACTGTTCGGATCCGCTCTGCGAATGAAGTAGGTGATTTTCGCTCTTAATTATTTCAGTGACAGGTCGCTGCCCGATGTTTCTCCTTTGAAGAGTTGGCCTCCACCAAAGTTCGAAGTTCTGCGAAGATAGACCTTGAGACTCTCTACTGGACATAGAGAGACATCCTCCTTCAGGGGGCATATTCTCCAAGGGCCCCATCTTTTGGTGGGTAATTCGTTTTTAGCGAGAAACGTCGGATCAGGGGAGAGGGTCACTTCTCCTGAATCGGTAAACAGGATGTGTCCCTCTTCTCTTGATAATGCCACTATTTCGCTGACTCGAGCTCCCGAAGCGAGAGCAAATAAAAATATAACTTTCTGAGTCAGATCCTTGAGGGGGCATGAATCGTTGTCCAAGTTGGAGGCGAAATGGAGTACCTTGTCTAGTGACCAGGAGATCGGTTTCGGAGGGGGTGCTGGGCGTAGGCGAGCACATGCTTTTGGTAATTTGTTAAAGATGTCGTTGGACAGATCAATTTGGAAAGCATATAGAATTGGTCTAGCCAAGGCCGATTTGCAGGTTGAAATCGTATTGGCTGCTAATCCTTGTCCATGAAGGTGAATGAAGAAGGACATACAGAAATCAATGGTGATTTCTTTAGGATTTTTTGCCTTGACAAAGGAGACCCATTTCCTCCAGGATGATTCATATTGCCGTCTCGTGGATTCTGCGGCAAGGGAGAGAAAATCATGAGATGAAGGTCCTTGATTTTCGATGATGAAGCGAAGACAGTCGACTTCTGTACTTGTTGAGAGAGAACTGGGCCCGGGAGAGGGATCAGCTTGGGCTGCAGCTCCAGGACCAGGGGGTACCAGTTGCTCCGGGGCCACTTGGGAGCCACTAGGGCCGCTGTCCCTTTGAAGGTTCTCAGTTTGGAGAGGACTTTCAACAGAAGGTTGGTGGGAGGGAACAGGTATATCTTGGACCACCTGTTCCAGTCCAGTGACATGGCGTCCACCGCTTCTGCTTTGGGGTCCTCGTACGGGGCTATGTACAGAGGAAGTTGATTGTTGTCGCTCGTTGCAAAGAGATCTATCTGAAGTTCTGGGACTTGATGAGAGATGAAGGAGAACGATCTTGTGTCTAGAGACCATTCCGACTCTATCGGGTTTGTCCGAGATAGAGCATCCGCCGTCACGTTGCGGAATCCTTGTAGGTGAACTGCAGACAGGTGCCACTTCTTCTTCTCCGCCAGACGGAAGATTGGGAGAAGCACCTGATTTATCTGGGGCGATCTTGAGCCTTGGCGATTGAGACAACGAACTACCACCGAGTTGTCTAGGGTTAGACGGATGTGGATCGAGGGCGGCGGGGATAACTTCTTCAGAGTTAGAAGGACCGCCATGGCCTCCAAGATGTTTATGTGGAACGTCTTGAATAGTGGAGACCAGGTCCCTTGAGCCTGTTTCAGGTGGGAGTGACCTCCCCAGCCTTCCAGTGAGGCATCCGTGTGGATGTTGAGTGATGGAGGAGGGTGTTGGAGAGGAATGGACCTTTTCAGGGCCTTTGCTTCCGACCACGGCTTTAGGAGGCGTCGAAGTCTGTTTGGAAGCCGTCTCTTGAGGTCTCTTCGAGCGATGGATGCCGAGCGTCTCCAGACTCCCGCGGCATCCTTTAGCTGTGCACGAAGCACTGGGTTTGTCACTGAGGCGAATTGTAGAGAGCCTAGAACTCGTTCCTGCTGTCGTCTTGAAATGCGTTTGGATTTCAGTAGTCGCTTGACAGACCCTGCTATTTCCTTCCTTTTCTTCTGGGGGATGGAAAGGCGGTGTGACTGAAGATTCCAGTGGATTCCCAACCACTGAAACTTCTGAGCTGGAGAGAGGCGAGATTTCTTCTCGTTGATCTTGAATCCCAGGTGTTCTAGGTACTGGGTAACTTCGTTGCAAGACTTTGCACACTCTTCGGGCGATGGAGCCCAGACTAGCCAATCGTCGAGGTAGGCCATCACCTGGACGTTTCTTAGGCGGAGCTGTTGTACTATGGCATCCGCCAGTTTTGTGAAGATCCGAGGGGCCACATTGAGGCCGAATGGCATGGCCCGGAAGGCGTAGCTTTTCCTTTGGAGTCGAAATCCTAGGTAGGAGGAAGCGTGATGGTTCATTGGAATGTGCCAATAGGCATCCGCCAGGTCTATAGAGACCGTGTAGGAACCTTGAGGCAGAAGGGTCCTTATTTGTTGAAGCGTCAGCATCTTGAATTTGTTGTTCTCTATGAACTTGTTGAGGGGGGATAAGTCCAGAATGACTCTGAGTTTGTCTGAGTCCTTCTTGGGAACGCAAAACAGTCTCCCTTGGAACCTGGTGGACTTTACCTTCCTTATCACCTTCTTGTTCAAGAGGTCTAGAACATATTCTTCCAGAAGGGGGGTCGATTGCTGGAAGAACCGCTGGAAGATTGGGGGTGGTTGCGTCCAACTCCAGCCTAGACCGTTCTTGATGATGCTGTGTGCCCAGGGATCGAAGGTCCAACGATCCTGGAATTGGCGGAGTCTTCCTCCCACCGGAAGCACTTCATTGCTTCTGGTGTCCCGAGGACTTGTTGCCTCGGCCGCTAGCTCCCTTTCCTCCTCTACCTCTGGAGGGACGACGAGATGCGTCTCTGCTTGCACCCCTGAACGAGCCTCTACCTTTGGCATGAAAGGTAGTGGATGGTTGCTCAAAGGCAGGGGTGAAGACCGGTGACTGTGACAACACCGGTTGGGGGACCAATTGAAAGGTCTGTTGTGGTTGGGCAACCACTTGGGAGGTAGCGGGTCCCGGAAACTGACGTCGTTGCTGACGTTGCTGGGGTTTTGGCTTTTGAGGTTTCCTCTTAGGCTGAGGTCCATCGTCCTGAGAGGGTTTCCTTTTTCTGGACATGCCCCACTTGTGGAGAAGGTTCCTATTCTCCGTGGCGGCTCTGTCAGTTATTTCCTTGACAAGGTCAGAAGGAAACAGGTGCTTTCCCCAGATGTTGGAGGAAATCAGCCTCCGGGGTTCGTGTTTCACGGTGGCACCGGCAAACACGAATTCACGACAGGCTCTTCGAGCCTTTATGAAGTGGTACAAGTCCTTCATTACTGTCAGTAAGTGGGATTTGGCTAGTACCATGTAGTAATCTGGTACTCTAGTGTCACAGGCCATCACTTCCAGTTGGACTTGATGAGAAAGAGATGCCGCAAGCCTCTCCTTCGTGTCTTGTTCCCGGCGAAGGAGGTGATCGTTGAGCTTAGGGAGGTCTTCATTAAACTGACGTCCGGCGACGTCAGGATCGAGCCTTCCCACGACGAAAGTATGCTGAACATCTTTCCAGTGTCGAGCGTCAGGGGGGGTCACGATGGAGAAGGGTCTGCACTCCTCCAGTGCAGGGCAGGGTTTCCCTTCTTCCGCCGCTTTAAGGCATGCAGCTAAGGCCTTTTCCAAGAAAGGAAGAACCGCAGTGTCAGGTGCAACGTACGTAGGATGCTTCTTGCTCAAAGCCGGAAGCTTAGAGCAGGTAAAGCCCCTACTCTTAAATGCGGAGGCTAGCATAGCCTGGGCCTTT
Source organism: Palaemon carinicauda (assembly GCF_036898095.1). NCBI lineage: Eukaryota > Metazoa > Arthropoda > Malacostraca > Decapoda > Palaemonidae > Palaemon > Palaemon carinicauda. The sequence continues at coordinate 48,810,934 of NC_090761.1, read as the reverse complement.
GTGAGATCGAACACTCTCTTCTTTAGGTTCGGTCTCTTCCTTCGAGGCAGGTTCGGAACGAAGCCGGACGTAACAGTCCGGGTAGGCCTCAAAGCTTGGGAAGAACTCCACATCTTCCAACGGGACCGTGCCGATCTTGTCACTAACAAAGATCCTGCCGGTCGCAATAACCATATGCTCTGCATACCTCCACGGGTTGGCATGAGAGCAAGCGGGGAGATCCTTGACCGAAATCTTCTTCGGTTCTCTGGATCCAATCATCGACCTGATGGACTCCTGGTTCTCCTTCAGCCTGTCGTCCATGACGGCTCTAATCAGCCGGATCAGTTCTTGGGTAGAAGAGGAAGGATCCGGAGTCGAGGAGGTAGACGGAATGGACATTTCCGTCGGTGTAGGAGTAGGAGGAGGGATGGACGAGGGAGCAGCTTCAAGCTCCGACTCGGTGTATTCCACCTTGTCTTCGTCCTCTTCGGCTCCTTGAGCCATAAGCGTCTTCTCCGTGTCTTCCGAGACGTCTGAGATCTGTTCATCATCCTCGGAATCTAAACGACACTCGTGCATGGACTGAGCCATGACCACATCAGGTTCCACCGTAATTTGGACAGTGGGGATTGCTTCTTTTGGTACCACTGAGTCAGGGGAGGCCTTAGGGAACAACAGGGACCTCAGTTCTTCGGTGGCCAGGTACGGTCCAGTAGCATTTTTCTGAAAGCCACGCACCCACTTGCGCAGCTTTTCACGAGAAATGTCTCTAACCTCCGCTGAGGGAGGGTTATGGAAGGCCTCAACTAGGTGGGCCTGGCAGACCGTACAATCCAGTGGATTCCAGAACTTCAAATCCCCTTTCTTGTCTGCACAAGGGGCGTGAGTCCTGCAAGCCGTATGCCCGTAAAACTGCGGGCGTTTCACAGCGCAGAAGGCGAAGTCACACTTCATCTGCTCCTCCTGTGGAAGAAAGAGAAAATGAGTATGGGGGAGTCATAAGAATGGCTCTTAAACTAAGTTAATATTAATCATTAATTTTAACTTAAAGAAGGTGTGATGCATAGAGAATGAAAACAGTAAAGAGAACATGCTCCATGCATCTCGCCCGGCTGGTTACCATAAGCTTGGTCCTTGGATAATCCAAATGACCGAGATCATTGGATATAGTTTCCTAGAATTCCCAGTATTTTGGAACTCCATGGAAAACCAAGGACAAGATTGGGATCGAATTCATTCGGTTCCCAGTTAAGAGCCAGAAGGCCTCATTAAAGGGTAACTGCTTCTGGCAACCAGCCGTGCTAAGATGCACATAGCATGCTGGAATTAGAAGAATGCAAAGAGACAGCATGATCACTAATAGAGCAGTACTAGGTACTGATCTTAACAGTAGAAGCAGCTTATCTGTTTGCCATATAGGGCTATCCTAGTCTTATGATAGCTACAGTAAGGGGGTGCAAGTATTCTTGACGCCTCCGAGGCATCCGGCAAGCCGCCGGCATGCCGGAGCTCGCTCCAGCATAGATTCTGGCATTAGAACAGACAATTTTCAAAAGTCAGTTAAATACCAGGATGGCGGCCGCCGGCACAACGGCGGCACTCCGGCAGGAAGCGGCGGCTCCGGCAGTCGGAGGATGCCAGGTTGGTGACTGGGATAAGGATGGTAAAGGTAGTATCGGGTTGCCGGCAGTATATGCCGGCACTCCGGTGATCGACCGGCAAGCGGACGATTAGATAGGAGTAGGAGAGCCGCCGGTAGTAGCCGGCGGCAGCCGGCAGTCCCTCGGTACACGGGGGGCTGGCGGCAAGGGTAGGGAAGTCACCAAGAAGGAGGCAGGTATTGCCGACAGTAGAGGCGGCAAGAGACCGGCACCCGGATAGATAGAGAGACAGGGGGAGGGGGGAAAGGGATGCAGGAAGTACCGTCAGGGTTCCAGACATCCCTCCCCCTCCCTGAGGGGGTGTACCCATTATTATTATTATTATTATTATTACTTACTAAGCTACAACCCTAGTTGGAAAAGCAGTATGCTATAAGCCCAGGGGCTCCAACAGGGAAAATAGCTCAGTGCGGAAAGGAAAAAAGGAAAATAAAATATTCTAAGAAGAGTAACAACAATAAATATCTCCTATATAAACTATAAAAACTTTAACAAAACAAGAGGAAGAGAAATAAGATAGGAGTGTGTGCTCGAGTGTACCCTCAAGCAAGAGAACTCTAACCCAAGACTGAAAGGCCATGGTACAGGGGCTATGGCACTACCCAAGACTAGAGAACAGTGGTTTGATTTTGGAGTGTCCTTCTCCTAGAAGAGCTGTTTACCATAGCTAAAGAGTCTCTTCTACCCTTACCAAGAGGAAAGTGGCACTGAACAATTACAGTGCAGTAACCCCATGGGTGATGAAGAATTGTTTGGTAATCTGTGTTGTCAGGTGTATGAGGATAGAGGAGAATATGTAAAGAATATGCCAGACTATTCAGTGTGTATGTAGGCAAAGGGAAAATGAACCGTAACCAGAGAGGAGGATCCAATGTAGTACTGTCTGGCCAGTCAAAAGACCCCATAACTCTCTAGCGGTAGTATCTCAACGGGTGGCTGGTGCCCTGGCCAACCTACTACCCATGATAGAGGCAGGCTCTAACATCCATGAGCAGGGGTCACTAGGGACCGGGAGCTAGGTAGCCCAAGGGAGGGCTAGGGAACACCCAAGAGGGGGGGGGGGAGACTCCCATATGCAGAACTATACTAGTAACTAACCTTATAGGACACTATGAAGGTATATGTACCAGAGTGGACTGCACAAGGAAGCTTGGGTAGCCCTACTCATCCACCCTAAGGAGGAGTTGTAGGACAGGGGACAGATGAGTATAAACTAACCTAAGCATAGGCTAGGCTATACAAGAGATAGGTGGGGAGGGAGAAGAGAGAAGTCTTCCCAGGAAGGGTTTCTGTACCAGAGCGGCCACTAAGGGAAGGGAGGACACTCCCTAACCTAAGATCAGGCTGATCGGCTAAAACGGTGCAAGAGTACAGTTTCAGCATGGAACAGAGAAACCTTCCTAACCCGACCTAGAACAGGGCTAAAAGTCCTGAACTAGGCAAGGAAGAAGACATATCGCTATCGCAGGAAAGTCATAGACTATCCTAGCCATAGAGGTAGGCTAGCCTAACCTCACTCTCAGACGCAACCCTAAAGGGGGTTCATTCCTTTAGGGAGGACCGAGAGGCGATATATACTCTATTAGACAATTAATCCCTTTACTCAGAAAAGGGATCAAGGCTAAATAGAGGGAATGCCAAGGCAGGGGATGAAGGAAGCATATAGGGGTCCTAATATTAGGTTAGGCTAGAAAGAATCACTGACTAGCCTATCCCCTATATGGTCCCTGAAGGCGAAAACATTTGCATCACTGTCAAAAGTATTGTAAAATAATAATGCCACTATCTTCATAACTTAGTCTAGGATCACTAATAAATCATGCATGAACACTTGTATGTAGGCTCCTGGCCTGGGGGCTATAGTAGCCGACTGGTATGAGGTCAATCGATGACCGATAAAAAGCGTCTAAACACGATATAAAAGTTCCTAGCTATGAAGACTAAATAAACTAATGTATTCGATTAGTATATAATGCCGGAAGCGTTGTTGTGGCTAACTAAATAAGACATGCATAACAACAACGACGCCATAAAATGGCGGGTCCGGTAGAGGCACAGCTCTGCCACAAAACATCAATTATTTCGCAAAATAATATTTACTTTACGGCCAGAGCTTAATTAAACAATACTGGAACCTTGTACTCAACTTTCCAGAAGAAGGCGAGGCTGAAGGTAACGACATAGCGAAGATGCAAAGCGATAAAGATAACACAGGGAAAATCCGTCTAAGTAGGGCAGCTACTAAACAAAGGATGAAGACGGGCGTGACGTCATCAGAGCAATGGCGTCCGTTTGTTTACGTCTCGAGTATCAGTAGTAGCCACGAGTGAGATTAGCTGTGGAACGGCTCCCAGCTATTCTCAGCCCTTACACACCGAAGCATTAACTCTGTTCGGGGTGAAGATAGCTATGTGGCACGTTCAGACATGCGTGTCCCCTGTTGTATTACGATGTCTTAAAGGGAAACCTTTGAGATACTCGCTCCAGAAGTTAGAATTCTGTGATAACCTGTGGTTAAATTCTCTGGGAATATCTTAGTAGTCTTATACCCAAGGAAGCTACCAAACAGGAACCTTCCATCAGGACGCCATGGCTTGAGCCCAAAAAAGGTGTAATAGACGACGTGCTAGTAAATGAACAAATGTACAAAAACGTTAGGGAAATGAATATAGACCAAGAAAAATCAAACTTTGATATCTTGGATCATAATCTGATAACTATAGAACTGGAATTCAAGATTGGTCAGAATAAAACCTATAATAAAGGAAGATGGGAAGAAGAAAAAATATTTCAGGACAGATGAAAATAGTTTTAGGGAATATGCTACAAGAGATAGACAAAGAGACCGTATAGAAGGAATGGACCTTATAATAAAAAGCTGCAGAGGAAAAATGGTTAAAGTTACACAAAAGGTACAATACATGCACACAACCAGTCTCCTAGTACCATTTACAAAATTAAACACATATTAAACAGTCTCACCAACCATTCAAGTACAGTCACACCCCTTCTTTCAACATCTCAGCTCTCACACCATCCATACCAGGTGCTTTTCCTACTCTTGTTTCAACTAGTGTTCTCCTCACTTCCTTTCTTGTAATCTCTCATCTCCCATCACTGGCACCTCAACAACTGCAACAGCAATTATATCTGCCTCCCTATTATCCTCAACATTCAGTAAACTTTCAAAATATTCTGACCACCTTTTCCTTACCTCCTCTCCTTTTATCAACCTTCCATTTCCATCTTTCACTGTCTCTTCAATTACTGAACCACCCATCCTTACTCTCTTCGCTTCTTTACAAAACTTCTTATTCTCTTCATATGAAAGACCCAATCTATGACCCCATCTCCAGTCAGCCACCCTCTTTGCCTCGGCTACCTATGTTTTACTTTCACATTTTTCTCTCTATATCTTTCATACTTCTCAACACTATTACTATGCAGCCATTCTTCAAGTGCCTTCTTTTTCTCTTCCACTTTTATCTTCTCTCCTTCATTCCACCATTCAATAGCCTACCCTTTCCTCATGCTGCCTCCAATAATCATCTTGCCACACACATCACTTGCAATCCCAACAAAATTTCTTTTACTTACTTCCACTCCACTAAATTACCAGTTTCTCTCACTTCCACTGTCATATGCCATTTCCAACCATTCTTGATATTCACTTTTCACCTCGGGTTTTATTAAGTCTTCAACCTTCACTACCTCCCTTTTACATCCCCCCAACTCTATTCCCCCACTATTTTGATACAGCTAACTTTCCTTCCACAAAAAAATTATCAGACATCGTTATCCATACCCCTAAACACGTGCAAGTCTTTCAATCTCCCAAACATTCTTCTAGTTATCAACACATAATCCATTAATGCCCCTTCCACTACTTTCATTTGCCACTCTTACCCATGTATACTTGTTGTTATCTTTCTTTTTGAAAACAAAAAAATAGAACTTATAACCATCTCTTGCTTAACACACATATCTACCAGTATCTCACCACTCTCATTTTCACCTGGTACACCATATTTCTCAATGACACCTTCTACCTCTCCAGCGTCCGCTCTAACATTTAAGTGACCCATGACAACTACATTAATTCCTTCTACTCAATCCTTCTACACACCTAGTTAATTCATTCCAGAATTCATTCCGCTCTTCTTCAATTTCCTCAAAACATGACCCATGCGCACTAACAAAAGCCCAATATTCCCTACCCAACCTAACCCTTACCCACATTAACCTAAATGATATCTCCTTCCATTCCACTACTTTACCTGTCATCCATTCATTCAGAAATAAAGCCACACTCTCTCTTGCTCTTCCCCTTTCAATCCCAGATACTCTACCGTCACTTCTCCAAACATCACTTCACCCTTCCCTTTTACGTTTGTCTCACACAAAGCCAATATATCCATCCTTCTATTCCTAAACATACTTCCAATCTCACATCTTTTACTCCCTACTGTACTACATCCATGCACATTCAGACACCCCAAAACTAGAGTGCGCATAGCAGTAACCCTGCCCTCAGCTCCACCTCATTGATGTCTCACAGGAATATAAGATACAGGAGAGGGGGTTCCCAGTCCCTTCATCCCGTCCCTTTTAGTCGCCTCTTACGACACATAGAAATACGTTGGCGCTATTGCAATTGTGTTATGCCCCTGCGACCAAAGGGGGCATAAAGAAAAATGGATTAATCTTAGTAAGGGAAAAAAATGAGTTCAAGAGAAGAACTAAATTACAGGAGTGCCTCATAGACTCATACATACGAGAAGAGAAACAAAAAGTGGAACGTTTAAGAATGGTCAAGGAAGTGGAGGAGATCAAAGCAAAAGGAGGAATGAACAGCACAGCTTTCCAGGAATTCAAAATGAAAGTTGATAGAAAAATACACTAGTAAATGTAGAGCCATCAGAGGAAAGGATGGAGAAATAATAGAGGAAGTTGAAGAAATATATAAAGAATATGAGCAATTCTACAGAGATTTATGTAAGCTAGATAATCCTCAGAGGGAAAAAGAGATCTTGTCAGAAGAAATCAACAACTTTTTTGTTGAATGGCTGTCAAAAACCGACAGTGAGATCAAGCAGAGAACAGAAAATAACTTATCAAGAAGTAGAAGCCATCGTTAAAAGCCTGAAAGACGCAAGAATTTAAAAATGTTATTATAAAAATAATGGGAAAAGAAATAAAAGAAAGTCTGACGTTGATCCTAAGAGAAATAGATGAAAACGTGTATCCCTAAAGAGTGGGAAGAGATGTGGATACTCCCATTCCACAAAAAGGGAAATAAAATGGATTTTGAGCAAAGTGAAAAATCTATTTTTGGGTGAGATAGCCATGTCGTCCCGATGGAAGGTTCCTTTAGGTAGCTTTCTAAGGAATACTGGCTACAGTGATACTCCCAGAGAATTAACCGTAGGTCTCTAGAATTCTAACTCCTGGCGCGAGTATCCTTAATATATCTTTAATGATATCGCATAATGCCAGGGGACGTATTTTTTTATATGACACATAGCAATCTTCACCCCGAATAGGTTTAACTCTGAGGGGGAAGAGTGGCAAATGAAAGGGGAGTCGTTATCAAGGTACCCGGTGGACCCCCTCCCTGTACTACTACGGCCTACCATTCCTGGTCTTTTTAAGAAAGAAGGGTGGGTCCATCAGGACAACATGGCTATCTCACCCAAAAATACATTTTTCACTTTGCTCAAAATCCGTTTTTTGGGCTCGGCCATGTCGTCCTGATGGGAGATTACCAGAGAATTAACTTGAAAGTACCATATCTGTGGGTTTGTATAAGTGCCTTTACTTTGAATGAGTTCCTTAGATGATCTCCTAGACCTTTATATATGACATTATCGTTGTTTGTCATATCCACTAAGTTTGGAACTAACTTGAGGCTTCCTACCCTCTGCAGGGAAATTGTCGACTTCGACTATAAGGATTCAAAGTTTGTATTTCCGTAGGAACATGAGGGAAACTCCTTTTGAGATTACCTGGTTGTGCCTTGGAAATCATTACTATCAAGGTATCTATTTAGGGAAAATAGAAAAACTCTGGAATCTTTTATTTTATTACTGAGGATAAAATAAGACGCAGATACATTTTTTTTTTTATTTTCATAAGCAAAACAAAATAATAATAATGTATTCTGAGAAGGAATCTAGCCTGCATATATGAACATCATGGTTATATATATATATTTTTAACCTGTAAGGGAAGAATATACATATATCAATTCATTTGTTAAAATGCTACTCAATAATGTGAAGTTAATTTGTTCAGTTTCACTTAGATTTTGGATATGCTTCAACACTGTGTACAAATGTTCGCACGGCACTGGTGTTATTGGTTAGATTCTGCACCTATATAGAACAGTCCATAAATCACCATAGTAATTTTCACTAGAAGGTATTACACTCGAGGGTGCTAACACCTATTCACCCGATACACTGTTGAGTCCCAAAACAGTCCACTGTTCATCGCAGCACTAGACGGCAGGTTTTATGACACTACCTGCCGCCACCACAAAGTGTTTTATCTCGTACACTTGCTTCGCATAATGTTTATAGAAGACTCTGGATGATTTCCACCCCGTATATGAGCGGAGCCTATCAAAGTACATATGTTGAAAGAAGTTCAACGAAGAAGCAACTTTTATTGGATCGTGACCTGCTGGTGTACTGTCAGGATCCACTCTCCGAATAAAGTAGGTGAATTTAGCCCTCAGTTGTTTTAGGGATAATTTTGATCCTGAGGTTTTGCCTCAGAAGAGCTGTCCCTCCTTGAAGTCTGAAGTTCTTTGAAGATAGACCTTACGAACTCTACTGGACATAGAGAGACATCTTCCTTCAGAGGGCAGATTCTCCAAGGACCCCACCTTTTGGTGGGCAGCTCGTTTTTGGTGAGAAAGGTAGGATCACGGAAAAGATTCAGATCTCCCGTTTCTGTGAACTGAATATGGCCTTCATTCATGGATAAGAAAGAATTTGACAGAGATTCATCCCCCTCTCTTTCACAATGTTCATGTTCCTTTATGTCTGTGCCACCTCCTTGGATGAAATGCCCCCTTCCATTAGAATAGTTGCTGGTGTCTTCTGTGGTTGGTCTGTGGAATGTGGTAGCTTATGTCTTGATATGGTTGTATTAATTTTCTTGCTCTTTTCAACAAACCTGTTCTTGTATGAGCAATAGACATTTTCAACACTCAATACACTTGAGCAGACGCACAGCAACCTCTTTGTGAACAGCCTGATTTTTAAGGAGGTTGTGCAGTGGCACAGACACATTGACCATCAATGAATAAGGAGTTTTTTATGCTCCTATACTAAGTCGAACAGTTTTGATACATTCTTGTTAAATGTGTGATGACAAGTGGTATTCAGTGCATGCTGGAGATGGCATTCTAAGTGTAATCAGTAGTGAGAGTACTGAGGACGTTGGTAATACACCCAATTTCATGGTACAATAGTTCACTCTGCTACAGCACTAGCATTTTCTGTGACTCCAAAAACGTAGTGACCTCCTGGGGCCCTTTGACACACGCTGAATGGTTTGTTCCACTTTCATATCATCTATGACAGCAAAACACCAGTTTGGACAATCATGAACAACCCACTGTCCTTTTGAGAAGTGTCAATAGAACTCAAGATGTGTGAACTCAAGAATCTTGATTTTTTCTAGGTACCGCAATCCGTAACGTATGAAGTTGATGCAATCCCATTCCAAAGATATTGGCATAGAATCTTCAACACCAGCAACAAGTAGGTTCTAGTTTCCTTCTCTTTCAAAAATCACAGCAGGGTTACCCAGGTATATTTGCCCTTGGATTTTAAATGTGAGCATAAATCCCAACTCATTCACAAATTCTGCTCCAAATGAAGCCATCTGGAAAACATTATTGTATTGTAGTGTGTTTTCAAGAAAAATTTTTGAATGGTAGGATATACCATTGAGAAGTTTTTTTTCAGATATTCAAGAGGTTCAACTAACAAAGTGAGTCTAATTTTTCCTCCACTGCAATACAATCCAGGAGGTACATTCTTCCATTTCTAAGCATCACAGCAATTTATATTGTTGTGACATTAGGCCAATTTGTACTATGTTTTCTGTTTCATACGGGTATCTTGGATTATAAGTGAAGGCACCAAGACACTATTGTACAGCATTAAAAGGACATGCTCTTGCTTCTGCATGCATGACTCTATCAATATGGCAACTATTCTCAGCTCCTTCCGAGGATTCTTGGTTTTGATGGACAGTTATTCTTGTTGGTTATCCTGAAGTTGAGTTATTCTTTGATTTCTTGATTCCTGATTTTTTATAACTGCTATTCTTTGTTGATTATTTTCAGCGCGAGAATTTCTTTAGTCTTCATCCTGTGCTTCAAGTCTAGTTGCCATTCTGCTTGCATTAGTGTTCCTTCTTAAATTTACCTGCTTTTTGTCTTCTGCTTCACGTCTACCTGCCCTTCTGTTTTAATTAGTATTCCTTCACAAATTCATCCACTTGTCTTCTGCCTCACATCTAGCTGCCATTCTACTTGCACCAGTATTCCTTCTTAAATCCATCTGCTCATCATTTTCTGCTTTATGGTTAGCTGCCATTCTACTTGCATGAGTCTTTTTTTTTTTTTTTTGTGCTGTCTCACACCTAGCTGCCATTGCATTTGTTCCCCTCCATACATTCCTCTACACTTTTGTTTCCTGCTATCTTTTTCTTTTCACTGAATTCGCTTTATCAGATATACCGAATGAGAACCTCTTTTTGGGTGGCATCATTTTGTAGAAAATTGAAAAAATATAAAAAATACAAGATTTAACCATTAAATATTCTGTAGAATCTGTTTGGGGGGTATCATTCTGCTTGCATTGGTGTACCTTCTTAAATTTCTCTGCTCTTCATTTTCGGCTTCACGTCTAGCTGCCATTCTGCTTGTATTGGTGTTCCTTCTCAAATTCATCTGCTCTTCTTATTTTGCTTGCCATTCCTTTTGCAATAGTGTTCCTTTTTAAATTCATCCACTCTTCGGCTTCTGCTTTACGTCTAGCTGCCATTCTGCTTGCACTAGTGTTCCTTCATAAATTCATCTGCTTTTCATCCTCTGCTTCACGTCTAGCTGACATTTTGCTTGCATTGGTGTTCCTTTTTAAATTCCTCTGCGCTTCATCTTTGGCTCCACGTTTAGCTGCCATTCTGCCTGTGTTAGTGTTCCTTCTCAAATTCACCTGCTCTTCGTCTTCTGCTTCACGTCTATCTGCCATTCTGCTTGCATTAGAGTTCCTTCTTAAATTCATCTGCTCTTCGTCTTCTGCCTCACATATACTGTAGTTGACATTCTGCTTGCATCAGTGTTCGTTCTTAAATCCATTTGCTCTTCATTTTCTGCTTTATGGCTAGCTACCATTCTACTTGCATGAGTTTTTCTTTGTTCTTACATGTCTCATGTCTAGCTGCCTTTCTTCTTGCATTTGTTTCCCTAAAAAAAGTCCTCTGCTCTTCTATTACCTGCTATCTTCTATTCGCCGAATTTGCTTTATCAGATTTACTGAATGAAGAACCTCTTTTTAGGTGGCATCATTTTGCCGAAAACTCAAAAAAAAAAATTATATATATACATGTAAATATACAGTATATATATAAACAATATATATATATATATATATATATATATATATATATATATATATATATATATATATATATATATATATATATATATATATATATATATATATATATATATATATATATATATATATATATAATTGCATAAGACAACCATTAAATATTCTGTAAAATCTCTTTTTGGCTGGTATCATTTTGTAAAAAAGTGAAAAAAATCTAAAAAAAAAATTACATGAGACTCAACCATTAAATATTCTGTATGTTTTTGTACATTTTATCACATGGAAAAGAAAGAAAATCACTGTATGCTATGTGTGTGGGGACAACACCCAAGGACCCCCTTTTCAGAAAAAAATTCAAATTAATATAGCTCTAAATAATGCTCTTCATATTTAGCCAAATTTCAAAGAATTGCCAAAGTTCGGACTTTGACTTGCACTCCTTCTCAAACTCCCAAATGCTCTGTTGTAAGTTTTCAATTTGTCCAATAATGGCTTCAAACTGTTTTGGACAATGTTGGTTTGCAGCAGGTGTTGTTTGTAACATCTCCACCTCTCACCTCTGCTAGCTCTGCCCTTAGGACGCCACAATAACTGCCACTGGAGCGAAAGAACCAGGTCCTCCACAATCAACATCTCTCCGAGAATACGAACATAATGGCTACCCTTCAACACTGACGCTATCACACCAGGTCCAAATACAGCACTCTCAACTAATGTGTCATCTGGACCAGATCCGTGGAGTAGTTTGCCCTGACACCTGGTTAATAGACATTGGACCTGTGTACTATTTTGATCTCTAACCCAAATATCTTGTTCCTGTGAAGGTTGTTGTTGGTCTGAAGGTAGGTTGTCTTGGCTGAACTGTTGCTCATGAGATAATTTTCCTTCCGAGGTGATATCTTTATCTTCGAGGGGCTGAATAAGCTCCTCTAGACCTTCAATACTACTTTTGAAGAGCTTATGTTTTGGGATCTTGAATAGTGATGCTAAAAATGTGAGAAGAGGTGCTGGCATCACTGTTCCTTCCTATGATGCCTTCAAGTCATTATGGTCACAGAAACGGCCCTGCAATCCAAAATCAACATTCATGAGTGACTCTCTTAACATGTTACCTGTTGCTATCATAATGTCCTGATTCTTCAACTTGATGGCTAGGTCAGCAGCCGTAATTTTAGATGAAAAAAGTAGGTCAGATTCATTCACTCTACTGTTTGAAAAAATTCTAACCAAATCCCCATAATGGAAGAGGGTCAACAGTTTTCATATGCTGATTTTGAAAGGCACTTGTAAGAACATCATCTTCCTTCAACAAACTTGAAGCCAACTCTACAATATCATTCATAGTGCAACACTCTCCTCCATCAGAATTTTGTCAATATTTGGAAGAGCGCATGTGAACTGCACATGCTTAGTATTAGTGGGAGCAATTCTTTCTGGAGTTACAGGTTTGACATCATGTTCACATTTACGCATGTAATTTTGACTGCATAGGTGGTGATGATGTATATCAGCAGAGACAATGGATTTAACAGAGCTCCCTTCATTGTCTCTCTGTTGGTCTGCAATGTGTAAAAATATCTTTATTTTGTTCTTTAGCTCCAATTAATTCCTTGGCATTCTTATACTCGCAGATTCTGAATTTTTCACAACATTTCTTGTGTCCAATATTTCCACATATAACACAGGCCAACAATATTGGGTCTTTCTTGCAACTAGGAGGTGTTCAAGGTACACTTTCACGAATGGTTTTACTACATGTCTGAAAAGAAACAGCAGAAAGTAAAACGTGAGATCCAATTAGTAAAAGGGAAAAGGGAGCTGTCGACAAGGACCATAACATGCACTAGCTATTATTACTATAAATGCTTAAGGGGGCCATTCGGAATGCCAATATATGGGGGTATAAGGAAGAAAAACACAAAATCCTGAAAAAATTCACTGAGCTTCGTATGGCAATGGAGAATGCGTATACGAAATATTTTATCAAAATTCCTCTTACTTTCATAGTTATAGGGTAATTTCTTTGCTTATTGTTAATTTTGATAATAAATCATCCCATTTTAATGTAAAAGAAATTGTGAACAATGGCATCTTTATAGCTTCCACGAGTCACAAACCATGTATTACACGATGAAATTACACCCTTCAGTCCTACCACAAACCTCATTGAGAGTACATGCGTGAATTTAACCTCTGGCATTCACTCATTTTTAAGTTTGTTTTTCTCGCTTTCGGAAAGAATTTTATCATTTCAAAGGGGAAAAGACAATTTCAACATCATGCTAACATAAGGAAGAAGACAATTCACTCTATTACGAGTTCAGAAGAGGATAATATCGGTAGTGGGGAGAGAGAGAGAGAGAGAGAGAGAGAGAGAGAGAGAGAGAGAGAGAGAGAGAGAGAGAGAGAGAGAGAGAGAGAGCATAAAGAACCAGCCGTTTTGCCTCACAGGAAAAAAAAGCAAGATATTGAGCAAAGAGATCTTCATTTAAGATTAGATTATGATAAATAACTTTTTCTTTTATTAATATCCAAAAAAGAACAGCTTGACTGTTCATATGACTCACTGTTTGATACTCACCACACACGTAGCCTACATTTACATATAGTGGAGTATAGTAGTAATTTACATACAGTATTGTACTGTATAGTTAATAAAAAATACTATATATCATTGTAATATTGTAATGTAAAATGTAGACAATGATACTGTATTTAAGATTAACTAAGTCTATAAATTTTATACAAAGATCACTAACCATTTTTGTATGAAGTTCTACGCAGTCTTGAAGCATAGTGCAACTCCTGATGCATCTTCTCTTGCACAGTACTGTATGGAATCACACATCTACAGTACATTACCTGGTATATATAAACAGTGTACAGGAGTATGTACTCCTGTATACAAATATGACAAATTTAGAGACACTGTAATGTGTATTTTTCCCTAACTACAAAAAACCTGGAGTTATTTATATGGATATTCTTTCAGCGGCAGCTGGAGATAGCCATTAGGCTTTAAATGCGAGGTGGCAACCCTGCCTAACCGCTTAGCAGGTAGGCAGGGGTGGCTGGGGGTACCCAGTCACCTCTATATATATACTGTATACTCTCACAGCTGTGAGAGACGTCCCTTTTTATTGCCGGTAGGACTTCTGGGGGGACAGGTGATGGTGGGCCAATTTATATAAATAACTCGAGGTTTGTATTAATTGCAGAAAAATACAAATTATCTCCGAATTTGTCATTTGATCCCATACTAACAAACCTTCCGTTATTTATGTGGATGATTCATGGTCTAGGGAAAACTGTGACACCTCGCTGAAATATACAAAGTGAGTACAGTGCAGCCTGTGCAATTTAGTAAATAGAGGTTGTTCTTTGTATGAAACGTCCGAGTTTTTAAATAGGATAAACAACCAGACGTACCCATTGTTTCCTCACAGAAGCAATGGGGATGTGGACAGTATAAAATTATTGCTTATACTAGGCTACTCAAGGGAAGTAATAATTACCTGCAGAGCTTGAAGCCAGCTTGCAGAGGTACCCATGGCGCTATAACCCAAGAGAGGGGAAGATGAAGGAAGGAAAGCCAGACATTCTTCTCATTCATCCCAGTCTTAACCCGGGTAGCCAAAGCCCTCAACCAACTGCTACTTTTCCATTAAGGAGCTTCAGGTATCTTAAACAACATGCTGAGCAGTCACCACAGGAACGATAGAGCCTTCTATGGGTCACGTCTTTGAGGTAACGTGCTGTGAATGTGGTTTATCTTTTCCACGCACCAGCTTGGAGGACCTGCAACATGGAAAAGTTGCGTTTGAACGCCATGGAAGCACTAATTCCCCTGACGTCATGAGTTCTAGGTCGACGAGCTTAAGGAGGATCTGGAGCCAGGGCTCTTTTGATAACCTGGCAAATCCAGGAGGATACTGTGTTCTTTGTGATCCTCCTCTTTACTCTGCATGAACTAACAAACAATGATGTTATTCTGGGCTGCAGTGCATTTAAGATAGTATCTCAAACTCCTCACTGGGGCAAAGTAACAACTGATCTGGGTTGTTGTTTACAGAACAAAGAATCAAAATCTGAAAGGGCCCGAATCTTAAGTCCAGCCCCCCAGATTTTGAGTCTTAGCAATAAACTCAGGGACAAGGCTCAGTGTCACTTCTCCCCATCCCCTTGAATGGGCAATGTCATATGAGAGGCCATAAAATTCACTGACTCTCTTTGCCGAGGAGAAAGCCAGCAGGAATGCCATCTTCAAAGTGAGATTTCGGTCAGTTGCATGGCATAATGGCTCGTAGGGAGGTCCTTTTAGGGACCTCAGTACGCGAAACACGTTCCAAGGAGGAGGCCTGATCTCTGACTGGGGGCAAGTGATCTCATAGCTCCATATGAGTAGAGAAAGCTCCAACAAAGAGGAAATGTCGACTCCTTTCAGCCTAAACGCAAGGCTCAAGGCTGAGCGATAGCCTTTCACTGTCGATACTGAAAGGAGCTTTTCCTTTCGAAGGTATACAAGAAACTCCGCTATTAATGGAATGGTGGCATCGAGTGGAGAGATATTCCTTCCTCGACACCAACCACAGAAGACTCTCCACTTGGCCTGGTAGATCAGGGCTGAGGACCTACGCAAGTGTCCGGACATTTGTTCTGCAACTTGTCGTGAAAAGTCCTTCTGAGCGAGGAGAAGCTGGATAATCTCCATGCGTGAAGTCGAAGTAACTGCACAGTTTTGTGGAAGATGTTTGTGTGTGATTGTTTGAGTAGATCTGGTCGTAGAGATTGAGTTCTCTTGGTCGATCTACTAGCAGTTGCAGGAGATCTGGAAGCCACTCTGTGATGCCATAGCAGAGCTACAAGGGTCATCATTAGATCTTTGGACGCTCTGGTTTTGTTGAGCAGTCTTCTCATCAGACAAAACGAGGGAAAGGCATAGAGCCTGAGGGTCCAGGAATGAAGAACGGTAAAGCGGTAGCTTGCTATTCAGAGATATTGCGAACAGGTCTACAGTCGGGGAACCCCACAAAGTCAGGACTTTGTTGGTTATCTGATGATTCAAAGACCATTCAGAGCCTACTATCAGAGTCGCTCTGCTCAGATTGTCCGTGAGCATATTCCTCTTGCCGGGAATGAAGCGAGCTGATAGAGCCACCGAATGTTCTTCTGATCATTTGAAGATCTTTACTGCAAGATGGCATAGATGCTGTGAAAAGGTACCGCCCAGTTTATTTATGTAAGCCACTACTGTGGTATTGTCGCTCATCAACACCACAGAGTGACCTACCAGCAACTGTTGGAACTGATGAAGAGCTAGGTAGGCTGCTCTCAACTCTAGCAGATTTATGTGCTGGTACCTTTCTGATTCTGACCAAAGGCCGGAGGTCGTATGATGCAGCAGGTGAGCCCCCCACCCTTCTTTTGATGCATCTGTGAAGAGCATCAAATCCAGAGGGGGAACAAGAAGATTCTGGCCTCACTGAAGGTTTTCGTATACTAACCACCAACTCAAATCCATCACCTGATCCTGAGTTATGGGAACTCAGGTGTCCGGTAGGTCAGAGTGTTGATTCCACACGGACTTCAACTGCCGTTGTAGGGATCTTATCCTGAGGCTGCTATTTGGAACAAGAAGGATGAGAAAGGTTAGATGGCTTAACAGACTGCCAACAAGAGGCTGGAAGAACTTCTTTCCTGAGGAAGGGAGCAGCCACTTCCTTCAGCCTGTGTACTCTTTCGCCTGATGGGAAGAATTTCTCTAGGACGGTGTCTATCATCATTCAGAGGTATACCAGTCTCTGTAAAGGTTGCAGTGATGACATAACAATTTATCAGGACACCCAGATCCTGACAAAACTCGAGAAGCATGGCTCAGTGACAAAGAAGGGTCGCCTCCGAATTTGCTAGGATCAGCCAGTCGTCCAGATATCTGAGAAGACGGATGTCGTTCCTGTGAGCTCAAGATAACACTAGGGCGAACACTTTGGTAAACACCTGAGGAGGTGTCGCGAGACCGAATTATAGAACCTTACACTGGTATATCTTTCCTTCGTGAATGAATCTTAAATACATCCTTGAAGACAGATGTATTGAAATCTGGAAGTAAGCGTCCTTCATATCCAGTGTGCACATGAAGTCCCTTGGACGTACCGCTTGAATGATCGTGTCTGCTGTCTCCATTCTTAAATAAGTCTGTTAGACAAACTTGTTCAGAGGGGAGAGATCGATGACTGGTCTCCAGCCTCCTGTCATCTTTTTCACCAGAAAAATCTGACTGTAAAAGCCTGGAGACCTGTCCACTATCACTTAGAGAGCACCCTTCTGCAGCATGGTCTGGTAGGTGTTGAGGATTGCTATTTCTAGTGGGAGTGGCCACCTCAGCCACCTCCCTTCTTTCTCCTGAAGGACTTAGACCCCTTCTGTCACTTGGACTGAAAGGGCCGTTTAGACACCTTTGAATGTCCCGAGGACCTAGCAGTTGACTGGTTATAGGAAGGTGCAGGCTGAGGCCGAGAAGACTGGGAAGGTCTACCAAAGGACCAAGATGTCATGGCCCTAAGGAGGGGAGAATCATTGGATGATTTCCTCCATTGCTCAACAGCCCTCTCTATCTCCTCCGGAATAAAGAGAGAATAACCCTCGAGGGTGGAGTTCCTCAACCGAGAAACCTCCACTTTCGGCACCTGCTTATAGAACCTTCCTATGACGCTATCCCTCCTCTTGAGTATGGCATTCGTCCACAAGTTGACGACATGGTGCGATAGGAACTCAAGAGTCCGGGTACCTGACAGTAGGAAGGACTTCAACATCTTTCTAGCTGATTCCTTCAACAAGTTGTGGGAACAAACCATGACTCCTAGTGATCCTAACCATAGGTCCAGCCATGATACAGCCTGCATGGCATACTTCACGCCTCTCTCTATGTTTAGAATTTCAAGCGCCGACAGTGAGGCCGTCAAAGAGGAGAGGGTCTGAGTGGAGGCACCCTTCATTAGGGACTCTATCGAAGAGACATGGTAGAGTGTGGTTTCTCTTCGATCTTGTAATACTTCCTTTGTAACACAAAAAAAAGTGATAGAGACAGAGAGGGGGAACCTGCCCTCAAGGAACTGGAAGTTCCAGCTATCTGAGATAGACTTCTTCTAGGCAGCTGTCAGGCCTTTGGACCAGGGCAAGGCTGCACTGGATGGGAAAGGTTTCTGGGTCTCAAAAATCTCATCCAGCAGCATATCCTTCCCTTCCTGGGTGGTGGAATCAGGAATAGATAGCCTGTTAATAGCCCTCATACAGGTGAGAACCTTCCAACTGGTATGTTCCGACTCTTTCCTCTCCTGTTAGGAGTGATAGTTCAGACTGGCCACCTTTGGAAGATTTTCAGCCTCCAAATCTAAGGGATCGTCCACCTCCAGGCTCACATCCAGAGCCTGGGGTAGATCAAGGTCGTCAACTGAAGCCGTGGAAAGACCCGTCACTGGGGACCGCGTCTGTGCCTCAGCCTCCCTTCACGAGGTACGTTCCTCCGCGATCTTAGAAGGTGGAACCTGCGAGGCCTTCGAGGACTTAGATAAAACCTTGGCCTGAGGAGCTGGGGGCTCTTCCTCTGGAAGAGGACCAGAAACTGGTCCTGTGGATTAAAGAGATGGATTGCGATCTCCCTGTGCAAACCTATGTCCCTACTCATCCTAGGATGGATGATATCAGCGTGAGGTGGAGTCACGCCTTTAATCTGTCTCCTCTGCTTCTTCGTAATGACTTTCTTTACCTTCACTGGCATGAAAGGCATGTTAGCCATGTACGAATCAGCAGAGGCTTGGCCTTCAGCACGCGATCGGAGTGGAGGTGATCTGCGCACTTTTTCTGCCGTCAACCTCCTTCTAGGGTCCTGAATCCCAATTGATTAGCTTGATGAGGATTCCAAAGGTACCTAGGGGTAGCCCTGACTGGAACAGTCGGGGGTTGAAGCGCTGGAAGTGTCAACTTCAGAGCCTTCAGGATATCGCCCATGAAGGTTGATGCCCACGGAGAAAGCTCTGTCTCCCTAGAATCCTAGATCCATCCACCTTGGAGGTCCCTAGACGAGTGTCTCCTGGGTGAAACCCTAGCAGGATGTCCAGCTGACGGAAGAGATAACCTCTGAGGCAGAGGAATACATTCCTTTGAATGCAAAGGAAAGTCTGGACTAAAAGGAACATTTGCAAACTTATTCGGTGGCTCCTACCCTTCTGGGAAAGGTGTTGGTCTTCCACTGATGGAAGACGTAGAAGGGCAAGAGGAAGGTATTGGATTCGCACTTGCTCGCGCTCCCGACACATCTACTTGCAAAATGCTCATGAAGTTCTCTGATTTGCTCGTGAAATCGCGAGATTCACGCGCAAACTTGCGAACTTCATGCGTCAAAAGACACGTTTTACGAGCAGATGTGCCATCAAAGAAGAGGAAGGTTTCACGACATCCTGCTGCCCCAGAGGAGCACCTACGTATGACGAAGTCGGTAGAGGAGGCCTCTGAGTAGGAACTGCTCTTGAAGGAGAACGTGCCACATTGGGACGCGTCTCCACGCGTCGCATAGGTGAGTGCTTAGCTAAGACTCCCCTGGCTGTGAAATGCACTGAGGGTTTAGCTGGATGCCCATCTGGAGAGTGTCAGGCTCATTATCAGGTTCGGTCCGAGGTCATTTGGAAGGTCTGGTTGAGGGGCTATGTGGTAATGGACTGGTCGTACATCTACTTCTACCTCTAGATGAGGCACGTCTACACCTTGATCGCGAACGCACGGTTCGTGATCTTGATGTTCGTTGATGCGAGCGTCTAGCTCTTATTCGAGAACAGCGTGAACATCGCGAGTACCTATTTCACGAACGTGAGTGTCAGTCTCGCAAACGAGCAGGTCGTTCTCGTGAAAGAGCACGTCATTCTCGTGAACAGTACACTCGTGAGCGCAAACGTCACCCTCGCGATCGTGATCGTCATCCTTGCGAGCGCGAGTACCGTCCTCGTGATCTAGATCTGGACGATCTAGAACACGAGCGTCTAGACATAGGTCAAGACCTGTCTCGTGATCGTGAAGATCCCGATCGCGAGGCTTGTCCTCGTGAGGAGGAACACCTCCTAGGACAGCATTGAGACTTAGAGTCTTGTAAGCGCAAAGCTCTAGAGCATGAGCGTCTTCTAGGCGAAGAACGCTCTGATTGCGATGACCTACGATCATTACGATTTTCCGGCGAGGCAATGGCGATGCTTGACCCCTAGCACTGCAGATGGAAGGCACGCTTCTTCCCAGAAGATAATCACCTGCAACTTGAAGGTTCTTGTAGGAAAAAACAGAGGGTTGAGGATTAATGGACGATGAGGCACCAGGATGGAGAGATGGTTCACAGGAGGTCGTTGGAGAGGCGAATTCGAGCAATCACCTCGTCCATGCGTGGAAGGACCAGGGTAAGGCGACAGATGGACCTCACACAATTCCAGAGCATGAGATGTCGACGGCTCCGGAGAAGGTTCCCTCATGGCACCACGCTGAAGAAAGCAATACAGCTCCTTCTTCGAAGGTGTCATGAAATCTGTAAGGACGACCCCACCTGAAATAAATCTGCAAGAGAAAAAGGTTCACCAGCGACTGGAGGAGAAGGTGCTCCTCTAGGGGAAGCAACAACCCCCCCCCCCAGTACCCTCGGGTTGCCTAAATGAAAGATCTGCGCTCCTGCTCACTCATCCCTCGTGAGAGCGTGAGCGAGAAGGAGCCCTTGAAAGTGATTTGGGGGTGCGGGAAGAAGAACGCGTCCCTCTCACCCCTGAGGGAGAACGATCGCACTTAACCGGAACAAATTTTGTTTTACATGTAGCTATATTAGACTACAGGTCCTAAATACTGTGTTTAGGCATGCCCTTATCCAGCCAGAAGCTAGTCTCTTTCACCACAGGCCAAAACATAAGTTTGTTGAATAAGAACATCTTGGTTCAAGCTTTGGGACAATTTGTAACATACTTAGGTCTAGATTGGACATTTTAACATTTACTTTTATTCCTGTCACTTTTGATAGTGTGGGTAGACCATTTGTCATTCAATTTGAAATGAATGCAACAGATTTTAGAAAATAAAAATATCCAAACAAAGCTTAACTTGTAATGAATAAATATTGTACGTATGTGATAGTTTTTTTCTACATGATTCATACTAAACAACTATAATACTGTAAATATCTTATGAATTTTTAGAATAAATGACCACTAACATTAACATGGGCTATTCAAGCTAAAATATCTGAATTTTTCTCAATTAAAACATTTCACAATATCTTGAAGAAGAAAGAAACTACTATACATACTATTTTTTGCATACATTAGTAAAAAAAACTTTATTATAAAATGTAATATTTTAATTATTCTACTTTCTACACCAGAGTATCCCAATTGTCCCTTCATTCACTTCATAGCTTCTTCTTTTAAAATTTCTTCTATTAACCGACGGCGTTCATCTTGTCTACGAATATTCATGTCAGCAATTGATTCATAATCATAATTGCCACTTTGATCCTTTTCCTCTTGAGGTATCTCCTTATGTTCAGGTACTTTTGGAGCTTCTGCTTTGACATGAACCACCTCCAGAGGTTTTCCAATTTGTCCTTTTTCAAACTGAACTGCCATATCCTAGAATATGAAGAAGAATATCATATAAAGATCTAGAAAGCCCTCAGTAAAAAAAAAAAAAAAAAAAACACTAGCAAATTCACAAGAATCAATTATCTAAAATAAAAATCTATACTTTTAAAATTACCATATAGTAGAGCAATAATGTTTGAAAAACTATTATGTACGTAGAATGAAATTTTAGTTAAAAAAACCTGAATTAACATCCAGATTCAATTTACCTTGAAATTCGACTTATTCATCCTTGGCCCAAAGACTGTCACCCAAAAGTCTAATTGAAATCCATCAGTAACAATCTAGGACAAAGAAATCATGTAGCACACAAAGGCAAATGCATAACCTCCATCCAACTTCAATGATTTCAGTAACTATTGAGAAAGAATTATCTAGACTACTGCCATATTTTTAAAACATCATACAATTTGGTTAATATATATTGAATGCTGGGAGATAGACCACTGACACATACAGTATAAGTCTAAACTAAGAACCTATATTGCTGGAGACTGAGAAAAAGCTGTATAATGTTTATGCTTTACTACTGCTATCAGCACACTGCATAAAAGACATTTTTGTGAGCAATAAACCACTATGAGGTCAATATACAAAGCAATGAAGGACAAATGTTAAAAATTGTCAGATATTTAATATCATAGAAATAACTTAGTCTGACCACCAAGTTAGTATTCTTAACTCTCATAGCATGGCTGGCTTGAATGGTTTAGTACTGTTATATCTTACTTGATATACAGTACTGTATTACAGGCCCTGAAAAAAATGTAATGACTGGATGATTTGTAAAGATTGAGGATTTGTCCAATACTTGATAAAGATACATTGAGGTTTGAAAACTGAAAAATAGTGAAAATAAGCTCAATTGAAATCTTGCTTTGCATTGTCTACATTCTATGATTAGGACATGTGGAATATTCAATAAATACACATCTGCCAAGCAAGTGTGAGTGATCCAAAGAATACATACATATACCAAAGGCACTTCCCACAATTTTGGGGGGTAGCCGACAACAACAAAGAAACAAAACAAAAATGGGACCTCTACTCTCTACGTTCCTTCAGCCTAACCAGGGACTCAACCGAGTTCAGCTGGTACTGCTAGGGTGCCACAACCCAACCTCCCACATTATCCACCAAAGATGAAGCTTCATAATGCTGAATCCCCTACTGCTGCTACCTCCGCAGTCATCTAAGGCATCGGAGGCAGCAGCAGGGCCTACCGGAACTGCGTCACAATCGCTCGCCATTCATTCCTATTTCTAGCACGCTCTCTTGCCTCTCTCACATCTATCCTCCTATCACCCAGAGCTTTCTTCACACCATCCATCCACCCAAACCTTGGCCTTCCTCTTGTACTTCTCCCATCAACTCTTGCATTCATCACCTTCTTTAGCACACAACCATTTTCCATTCTCTCAACATGGCCAAACCACCTCAACACATTCATATCCACTCTAGCCGCTAACTCATTTCTTAAACCTGTTCTCTCCCTCACCACTTCGTTCCTAACCCTATCTACTCGAGATACACCAGCCATACTCCTTAGACACTTCATCTCAAACACATTCAATTTCTGTCTCTCCATCACTTTCATTCCCCACAACTCCGATCCATACATCACAGTTGGTACAATCACTTTCTCATATAGAACTCTCTTTACATTCATGCCCAACCCTCTATTTTTTACTACTCCCTTAACTGCCCCCAACACTTTGCAACCTTCATTCACTCTCTGGCGTACATCTGCTTCAACTCCACCATTTGCTGCAACAACAGACCCCAAGTACTTAAACTGATCCACCTCCTCAAGTAACTCTCCATTCAACATGACATTCAACCTTGCACCACCTTCCCTTCTCGTACATCTCATAACCTTACTCTTACCCACATTAACTCTCAACTTCCTTCTCTCACACACCCTTCCAAATTCTGTCACTAGTCGGTCAAGCTTCTCTTCTGTGTCTGCTACCAGTACAGTATCATCAGCAAACAACAACTGATTTACCTCCCATTCATGGGCATTCTCGCCTACCAGTTTTAATCCTCGTCCAAGCACTCGAGCATTCACCTCTCTCACCACTCCATCAACATACAAGTTAAACAACCACGGCGACATCACACATCCCTGTCTCAGCCCCACTCTCACCGGAAACCAATCACTCACTTCATTTCCTATTCTAACACATGCTTTACTACCTTTGTAGAAACTTTTCACTGCTTGCAACAACCTTCCACCAACGCCATATAACCTCATCACATTCCACATTGCTTCCCTATCAACTCTATCATATGCTTTCTCCAGATCCATAAACGCAACATACACCTCCTTACTTTTTGCTAAATATTTCTCGCATATCTGCCTAACTGTAAAAATCTGATTCATACAACCCCTACCTCTTCTAAAACCACCCTGTAATTCTAAGATTGCATTCTCTGTTTTATCCTTAATCCTATTAATCATTACTCTACCATACACTTTTCCAACTACACTCAACAAACTAATACCTCTTGAATTACAACACTCATGCACATCTCCCTTACCCTTATATAGTGGTACAATACGTGCACAAACCCAATCTACTGGTACCATTGACAACACAAAACACATATTAAACAATCTCACCAACCATTCAAGTACAGTCACACCCCCTTCCTTCAACATCTCAGCTTCCACACCATCCATACCAGATGCTTTTCCTACTCTCGTTTCATCTAGTGCTCTCCTCACTTCCTCTATTGTAATCTCATGGATATCATTATTTTAATGTGGCATTCTTTTTTTAATGAAGAACATCCCATACCAAATCAGAGTTTCATCTGATTTGATTAATTATTGTCATATCAATTATTCTACAAAGTCTGCAATTTATCTAATATGATTGATTTTAGCAACAGCAATGAATCACTAACGGGAAATATGACAAATTCGGAGGTAATTTGTATTTTTCCTAACAATACAAATCTTAGCTATTTAAAGGGGCTGCGGGGGCATAAAAACAATTAGAATACGCCAACGTTATCCCTGCGTGTCGTAAGAGGCGACTAAAAGGGACGGGACGAGGGGGCTGGGAACCCCCTCTCCTGTATCTACATCCTGTGAGACATCGACAAAGAGATGGAGCTGGGGGGAGAGTGACTGCTCCCCGCACTCTAGTTTTGGGGTGTTTGAATGTGCGTGGATGTTGTACGATAGAGAGTAAAAGATGTGAAATTGGAAGTATGTTTAGGAATAGAAGGATGGATGTATTGGCCTTGTGTGAGACGAAGATAAAAGGAAAGGGTGAAGAGATGTTTGGTGAAATGTCTGGTAGAGTGTCTGGGATTGAAAGGGGAAGAGCGAGAGAGGGTGTGGCTTTATTGCTGAGTGAATGGATGACAGGTAAAGTAGTGGAATGGAAGGAGATATCATCTAGGTTAATGTGGGTAAGGGTTAGGTTGGGTAGGGAATGTTGGGCGTTTGTCAGTGCGTATGGGCCAGGTAGTGAGAAAAGTGAAGAAGAGCGGAATGAGTTCTGGAATGAATTAACTAGGTGTGTAGAAGGACTGGGTAGAAGGAATTATGTAGTTGTCATGGGTGACTTAAATGCTAGAGTGGGCGCTGGAGAGGTAGAAGGTGTCATTGGGAAGTATGGCATACCAGGTGAAAATGAGAGTGGTGAGAGACTGGTAGATATGTGTATTGAGCAAGAGATGGTGGTAAGTAATAGCTTTTTAAAAAAAAAAAGATAAAATTAAGTATACATGGGTAAGAGTGGCAAATGGAAGAGTAGTAGAAAGGGCATTAATGGATTATGTGTTGATAACTAAAAGAATGTTTGGAAGATTGAAAGACGTGCACGTGTTCAGGGGTATGGCTAACGGTATGTCTGATCTTTTTTTGGTGGAAGGAAAATTAGTTGTACCAAAAGAGTGGGGGAATAGAGTAGGTGGATGTAAAAGGGAGCTAGTGAGGGTTGAAGAGCTAATAAAACCAGGGGTAAAAAGTAAATATCAGGAAAGGTTGAAAATGACAAATGACAAAGTGAAAGTAAGAGAAACTGGCAATTTAGAGGAGTGGAAATTAGTAAAAGAAACTTTTGTTGGGATTACAAGTGATGTGTGTGGAAAGAAAGTTGTTGGAGGCAGCATGAGGAAGGGCAGTGAATTGTGGAATGAAGGAGTGAAGGTAAAAGTGGAAGAGAAAAAGAGGGCTTTTGAAGAATGGCTGCAGAGTAATAGTATAGAGAAGTATGAAAAATATAAAGAGAAAAATGTGGAAGTAAAGCGCAAGGTATGTGAGGCAAAGAGGGCAGCTGACCTGAGGTGGGGTCAGAGATTGGGTCATTCATATGAAGAGAATAAGAAGTTGTTTTGAAAAGAAGTGAAGAGAGTAAGGAAGGTTGGCTCAAGAATTGAAGAGACAGTGAAAGATGGAAATGGAAGGTTGTTAAAAGGAGAGGAGGCAAGGAAAAGGTGGGCGGAATATTTTGAAAGTTTACTGAATGTTGAGGATAATAGGGAGGAAGATATAATTGCTGTTGCAGGTGTTGAGGTGCCAGTGATGGGAGATGAGAATGAGAGAGAGATTACAATAGATGATGTGAGGAGAGCACTAGATGAAACGAGAGTAGGAAAAGCGTCTGGTATGGATGGTGTGAGAGCTGAGATGTTGAAGGAAGAGGTGTGACTGTACTTGAATGGTTGCTGAGATTGTTTAATATAAGTGTTTTGTGTTGTCAATGGTACCAGTAGATTGGGTTTGTGCATGTATTGTACCACCATTTAAGGGTAAGGGAGATGTGCATGAGTGTTGTGAGGTATTAGTTTGTTAAGCGTAGTTGGAAAAGTGTATGGTAGAGTAATGATTAATAGGATCAAGGATAAAACAGAGAATGCAATCTTAGAATTACAGGGTGGTTTTAGAAGAGGTAGGGGTTGTATGAATCAGATTTTTACAGTTAGGCAGATATGCGAGAAATATTTAGCAAAAAATAAGGTGTATGTTGCGTTTATGGATCTGGAGAAAGCATATGATAGAGTTGATAGGGAAGCAATGTGGAATGTGATGAGGTTATATGGAGTTGGTGGAAGGTTGTTGCAAGCAGTAAAAAGTTTCTACAAAGGTAGTAAAGCATGTGTTAGGATAGGAAATGAAGTGAATGATTGGTTTCCGGTGAGAGTGGGGCTGAGACAGGGATGTGTGATGTTCCCGTGGTTGTTTAACTTGTATGTTGATGGAGTGTTGAGAGAGGTGAATGCTCAAGTGCTTGGATGAGAATTAAAACTGTTAGACGAGAATGACCATGAATGGGAGGTAAATCAGTTGTTGTTTGCTGATGATACTGTACTGGTTGCAGACACAGAAGAGAAGCTTGGCCGATCAGTGACAGAATTTGGAAGGGTGTGTGAGAGAAGGAAGTTGAGAGTTAATGTGGGTAAGAGTAAGGTTATGAGATGTACGAGAAGGGAAGGTGGTGTGAGGTTGAATGTCATGTTGAATGGAGAGTTACTTGAAGAGGTGGATCAGTTTAAGTACTTGGGGTCTCTTGTTGCAGCAAATGGTGGAATGGAAGCAGATGTACGTCAGTGAGTGAATGAAGGTTGCAAAGTGTTGGGGCCAGTTAAGGGAGTAGTAAAAAATAGAGGGTTGGGCATGAATGTAAAGAGTTCTATATGAGAAAGTGATTGTACCAACTGTGATGTATGGATCGGAGTTGTGGGGAATGAAAGTGATGGAGAGACAGAAATTGAATGTGTTTGAGATGAAGTGTCTAAGGAGTATGGCTGATGTATCTCGAGTAGATAGGGTTAGGAACGAAGTGGTGAGAGTGAGAACGGGTGTAAGAAATGAATTAGCAGCTAGAGTGGATATGAATGTGTTGAGGTGGTTTGGTCATGTTGAGAGAATGGAAAATGGTTGTCTGCTAAAGAAGGTGATGAATGCAAGAGTTGATGGGAGAAGTACAAGAGGAAGGCCAAGGTTTGGGTGGATGGATGGAGTGAAGGAAGCTCTGGGTGATAGGAGGATTGATGTGAGAGAGGCAAGAGAGCGTGCTAGAAATAGGAATGAATGGTGAGCGATTGTGACGCAGTTCCGGTAGGCCTTGCTGCTTCCTCCGATGCCTTAGATGACCGCGAAGGTAGCAGCAGTAGGGGATTCAGCATTATGAAGATTCATCTGTGGTGGATAATGTGGGAGGGTGGGCTGTGGCACCCTAGCAGTACCAGCTGAACTCGGGTGAGTCCCTTGTTAGGCTGGAGGAATGTAGAGAGCAGAGGTCCCCTTTTTGTTTTTGTTTCATTTGTTGATGTCGGCTACCCCCCAAAATTGTGGGAAGTGCCTTGGTATATGTATGTATGTGACTTTTGGCAAAGCTGAAAGTATGAGCCATTAGAATTTAGCGAGGGTTAACTAACCATACGCTAGTTAGCGAGGGGTAGCTAGCTACACCCCTCACTCACACACCTACGATTGAGCTGCACTTTGCTTGGAGGTAGGACTTTGACGAGGGGCAGGGTTGGTGGGCAAGTATGTATAAATAGCTAAGGTTTATATCGTTAGGAAAAATACAAATTACCTCCGAATTTGTCAGTTATTCCGTAACTGGAATACAAACTAACGCTCTTTATAGGGGTGATTCACCCATTAAGAGGGTGGCTGTCCCTGCCAATCTGGCTTTTTGGCCTTACCTGGGGTACTCCCTATTGTGCAAAGTTTTGTGCAAAAAGTAAGGAGACCCTAACACCTCGCTAAACTTGCTAAGCATGGTCTGCAGCCTACATAAGCTGTGTGTGGTGATACAATAGCAATGTGACTGTCAAGGTAAAGGTTATTCCAAGTCTTGTAGGAAATAACTGAAGAGACCGAGACATTTCCAACACCACCTTGCCATAGTATAGCGACAAAACAGTATTGGAACAATATTAGGTTACACGAGCAATTAGTTTGAGGTCAGCTTGTGCAGAGGATCCAGGATGCTGATTTCCCAAAGAGAGGGGAGGATGAAGAAAGGAAATGAGCCTGACATTCCTTTTCATTCACTCAGACTAACACCCAGGTAACCAATGCCCTAAAGTCTAAACCTTCTGCTACTTGTCCAAAAAGGAGCTTGAGGTACTAAACCAGCTGTTGTGCTGCCACCACAGGACCGATAGAAGATGTTCCGAGGCTCCTGTGTGTCACGTCTTGCAGGTAGTTGGCAGTGGACGTAGTTAGGCGTTTCCACTCTCCCACTTTCAATACTTGCTTCACAGAGTAGTTCGCTTTGAAGGCCCGAGACGTAGCTACGCTCCTGACATTGCAGGCTCTGGGACGAAGTGCTGGAGGAGGATCGGGATTCAGGGCAAGGTTAATGACCTTGCAAATCCATGTGGAGATTGTGTTCTTTGTGATACTCCTCTTGTTTCTACCTATGCTGATGAACAGCAAGGGCACTCTGGGCCGAGCTGCTGCTGTTCTCGAGGTAGCACCTCAAACAACTTACTGGGTATAATGACAGATGATTTGAGTCGTCAGTTAAAGAGCGGAGACTCGTTATCCGGAATGAGTTGAATCTTGGATCCGAAACCCCCGGATTTTGAGTCTTGCCAACAAGCTCAGGGACGAAGCTGAAGCTTACCTCTCCGAATCCCCTTGAATGGGCAACGTCATACAACAGAACACGAAGTTCGCTAACTCGTTTGACTGAGGCCAAAGCAAGCAGGAATACTGTCTTCCAAGTTAGGCGGCAATCTGTTGCCAGTCATAATGGTTTGTACAGGGATCCTTTAAGGGACCGAAGAACTTGAACCATGTTCCATGGGGGAGGTCTTACTTCTGACTGAGAATAGGAAAGTTCATAACTTCATTTGAGGAGGGAAGTTCTATCGATGGAGAAATGCCCATTCCTTTCAGTTTAAAGGCAAGACTCAAGGTTGAGTGATAGCCTTTAAGCGCTGAAACCGAAAGATGCATTTCTTCCCTCAATACACGAGGAATTCCGCTATTGCTGGAATAGTGGTATTGAATGCATTGAGACCCCTTCCACGGCACCAACCACAGAAGACATTCCACTTCACCTGCACCTTGAACTGGTATTGCGTGTTGTCGTGTAGGATCCTTAGATACTTCCTTGAAGACGAATGGACTGGGATCTGGAAAACTGTGTCATTGACATCCAGTGTGCACATGAAGTACTGTGGTCTTACCACTTGTCTGACCGTGTCTGCCGTCTCCATGCTGAACAGAGTTTGTAGAACAAACATGTTCAGGGGTGAGAGGTCGATTACGGGTCTCCAGCCTCCAGATGCCTTTTTCATAAGAAAGATTCGACTGCAGAAGCCTAGGGACCAGCCAGGGACCCTTTGGAGAATGCCCTTCTCCGACACAGTATGGACTTCAGCCCATAGGCCTGCTCCTTTGTGGATCCCTTTGCATAGAAGCTCAATGGAACTGGGTTCAGAGTCAGTGAAGGGAGAGATTGAATGAACAAGATGAGATACCCTGAACAAATCACAGGTGATGCAACCACCTCTGCCAGTGGCATTGCAGGCATATCCCCTCTGGTGGACAAATGGGAGGATTGCCCTTCCTAGCAGGGTTCTCCCCCCTTCCTCCATGAGAGGATTTAGAGCCCTTTTGTTCCTTGATAGGAAAGAGCTTCTTAGACACATTCTTATATGAGGTCGTTATCCTAGATGTCGGCGGTTTGGTAGTCTGTAGCTGGTTCTTCTGTGGCGGAGCTGCGCAGTAGGACAGAGATGTCAAGGCCTTATGGAGAAATTGCTGCCAGCATAACCTCTTCCATCCTGAAAAGGGAGGAGCCATCAAGATGGGAGTTTCTGAGTCTCATTATTTCTGCGTGGAGAACCTGTTGATGGAAACTCGATTGTACGGGTACCCAACAAGAGGAAAGTTTCCATCGACTTGCTTGTACAGTAGAATCCTTAGACCAATCTTCGGTTCTAACGAGGTGTCCCATGGATCCTAACCACAGAACTGGCCACGAAGTAGCCTACATGATATACTTTGCTTCTTTTTCCACGTTCAGGACCTCAGACGCAGAGAAAGGGACTGAAAGCCTGAATAACCTCTCAAAAATAAGACTCCTCTAGAAGGTGCCTCTATGGAAGGATCAAGAGGTAAAGCCGGAAGGGGTTCGTCCGAGACCACATAGTATCTCCTCTGCTGCACAAATGGTGGTGGTAGGAGTTTAGAGGACGAGCCAGCCCAGAGAGAACTGGAAGAGCCGGTGATCTGGGTTAACTCCCTCTTCTGGCAGCCTTTAACCCCTTATCCCATCCATATACCAAAGGCACTTCCCCCAACTTTTGGGGGTAGCCAACAACAACAAGAAACAAAACAAAAAAAGGAAACCTCTACTCTCTACGTTCCTCCAGCCTAACCAGGGACCCAGCCGAGTTCAGCTGGTACTGCTAGGGTGCCACAGCCCAACCTCCCACATTTCCACCACAGATGAAGCTTCATACTGCTGAGTCCCCTACTGCTGCTACCTCCGCGGTCATCTAAGGCACTGGAGGAAGCAGCAGGGCCTACCGGAACTGCGTCACAATCGCTCGCCATTCATTCCTATTTCTCGCACGCTCTTTTGCCTCTCTCACATCTATCCTCCTATCACCCAGAGCTTTCTTCACACCATCCATCCACCCAAACCTTGGCCTTCCTCTTGTACTTCTCCCATCAACTCTTGCATTCATCACCTTCTTTAGCAGACAGCCATTTTCCATTCTCTCAACATGGCCAAACCACCTCAACACATTCATATCCACTCTAGCCGCTAACTCATTTCTTACACCCGTTCTCACCCTCACCACTTTGTTCCTAACCCTATCTACTCGAGATACATCAGCCATACTCCTTAGACACTTCATCTCAAACACATTCAATTTCTGTCTCTCCATCACTTTCATTCCCCACAACTCCGATCCATACATCACAGTTGGTACAATCACTTTCTCATATAGAACTCTATTTACATTCATGCCCAACCCTCTATTTTTTACTACTCCCTTAACTGGCCCCAACACTTTGCAACCTTCATTCACTCACTGACGTACATCTGCTTCCATTCCACCATTTGCTGCAACAAGAGACCCCAAGTACTTAAACTGATCCACCTCCTCAAGTAACTCTCCATTCAACATGACATTCAACCTTGCACCACCTTCCCTTCTCGTACATCTCATAACCTTACTCTTACCCACATTAACTCTCAACTTCCTTCTCTCACACACCCTTCCAAATTCTGTCACTAGTCGATCAAGCTTCTCTTCTGTGTCTGCTACCAGTACAGTATCATCCGCAAACAACAACTGATTTACCTCCCATTCATGATCATTCTTGCCTACCAGTTTTAATCCTCGTCCAAGCACTCGAGCATTCACCTCTCTCACCACTCCATCAACATACAAGTTAAACAACCACGGCGACATCACACATCCCTGTCTCAGCCCCACTCTCACCGGAAACCAATCGCTCACTTCATTTCCTATTCTAACACATGCTTTACTACCTTTGTAGAAACTTTTCACTGCTTGCAACAACCTTCCACCAACTCCATATAACCTCATCATATTCCATGTTGCTTCCCTATCAACTCTATCATATGCTTTCTCCAGATCCATAAACGCAACATACACCTCCTTACCTTCTGCTAAATATTTCTCGCATATCTGCCTAACTGTAAAAATCTGATTCATACAACCCCTACCTCTTCTAAAACCACCCTGTACTTCCAAGATTGCATTCTCTGTTTTATCCTTAATCCTATTAATCAGTACTCTACCATACACTTTTCCAACTACACTCAACAAACTAATACCTCTTGAATTACAAGACTCATGCACATCTCCCTTACCCTTATATAGTGGTACAATACATGCACAGACCCAATCTACTGGTACCAATGACAACACAAAACACACATTAAACAATCTCACCAACCATTCAAGTACAGTCACACCCCCTTCCTTCAACATCTCAGCTTTCACACCATCCATACCAGATGCTTTTCCTACTCTCGTTTCATCTAGTGCTCTCCTCACTTCCTCTATTGTAATCTCTCTCTCATTCTCATCTCCCATCACTGGCACCTCAACACCTGCAACAGCAATTATATCTGCCTCCCTATCATCCTCAACATTCAGCAAACTTTCAAAATATTCCGCCCACCTTTTCCTTGCCTCCTCTCCTTTTAACAACCTTCCATTTCCATCTTTCACTGTCTCTTCAATTCTTGCGCCGGCCTTCCTTACTCTCTTCACTTCTTTCCAAAACTTCTTCTTATTCTCTTCATATGACTGACCCAGTCCCTGACCCCACCTTAGGTCAGCTGCCCTCTGCCTCACGTACCTTGCGCTTTACTTCCACCTTTTGCTCTCTATATTTTTCATACTTTCCCTTATACCAGGGAAAAGATGCGTTGGTTTTGGCAGGTCGCCGAGTGTCATATACGTGGTCAAGGACAGTGTCCTTGCCCTCTTGAGGGGCTGTTGTAAGGTCAACTAACCCATTGATGGGCTTTATAAAGGCCAAGACCTGCCAGAAGGCGTACTTCGACTCTTCCTGTTCTGCCCCTGTATATTTGATGAGATAATGACACCCTAAGCACCGTCTTGGAGTACTTCGTCTCTCTCTCCGAGGAGGAAAGAATTCCTCCAGAAGCAATGGTCATGAGGATTCCCCCTGCCTAAAAGAGGGCTGAACTTCTCTTGACAAAGGGACTACAGCTGGGTGTTCTGTCTCCTTAGAGACAGGGCGAAGCTGCAGAGGGACAACCTTTATCAGCGACAGATGGAAGTTTGGCATCAGAGGGATATGAGTATATCTCGAACCTCCCTTTGTACGAGGATGGAATGTATCTCCAATAGGAGGAGTCTAGTTCTTCATTCTCCTTTTCTTCTTAATTGTAAGCACTGGTGTCAACTGAACTTGAGAGAAGTCCTATTGGGGCAATTCTGCCCCTCCTGCAGCTCCTCTCATCTTCTTGATGGGAGAAAAACATTTTCTGGGATGGTGCCTTGGAAGGAGCTGGGCCGGGTGATTTACGTCTGGGGTCAGATGGAGGAGAGGACGAACTAGAGACCGACTTCTCCAACGGGATCCTCGAAGTACTAACCACTACCTCTTCTGAAGGAAGGGACAGCTCGACGCACCACCTTTACCAAGGCATCAAAGCATGCAGGCTGCTTTCCTGTCCTAAGAAGGGCAGGAGTCTCGCTGGGGAGGCAATATGATAAATATCGCCTCCTAGGAGACCTAGGTATCTGGAAAGAAGGGGAGTGAGTAGTCTTACCTGCAATGATAGCCACTAGCATGACCTCTCGCTCTAGCTTGGAAGAGCGAGTAAAAGAGGAAGCTATCTAAACCTTTGAAGATTTCTTCCAGATGCTATGAAAAGGAACCGTAAATCCACCATTCTGGAACTCCGCTGGATGATGGCACTTGCCATCCTTCCCTCGGGAAATAGAGGAAGAAGCTTGGGCAAATCCTGATGGACTGAACTAGGTGGTGGCCTAGATCTAGAGGAGAGTGCTGAGCAGGAGCCAAATTATTCGTCAAAGTCTTGGAGGGCTCGATAGGATGACGAGGTGAGCGTTTAAGATGACAAGCAGGCTGAAGTATCCGAGCAGATGGATGGATCTCCTCAATACAATCAGCTAAGCTATGATCGCATGCTTAGGCAAGAAGGAATGTCCTCATCTCTACGGTGATCGCAAGCTGGACGGCGAAGGCGAACAGGAGAGTAGTCCCTGAAAGAGAAACAGTGATCGCAAGTTGCCGAGTGACGATCACGGGTTGACAAGAGAAGATCAGGCATCAGTAAGTGATGATCGCGAGCTGGTGAGTGACAGTCACTAGAGGGACAGTGATGGTCATGAGGAGGAGAGTGACGATCATGAGCTGGAAAACGACGATAACCTGGTGAACGACGCAGATCTGGCAAGTGACGAGAAGCTGGCGGATACCGAGAAGCTGGCGAATGCCGAGAAGGCAAACAACGAGAAGTCAGCAAAGTTGCGATGACGAGGAGGAGAACAAGAGATGAGCAACTGACGAAGGACGAGCAACTTGCGAGTGACAAGAAACTGGAGAGTGACGACCATGAACAGACGAGTAATGACCACGAGCAGGCAAGTGATGACCACGGGAAAGGGGGTGGCCATCACAAGCTGGGGAGTGGCCATCACATACTGAAGAGAGGCAGTCACCCATTGGCGAATGGCGATCACAAGCTGAAGAGTAGCGATCACCCATTGGCGAGTGGCAGTCATGAACAAGAGACAGTATAAAAGATAGTCTGGGTAGAGTCTTTTGACGAAGGGCGAAGGAGAACATCTAGAAGGGCGGCAAGGACTATGTTCCCTCATTGACGAGGAGTAGTGACCTTTATGATGGAGAGGGCTCTTTTCATCAATAGCATGCCGGCGAGGTGGTGATGGGAAGCGTTGTCGGTGGCAAGATTTCTTAGTAGAGGAAGCAAGGTCCTAAGTGCTGGACGTCTGCGGAGAGGTGGGACGACGTCTGGAAGGTGTCTGTGATGGAGTATCAGGGGGGAACCTCACTCTAGAACAAGAGAGGTGAACACCAGCAGAAGAAGAGAGCCTTAGACTTTGTTCCCCCCCTTAAGGCTGAGAAGACTCACCAGGGGAAGAGAGTAGTCTTCGGCGGCAGAAATAGCAGGTGACGGTGGAAGAACAACAATGTTGGCAGAAGGGACGAAAGACATTCCATGTGCATAAAGTTCAGCACTCCTCGGCGAAAAGGCTTCGACCTCTGAGGAGGCCGGAGTTCTACTTTCAGTAGCCAGCTGAAGAAGCTTCATCAGTGCCTCCTTTGAAGGGGGACTGGTCACATCCAAAGAAGGCCAGATCTGCAAAACATCAAAAAGAGAAAAGGATACCAACAAGGGAAGGGGCAGAGCTGCTTCTCTAGGGGAAGCAACACTGTCCCTTGAACCCCGGGGTTGACCTGGTGTTAATTGGTCTATACTCCTATTCGACTGTTCCCCAGATGAGACAGATCAAGCATGAGCTTTGAGAAGAGATCAGGGAGTCAAGGAAGAAGTCTACGGTTTCTTCGACTTCGAGGAAGACCTCGAAGGCGACGAATCTATTTTGGACTTCTTCTTGCGCCGGTGCCCAAATCTCTCCCACTGGGAGGAAGTCCACTCCCGGCACTCACTGCAGGTGTTATCACAGTGCTGTCCTTGGCAGGCCCACAACAACAAATGGGGTCCAGTCTCGGGGGAGGACAAAAAGGTCCTGCAGGCGCATCTTTCAGGTTTCAGACAGGTCGACATGATGGATGACAAGAAGAAACAACAAGCACACCTGTGAAATTAAAAATTAATTAGCCAAAATGCTGTGTCAAAACAGTTGGAGAGGTAAAGAGTGGTAATGTCCGTTCTCGGCCGAATCAAAAGCAAAAGTAGCAAGACAATACTAGTGTGTGAGTGAGCAGGGTAGCGGGCTACCACCTAACCCCCATAATCTAGCGGGCGGGTAGTTATACCTTACTTTAAAGTCTTATGGCTAGTCTTCCAGCTTCGCTTAAAGTATAAGCCCTATACACAGAGGAAGTGTTTGTAAAAACATTTAGTGCTGGAACAAGAAAAAATTTAGGCATTTCTTAAGAATACACTGATCACCAAAAACTTTAAAAGACTCAATAAGTCAATGTTTTGCACAAACGAGGAAGAGACAAACCAAATGTGTTTCTCAAAAGCAAATTTAGAATCAAGAATCATCACTGAAATTTCAAATGAGTGGTATACAGTATAGCTAAAGAGACACTGTCAATGCAAAGATCTGGATGTTGAGTAGCCAGTCCTCAATGTACTTACAATCATACTTTGAGTTTTGTTAAGGTTCAACTTAATGCCCCATAATTTGCACCATCCACTAATTTTAGCAAAATCTCAATTAAGGGGGCCGGCCGGAATGTCATTATATGGGAGTATGAGAAGAAAAACACAAAATCCTTAAAAAAATCACTGAGCTTCATGGGGCAATGGAGAATGTGTACACGACATATTTTGTCAAAATTCCTTTTACTTTATTAGTTACAGGGTAATTAGTAAAAGTAACTCAATAAACCATAAACATTGTTCCATTCAAGAAAATGCAGTATTTCTTCTGTTATCATAAATTTTGATAATTATTACCTTTTAATGTAATAGAAATTGTGAACAATGGCATCAGTATAACTTCCACGAGTTGCACACGATGTAGTATTACACCCTTCATCCTTCAGTCCTACCACAAACCTCAAAGAGAGTACATGTCTGAGTTTGAACTCTGACATTCACTCATTTTTACGTTTGTTTTTCTCGTTTTTGGCAAGAATTTTATAATTTCAAAGAGGAAATGACAATTTCAACATCTTGCTAACATAAGGAAGAAGAAAATTTGCTCTATTAAGCATTCAGAAGAGGGTAATATCGGAAATGCACAGAGAGAGAGAGAGAGAGAGAGAGAGAGAGAGAGAGAGAGAGAGAGAGAGAGAGAGAGAGAGAGAGAGAGATGCCTTGCCTTACAGGAAAAAAAAGAAGCAAGATATTGAGCAAAAGGATCTTCATTTATGATAAAATTATGATAAATGACTGTTTTCTCTTATTAAAGCTGAAAAAATAACAAAAAATTCCTAATAATTATGATTTATTAATATTACCTTTGTATCAGAGGCAAGAGCCCGGGTCTTACACAAGGTAAGGCAATCTATACAGACAGACATACCTTTGTAAAAATACAAAGAAAAACTTTGAATGCCCCTACCTCAAAACTGTGCTTATTGACCTTCAAATTCAATAGTCTCCCTTAGTTTTAAAGACATAGCATTGAAATGTGGTATATAATTTAGAAATACATTATAAAACGATAAAAGGAAGCCTTTTTTCCAATTTTTGTTTCATATTTTTTTCTTAATTTTTTCCCTTGATTTTTAGGGTTTTTTTTTCTACCATAATAAAAAAAATTTTATCTGGCAAAATATGTTATTTTTATTAATAAAATAAATTTTTGAATATACTTACCCGATAATCATGTAGCTGTCAACTCCGTTGCCCGACAGAATTCTATGGAGGGATACGCCAGCTATCACAATACTAGAAGGGGGTGTATTTACCAGCGCCACCTGTGGCCAGGTACTCAAGTACTTCTTGTTGACACCTCCTCAATTATTCCTCGGTCCACTGGTTCTCTATGGGGAAGAAGGGAGGGTCGATTAAATCATGATTATCGGGTAAGTATATTCAAAAATTTATTTTATTAATAAAAATAACATTTTTCAATATTAAACTTACCCGATAATCATGTAGCTGATTCACACCCAGGGGGGTGGGTGAAAACCAGTGTACAAGATTAAAGGATAGCTAAGTATCCCATATTTCATATAATCAGTTATCCACAATAACAATGAAATAATAAGTACCTGGTAAGGAAGTCGACTTGAACCGTTACTCTGCCTTTAATAAGATCGTCTTCCTTACTGAGCGCAGCGTTCCTCTTGGGAGGCTGAATCAACTCAAAGGTGCTAAAGTATACAGGGCTGCAACCCATACTAAAGGACCTCATCACAACCTTTAACCTTGGCGCTTCTCAAGAAAGAATTGACCACCCGCCAAATCAACAAGGATGTGGAAGGCTTCTTAGCCGACCGTACAACCCATAAAAAGTATTCAAGAGAAAGGTTAAAAAGTTATGGGATTATGGGAATGTAGTGGCTGAGCCCTCGCCTACTACTGCATTCGTTGCTACGAATGGACCCAGGGTGTAGCAGTACTCGTAAAGAGACTGGACATCTTTGAGATAGAATGATGCGAACACTGACTTGTTTCTCCAATAGGTTGCATCCATAACACTCTGCAGAGAACGGTTCTGTTTGAAGGCCACTGAAGTAGCCACAGCTCTCACTTCATGTGTCCTTACCTTCAGCAAAGCAAGGTCTTCTTCCTTCAGATGAGAATTTGCTTCTCTAATCAGAAGCCTGATGTAGTAAGAAACTGAGTTCTTAGACATTGGTAGAGAAGGCTTCTTGATAGCACACCATAAGGCTTCTGATTGTCCTCGTAATGGTTTTGACCTTCTTAGATAGTACTTAAGAGCTCTAACTGGGCAAAGTACTCTCTCCAGTTCGTTCCCCACCATGTTGGACAGGCTTGGGATCTCGAACGACTTAGGCCAAGGACGGGAAGGAAGCTTGTTTTTAGCCAAAAAACCGAGCTGCAAGGAACATGTAGCCGTTTCAGATGTGAAACCTATGTTCCTGCTGAAGGCGTGGATCTCACTTACTCTTTTACCTGTTGCTAAGCACACGAGGAAAAGAGTTTTTAATGTGAGGTCCTTAAAAGAGGCTGATTGGAGCGGTTCAAATCCTGATGACATTAGGAACCTTAGGACCACGTCTAGATTCCAGCCTGGAGTGGACAACCGACGTTCCTTTGAGGTCTCAAAAGACCTAAGGAGGTCCTGTAGATCTTTGTTGGAGGAAAGATCCAAGCCTCTGTGGCGGAAAACCGCTGCCAACAAACTTCTGTAACCCTTGATCGTAGGAGCTGATAGAGATCTTACGTTCCTTAGATGTAACAGGAAGTCAGCAATCTGGGTTACATTGGTACTGGTTGAGGAAAACTGCATTGGCCTTGCACCAGCTTCGGAAGACTTCCCATTAAGACTGATAGACTCTGAGAGTGGATGTCGTCCTTGCTCTGGCAATCGCTCTGGCTGCCTCCTTCGAAAAGCCTCTAGCTCTTGAGAGTCTTTCGATAGTCTGAAGGCAGTCAGACGAAGAGCGTGGAGGTTGGGTGTACCTTCTTTACGTGAGGTTGACGCAGAAGGTCCACTCTAGGAGGAAGAGTCCTGGGAACGTCGACCAGCCATTGCAGTACCTCAGTGAACCATTCTCTCGCGGGCCAGAGGGGAGCAACCAACGTCAGCCGTGTCCCTTTGTGAGAGGCGAACTTCTGAAGTACCCTGTTGACAATCTTGAACGGCGGGAATGCATACAGGTTGAGATGGGACCAATCCAGCAGAAAGGCATCCACGCGAACTGCTGCTGGGTCTGGAATCGGAGAACAATACAAGAGGAGCCTCTTGGTCATCGAGGTAGCGAATAGATCTATGGTTGGCTGACCCCACAGGGCCCAAAGTCTGCTGCAAACATTCTTGTGAAGGGTCCACTCTGTGGGGAAGACCTGACCCTTCCGGCTGAGGCGATCTGCCATGACATTCATATCGCCCTGAATGAGCCTCGTTACCAGCGTGAGCTTTCGATCTTTTGACCAAATGAGGAGGTCCCTTGCGATCTCGAACAACTTCCTCGAATGAGTCCCTCCCTGCTTGGAGATGTAAGCCAAGGCTGTGGTGTAGTCGGAGTTCACCTCCACCACCTTGTTAAGCTGGAGGGACTTGAAGTTTATCAAGGCCAAATGAACTGCCAACAACTCCTTGCAATAGATGTGAAGTGTCCTTTGCTCCTGATTCCATGTTCCCGAGCATTCCTGTCCGTCCAGTGTCGCACCCCAGCCCGTGTCCGATGCGTCCGAGAAGAGACGGTGGTCGGAGGTCTGAACAGCCAAAGGTAGACCTTCCTTGAGAAGAATGCTGTTCTTCCACCACGTTACAGTAGACCTCATCTCTTCGGAAACAGGAACTGAGCCCGTCTCTAGCGTCATGTCCTTTATCCAGTGAGCAGCTAGATGATACTGAAGGGGGCGGAGGTGGAGTCTCCCTAACTCGATGAACAGGGCCAGCGATGAAAGTGTCCCTGTTAGACTCATCCACTGCCTGACTAAACATCGGTTCCTTCTCAGCATGCTCTGGATGCATTCTAGGGCTTGGAAGATCCTTGGGGCCGACGGACAAGTCCGAAAAGCTCGACTCTGAAGATCCATACCCAAGGAGACAATGGTCTGGGATGGAACGAGCTGAGACTCCTCAAAATTGACCAGGA
The DNA here is from genome assembly GCF_036898095.1 of Palaemon carinicauda. Classification (NCBI taxonomy): domain Eukaryota; kingdom Metazoa; phylum Arthropoda; class Malacostraca; order Decapoda; family Palaemonidae; genus Palaemon; species Palaemon carinicauda. The sequence goes on along the minus strand of NC_090761.1, from coordinate 48,770,061 downwards.
GGCCCAGTTCCTTGGTCAGATCCATAGTCCATTTGAAAATCTCCAGACAGCGACGACTTGAGGGAGCTCTTAAAAGCCAGTCGTCTGACGGAGCCGGACACAAGATCATGATACTGCTGCACAGTCTGTAAACTGTCAATCATGGGCAAGCGAGGAAGTACAGTGACAACCCGAATCTGTCTAGACTGTCTGGGTCGTACAGACAACTCCTTAACGGGTTGCTGAGGTTGCCGCACTGCGTCACAACAAGTCCCTTCTGTTGGTTGTTGAACGTCTTCCCCGTGACACATTGACTCCGTAAACAAAAAATCCTCTAACAAGGACTAAGCTTGGACTGCATGTCATGCAACACAGCTCAAGGTCTATGGGAGCAGGTGTGGTAACAGATGGGATTAGCGGCTGAAGTGTAACCATTACCTTCCCTGTAAGCATGTTATGCTTAAATAAAAGTCCATAAGAGGTTATGCAGCTAAAGGCTCCCTCCAAATGACAGAGTCCTCAAGGGAATATCAGAAGGAGGGAGAAAAGAACTTTCTCATCTACAGGGACCTTATCCTAGAAAAGCTAAGTTCTCTGAGTGAGGGTTCACTGGTGCAAAGCAGCAGACTAGAAGGCAACGTTATGAAACTGCTTGACAGTCTAGTGAGTTGGCAACAACCCAAGATGTGTTGAGAAGCATGCGGTAAGGTATGCAGAGCATGATGTATGCAGAGTATGCTGTATGCAGAGCATGCTGTATGTAGAGCATGTTGTATGCAGAGCATGCTGAATGCAGAGCATGCTGTATGCAGAGCATGTTGTATGCAGAGCATGCTGAATGCAGAGCATGCTGAATGCTGAGCATGTAGTAAGCAGAGCCTGCTGTAAGCAGAGCCTGCTGAAAGGAAAGCAGAGCGTGTGCATGGCGTTTAACATTTCTCAGAAATTCCATGACCAGTGCTAGAGTGCTTTATGCATGCTTGCATGGGGTTTAAACCATGGTATGCTGAACAGCAGAGTCAGAACGAGCTGGAACAACAATAGTGTGGTTTCCTCTTCAAGACTCCGATGAGGGAACACCTGAGGCTCAGTCTGCAAAGGCTGAATAAAAGACAAGCAGAAGGAAGGCGCATGGGTGGAGGAGGCTGACTCCTAGCATGAGTGGTTGAACCCAAGGGTTGCGCTTGCTGAGCGGTTGGCGGAAGCGGAGTAGCAAGTTCCAGTTCCTGTGGTGTGAGCGGAGCGCGATGAGGAAGAGGCTGCGCAGAACAAGGTAAATGTCTCGCAAGCTGAGGCTCCTGAGGCGCAAGGCTAAGGTGTTGTGGTGCTTGCCTTATGGAGGGTTGAGCTCGCTGCAGCAAGAGCTGAGGAAACTGACTCATGGACGGGAGAGGTTGTTGTACCTCAACCGAGTGTTGCATCACTGGTGGAGCAGCAAGTGGAGGCGGAGGAAGAGAGGTATAATCCTCCTGATCCCAATGTAAAGGTTGCCTTAAGAAAGGCGGAGGCTGAACACCACAGGGAACAGCAAACTCAGCACGTGTCTCAACATCGTACGCCTGGCAGGTGGAACTGCTGGCAGGTGGTACTGCGATCAGGCGGAGCGAGTGTAGGTGGAGGGAGTGTAGGCGGAGGCGGAGGAGCAACACTCTCAGCCCGACACTCACGCATCAAGTCCGAAAGCTGTGCTTGCATGGACTGTAGTAGAGTCCACAACATCATACGCCTGGCAGATGGTACTGTGATCAGGCGGAGCGAGTGTAGGAGGAGGGAGTGTAGGCGGAGGCGGAGGAGCAACACTCTCAGCCCGACACTCACTCATCAAGTCCGAAAGCTGTGCTTGCATGGACTGTAGTAGAGTCCACAACATCGTACGCCTGGCAGATGGTACTGTGATCAGGCGGAGCGAGTGTAGGAGGAGGGAGTGTAGGCGGAGGCGGAGGAGCAACACTCTCAGCCCGACACTCACTCATCAAGTCCGAAAGCTGTGCTTGCATGGACTGTAGTAGAGTTCACAACATCGTACGCCTGGCAGATGGTGCTGCGACCAGGCGGAGCAGGTGCAGGCTGGGCGAGCACAGGCGGAGCAGGTGCAGGCTGGGCGAGCACAGGCGGAGCGAGAACAGGTGGAGGGAGTGTAGGCGGAGGAGGAGGTGTAATCAACTGATGACTGAGGAGAGTCAGAGCTAACCCAATGACTGCATTCGGGTTGTGAACTTTAACTTCGTACGTCTGGCATAGGTCTGGACTTAACGTTTAAGAAGTCTTGAGACCTGAGACCAGCGTTACTCTGCCTTTATTTTCTCCCCTAATCTCTTCTGCAGACGAGCAAAATAAGGGCTCAATCGTCTGCGGGTGGGAGTGACGGTCTCGGTAAGACACGCCCACAACCACCGAGAATACTTCTGTGCGCCGATCAAGGCCTGCTGAACCCTTATGCCCTTCGACATTGCTTCTCCCCTGGGCTTGGGAGCTTGCAAGAGGTCCCGGACTGGGAGGACGACTGGCGCGCACAAAAGTACCCTCACGCACTAATCACTTATCACTTTGATTTCTGTTTGCACTTATTTCACTGAACTCGAAACTTTAAGTGGTTTGTACCTGAAATACGCAATTCTATCCTTTCTCAAAGTTAGTAATTGCGAAAACAGAATTACAATGTAACAGAAAAATCTAATGAAAGATAATTCAGTGGTTGGAAAGAGACTAAACACTAGATCACTCTAGAAACGTTTAGTTTCTTCCCCTAAAGAGACTAGGGAGAAGAGCAAAAAACGATAACGACGTTACTCGTACGCCTGGCAGGCTTGAATGAAACGTTTATCCTCTTTCTCCCTCCGTCTCTATCTCTCTCTCTCTCTCTCTCTCTCTCTCTTGACTTAGAACCTGAGAGAAGAGCCCAATCATATATATCGTTAAAACATATTATTGTTAAAGGAAAAAAACTGAAAAGTTCCTTTATTAGGATCAAAACCATTAAGTTAAGAAAGAATGAACAAAACGCTAGACACGGTTACTCTTACTGCAACGTGAAACCGTGAACATTCTTTCTCTATCGTAACGATAGAGTGCAAGTTGAACGTTCTGAACATCAACAACTGCAGAGACAAAACAAAACGTTAGTTCAGCTTTGAAAACAGTACGAGACTGTCAAAGAAAATCTTTCAAACTCTGTGGCGGAAATAGCATAATATGTTAACAGGTAAAACCGAAATGACGGGCTCAAAGTTTATTAACTTCGGTAAAAGACCGCCTACTATTAGGAAGGTCGAATATAAACAAATATAAAAATTAATTTTAATGAGTTTATAATAAAAGGAAGTTAATCGAAGAGGCCTATAAGAGGCGGAGAGATATAAAATAAATCTATAACTTTATTTATAGCAAAATTAAGAAAGAGAGTCTATACTCTCTTAGACACCAACACTTCCGTCTAAGGGAAGGGTCGGCCATTGAAAAGTGAACGAGAGTTCATACTCTCTCGTCACCAAAATTAATCAAATTAATTCCAAAAGCTAACTAAGCTAATATAGAAGTTTCCAGTAAAGCGACAGCCGAAATCAAAGAGAAATACTTCACCAAAATCGTGAAAATACTCCAAGAACATAAGCGTATCCCAGAACGTCTTGCCGGAAGCACGACAGAGGAATAATTGAGGAGGTGTCAACAAGAAGTACTTGAGTACCTGGCCACAGGTGGCGCTGGTAAATACACCCCCTTCTAGTATTGTGATAGCTGGCGTATCCCTCCATAGAATTCTGTCGGGCAACGGAGTTGACAGCTACATGATTATCGGGTAAGTTTAATATTGAAAAAATTGCTTTTAGGAAAAAAAAAATTCTTCATATTATTGAAGGTCTATATCAGGTCTATACAGGGCAGTAATCTCAGATTTTAGTAATAATTATCAAGGGAGCAGATAGAATTTGAAAAACACTCATTTTCAGGATAAATCGCCCTGGTGTCACAAAAACGAAGGTCAGCGGCAAAAATCTTAAGCAGATTGGAGATGTCCTAAGTCACCTTATTAAGTGGTATGAATGTCAAAGTCCTGTCATTAAAAATCGGCAATAGCCAGCAGGACCCCTTAAGGGATTCAGCAATCAAAGGTCTCCATTCAGGAGATAGAATTGATGCAAAGAGAGTATTATCTTTTGCATATTCAAAAGGTTTGTTTTCTATGTCAAACTACACTATGCTGATATAGCATGAAAAATAATGAGCTAAGAATACTACCTTGAGAACACCAGATATTACATTCCTAAAGTAACTTTGATGCCCATCAACAGCTATTCGCTGCACTCTTATTACTTAAAAATTAAGTAACGATCCTATGAAAAGACCCACCTACTTCCATGTTTGAAAATATGGGCCTGATAATTAATACGGTTAAAGGCAACACTAAAATTAAGACCAATTATACAAACTTCCTAACAGCAATCAAAGGATTTCTGTATGGCATTGGAAATTCCAAAAAGGGCATCACATGTTCAAAAGACCTTTGCAAAATCCAAACTTATAAATGCCTTCACCACAATTCAATATCAATAAAATTTATAATAGGTAGAAACTTAGACAATGTAAAATGTGATAATCTTAAATTTATATAATGCATACCTAAGAACTTAAAAGAGGAGTCAAAACTTCCATATCATAATTTACAGTGTATGAGAAACAATAACAGTGTATATATAAAATTTCCCTATATAGATTATTTGAAAAGTAATTAATGAGAGAAATTTACCACTGCATCTCAACTACAAAAACATATATTCCGTAACAAACACTCACCTACAAAACCTGACCATCAAAGGCTATGCTACCACTAACAAACAATCAGAATTTTTTTTATCAACATTTCCATATTGGTATATTCTTACTAAAGAAAAAGTACATTCCTCAACCTAACCATACATATTGGACTGTATAGGCAAAAATTAGCCTGACATAAATTTTCAAAGAAGAAAAATCATTTAACTGTACTTACCATTCTCCCAGTACTATCAACCAAACAAAAACAGTATCATTGTATAAGCAGACAGTGAAACACTTATCAGGTCAAAATATAGAATGTGTTTCACATAGGAAGATAAAATATAATGAAAGTGGAAAAAATGAATAAGAAAATAAGTGAAAAATCTTTCGAGAGGGGGAATGATGGTGCCAACACATAGACAAGCAAAGAGTGAAATTGAGTGATAGCCAAGACTCAGATCTGGCGCAAAGTCTGCAATTCACCTAATGGGACTTGGCATTCTTTTTTTTTTCTTCCTTGAGAGAAAGTTGGAGTGGGTAACAATTTGTGACAAACAAAATGGCACTTTTAGTTTACAATGTTGTTAAAATAAACAAATAGTGTGGATGTAGTAATTATACTTACTGCTCCTGTCTTTGTTTTATACTCAATCAGAGCTGTTCCTTTCTTGGACTTCTGCTTCATAACCATTGCATTTATATCACCCCACTATAAAGAAAAAAAGGTTGAGAAATTTAGATTAAAATATTTCTAGCATTGAACATTAACTTTTCAGGATTATCCTGTACAGACAGTGAAACTCCTAAATAAATGATTAAACTACCAAAGTACATACTGCATATACCATACTGTTAAAATTTTATATGATAAACAACCAAAGGACACCATAGCCACATAACAAAATATAAAAAACAAAAAAACATATATTTACATAAACATATGGATGTAAGAAGTTGCCAAAAACCTAATTCTTATAAAATTACCTATCTCAACACTTACTAGCAACTCATAAAGCTGAACTCATAGAGGCACAGCTTTGTTAATTATATAAAAACTTAAAACTCCATCTTAATAGACTACCCTAGTGTTCCTTATTCTACTCCTCAATAGAGAAGACTATACATTATTTGCCAGGTGCAACAGATAGAAGCAAGAATTGTTAGTTCCCACCTGAGCTCATTAGATATTTGGTCGAACATTATAGATAAAAAAAATAATTGCTGGTAGGTATTGAAATAAGTAACTTTGTTATGAAAATTAGCATTAATTTAGCAACTATTACACACACCTCAAAGTGCTGTCTAAGAGTCCAAAGAAACTCCTGTTTCGAAGGTTATCTAAATAAATGTACAGTATTCTCACTATTCAACCCCACCATCTACATATGTGGTGACTCAGGGAATGTGACAGGCCTTGTGCTACTTCCAAGAATAAACCAAGGTATTGTCTGCCTTTTTCAACCAATTGTGTTCCCTAAACTTAACAAGAAGACCAAATTCTACTGCTGTGAGGTTCTATACCCATCATAGCTTAGAAATTTACAATCTGCCACACCAAACTAAATTAATAATAAATTCAGAAACATTTTAAAAGCAAAGTTAACTAACCTGAACTTTAAACTCAATCATAACCCTACTGTATTTACAACACCAAATCAGGTAAAAATAACACATTTAAGAATAACTTGTGCTTTTCCAAACGACACAAACCTTGAGCTCTTTATTAGGGAATACTCTTTCAGTGAAGCTGGAAAACCAGCCATAAAACTTTTAGCAAGGTGTAACTACTCCATTGCTAGTTAGCGGAGGGTACTGGGTAGTACAAGCTAACCTGTTGACACACAATCTCTTGTTCTCTCTAAACTTTTGATTGCACGCAGGACTTGCAGGGGCATAGGTGATGGCAGAACAAATTTGTATACAAAGCTCAAGGTTTGTATTGTTGGGAAAAATACAAATTATTCTCAAATTTGTCATTTCTTTCATCACGAATACAACTCCTTTCGCTCTTTAATAAGGATGTCTCACCCTTAGGCGAGTTGAAGTCCTAACCAACTGGCTGGTCTTTGACCCGGGGCTTCCTCCGTGCTACACACACTAAAGAGGAAATGCCTTGACACCTATTCTAAATCTGCATGCATTTGCACGCTTCGGTAGCAATCTCATGACTGTGTGATACTAGCAATGTGACTGGTTCAGGTAAGAATTCTTAAAAATAACTTGACTTCCTTGACCAAACCATAGACATTACCCAATACCCACCTCGCTAAGGGGATATGGGGACATAATAAATATATACAATATGTATTATACCGTGCTAGGCAGTATATCTTAGCAATCCATGTTTGCCAATGGTTATACAATAAAAGCAGATGAGCAACCCGGAGGAGTAACGAGAACTTTGGGTATAGAGGAAATGCCCCTCTAAATCTCGATGAAGTCACTGGCAACAGGGTGAAAGATTGGGTTTAGGGTGATAGACAAGTTGTATTTTCGGTTTCTAATCCAGATGCCTGGCGAATGATCTTACTGGAATTAGTATGGACTAGGAGGGGTCACCTGCCTTAGTTAGATAGGCACTGAGCCTCGCAAAGAACTGGCTATCCTTTGATGAACTTGGCCAATGAATACTCTATGGATTTAGTCAGTCAATGGAAAGCGAAGATGACAGAATGACCCCCAGTTCAGGGCGTTACGGGGTGCTATGACTCTTCCAGTTCATAAATACTAAAGAAAAATCTAAAATTGGTACTTGGAATGTTAGAACTATAAATCAGATCAGGAAGTTACAGAAAGTGGAGAAGGAATTTATGATATATAGTTTGGATATCTTGAACCTAAGTGATATAGCCTATATTGTAAGGAGATTGGCAAGGAAACCTTAGACCACGGCAATATCTATTGAGGAATAACAGATGGAGTTGGAAGAGAAGGGGTAGGAATGATGAGAAGGGGTAGGAATGATGATGACACCAAGAGCAGAAAAGGCTTTAACTGAGTGGAAAGCTGTAAATGGTAGATTGTTGCTTGTAAAGTTTAAATCAAGCCAGTGCAATATGAGTATTGTAGTTTGCTATGCACCTACAAATAATTCCCCTGAAGAAAGGAATACTATGAAGAATTGCAGAGTGTTATAGATGAGATCCTGGAGAGAGATATGAGAATTGTGATTGGTGACTTCAATGCTGAAGTTGAAAGGAATAATCAAGTTATAGAGAATGTGATGGGTGTTAAGGGTCTTGGAAAAGTTACAAATGAAAATGGGGCCCATTTTATAAGTTTCTGTTCAACAAACAATCTTGTCATTGGAGGTACACTTTTCCAGCACAAGGACATCCACAAATATAAATGGACTTCATCATGTGGCAATTACAAAAATCAAATAGATCACATAGCCATTAATAAAGAGAGAAAGAGGACTCAGAAATGTAAGAAGCTATAAAGGTGCAGATATTGGTAGTGATCATTTCCACACTGAAATTAGAACTGAAAGCACCCAACAGAAATGTAGATAGAATACATATGATTGATACAACTAAGCTTCTAGCAGATGAGCACAGGGAAACATTTGTGATTGAATGTAGGAATCGATTTGTAGTATTAGAGACTTTGAGATATGAAGAACAGACAATTGATGAAGAATGGTGAGATATTGAGACCATATATCAGTCAGTTGATAGTGAAGTTTTGGGACATGCAATTACAAAGAGGAAGCCATGGATATCAAATGAAACATGGGATAATATAAAAAGGAGACAAAGAAAGAAATTGATTGTTGAAAGTTTTCAAGGAAGTAATGAAAATTACAAGCCTGAGCATGCTAAGTATTCCGGTATGGACAGTGAAGTCTAAAGAAAAGCCAGGAATGACTGGAAAGAGTATTTAGACCACAAAGCAGATGAGGCTGACAAAGCTATGAATTCAGGGAGTGGCTATGGTGTAAGAATCGCTCATAAAATTATCAATGTGCTCAGAAACTTTGGTTTCTATTATGAGGCATTCATTTGAGCTCCTTATAACTTGTTTTAAGAAGCCAATAATCTTGCAACGTGATGCCATCCCTAGGGCCAGGGGAATGGCGGTGTATATTAGGACTGAATACCCTGCTTCTCATAAATCCTGCTATGAATGTGGATGTCATGAGCTTCAGGTAATAAAAGTTTGTGGCAGGCATAACAACTTCTATTTGTGTTCGATCTGCTGGAATCCAGACATGGATAATTCTATCTTCGATTGTCTTCTTACCATTATAACTAAGATAAAAGATGATAGAAAGGCCTCTTTTTTTCTTTGTTGGTGATTTCAATGGTCACCATAGGGAGTGGTTAAATTCTGTTTCTTCTACTGATTGCCATGGCTTAAGAGCTTTATATTTTGCCTCTGAATTAGGCTGTGAGCAAATTCTAAGTGAAGCTACTCACAGGTCTGGTAACTGCTTGGACCTTGTATACACTGACTCCCCAGGCCTTATAACAAGTAAGGTTGGTTCTCCAGTAGGGACTCTGATCATGCCTTGATTTCATTAGTAGTGAAGACCAACCAGTCTGTTCCTGATGTATCGTACTCATGTAAGATCTATATGATATCTCAGGCAGACTGGAATGGGATTTTACATGATCTTTTTGTATAGTAGTGTTAATCCTATTGTCCCTTTGAATGAGAATCCCTTCTCCTGTACTAAGGTACCGAGTAAAGGACAAACAATGGTTCAATGATGATTGTAGATGTGCTTATTTGGGGAAGCAGGAGGCCTATCATCTTTGGAAGGGTAACAGATCATACTTAACCTGGAATAACTATACTGTACTCAGCTTAGAGCTTTTGCTCAAAGAGTTTATGCGTTCACTGAAAAGAAATACAATTTAACCATGAAAGAAACCCTTATGTGTACAACCCAGGAGTATAAGTGGTGGACTACCCTTGAATCTCCACTCTTTGGTGTAGATGTAAAAGTTGCTCCTTTACTTAAACCAGATGGCTCTGTCACTCACTGTCCAAAGGAAAAGGCAACCCTTTTGGCAGATGTGTTGGACAGTAAGCAGAGTAATGAGAAACTTGAACTTCCTCATTCTTGTTTTCCTGAGGCTAAACAAACAAGTTTAGCTTTCTGATCTCGTAAAATTAAAGCTCTCTTGATTGACCTTGATGTCTATGGAGGTGTAGACTTATATGGTATTGCACACGTATATGTAATAACTGTTATCATAATAACAGGACAATATAAAAATTAATATGGTGTGTGAACCGTGGATACCCATAAAGTTCATAACGAGAAACAATAAGTATGGAGGACTCATTGAAAATCGTTAAGAACGAAACGAGAGAGAGATAGGAGGGAGCCGGGCGCCATGAAAGACCCACGCGGGGTCGTGAAAATAAAGCTGTTAAAATATAAGCAAAAAAGGGCAAGGCCCCCTCCAAAATCTCAAAACTCATAGATCTGGTACTTAACTTAGATGGAGTGACAGTAGAGTCCGACATCTTGAGGTAAATCCAGGAAAACCAGCGAAATTCACACACCAAGGCAAAATAAGTGTTTGAAAGAACGTGCTATTAAAAGGAGTGACGTCACTGGCATGGGATTGCTAGTAGTAGTAGGATGTTGAACAGCACCTCGCTGTTCGAGGATGTTGACAGGAGATATCTAAATGGTGCGAGGCCTCTGGTTGTGATTTATTCAGCGCCCCAGTATTATACCGACACCTTATTAAGGTGAGCGAGCTGGGTTCAACCTAGCATTCCTATACAAATTTTTCGCTGGTAAATTCATAGCAGTTTTTACCTTAGAAATCATGTTAAAGGAGCATTTCACTGGGCGGCACGGGTCGGAGCCCAGAAATAGATTTTTCCTTCGTCAAAATCCCTTTTTTTCCCTTATTTTTTTATAAAGACTGCAGATTTCTTAGCTCCAAAGTTATCTGTTATTTAGTGCAAGTTAACAAGAAGAGGAGCTTTTAGCACTTGGAAAATAGGTAATGTTACTCCACTATGTAAATAAGTTTGTGGTAGCTCAAGTCCAACTGATTACTGCCCAATTTTCATAACTCCCATATCATCTAAAGTTTTTGAACGCCTTTTGGCAAAGCGTCTTAATAGGTTTGCTGAAGGTAATCATCTACTCCCTAGTTTGCAATTTGGTTTTCATAAAGGCCTTGGAGCATGTGATGCCCTTCTCACAATCTCCAATGCTGTACAGGTTGTGGTCAGGAAGTTCGTATGATTGGCCTAGATTTTAGGGCTGCCTTTGACCGTGTTAATCATGAGGCCGTTGTTTTCAAACTCAAACAGTTGGGAGTGGGTGAGTTGTTTCTTAGCATTATTATTGATTTTTTAAGTAATAGATCGCAAAGAGTTGTTGTTGATGGGCACCATGGTGAGTATAAGAATGTGATATCTGGTGCTCTACAGGCTAGTGTTCTTGTCCCATTACTTTTCATACTATATTCACATGACATATGGTTTGGCCTAGAAAACAAGCTTGTTGCATATTCAAATGATGCTAATCTCTTTGCATCAATTCCATCTCCTATGTGTAGATCTGTGGTTTCTGAATCCCTTAATAGAGATCTAGCTACAATTAGTGCATGGTGCAAATTATGGAGTATGAAGTTGAATCCTAGCAAAACTCAAAGTATGATTGGAAGTAGGTCAAGGACAGTGGCTCCTCAACATCCGGATCTCAGCATTGATAATTTCTTTAACTTTGTATGACTTAAAATTTTAGGTGTGATTCTCGACAACAAATTTAATTTTGAGAAACACATTAGGTTTGTGTCTTCTTCAATTGCACAAAAATTTGGCTTTTTGAGAAAGTCTTTTAAGATTTTTGGTGATCAATCTATTCTGAAGAAGTGTTTTAATTCTTTCATTCTACCTGGTTTCGAGTATTGTTCTCCTGTCTGGTCTTCAGTTGCTGATTCTCATCTTAATTTGTTGGAAAGGAACTTATGGTCTGTTAAAATTAGTTCATTATGCACGTTGCATAAGATTTTTTATAATTCTGACCATCCCTTACATTCAGATCTTCTCGGACAGTTCCATCCTGTTCATAATACTAGGCATGCAGTTAATTCTAATAGTCACGCCTTCTCTATCATGAGGCTCAGTACTACACAGTACTCTAGAGGTTTTATTCCAGCTGTGACCAAGTTGTGGAATGATCTTCCTAATCGGGTAGTTGAATCAATAGAACTTCAAAAGTTCAAACTTGCAACAAATGTTGTTATGTTGAACAAGCTGACATAAGTCCTTTTATAGTTTATACATGAAATATCTGTTTTAATGTTGTTAATGTTTTTAAAATTCTTTTATTTTAATTATGAATTCTTACTTGAATCGTTTATTTATTTCCTTTTTTCCTTTCCCCCCTGGGCTATTTTTCCACGTTGGAGCCCTTGGGCTTATAGCCTTTTGCTTTACCAACTAGGGTTGTAGCTTAGCTAATAACAACAACAACAACAACAATAATAATAATAATAATAATGAAGTCTCTACACTGGTAAAGAAGAAGCATATGCCCATTAAAAAAATGGATGGATCTGTTATAACAACAGAAGATGAAAAAGGCAACATTGGATGGAACACTCTAGTGAGGTCATGAATAGGAGATATGAAGGGAATAATTTGATTGATAAACCTGAAGCTATGAAGATTTTGAGGTGCTCATGAATGAATTCAGTGCGTTTAAAGTCAAAGCTATCATTAAAAAACTAAATAAATGAAAAGCTCCATGATGCCATGAAATAACTGCTGAGATGATACTGGCCAAAAATGAAGCGACCCCCAGAATACTTACCAGATTATTTTGTAGAATGTGGCATGAAAAAGCAAAACCTGATGAGTGGGAATTAGGAGTGTTGGTGACAATGGCTAAAAAAAGAGACCTGACCAGATTGCAATAATTACAGAGGAATCACACTCACGTCAGTTGTCATGAAAACATATGGTATAATTATTCTAAAGAGGCTTTAGAGAAAGATTGATGAAAACATGAGAGATGAACAAGCAGGATTTAGAAAAGGTAGAAGTTGCACAGACCAACTTTTCATTTTGATACATGTACAACAATGCATAGAATATAGAAATCCACTTTTGATGGCATTTGTGGTTATCAAAAAGCCTTTGATAGTGTGCACCGGCCAATTTTGTGGAGACTCCTGCATTATCGTGGAATTCCTCTTAAATATATAAATTTGATTAAGTTTGTTCATGAGAATAGAAAGTGCAAAGTTAATGTTAGTGGAGTCCTAATGAATGAATTTCCAGTGAAAAGCCAAGTAATCCAAGGGAATTTGTTGTCACCGGTTTTATTTATCCTACTCATGGATTTTGTAATGTGTAGAACAGTTGTAGATGGTGGAGAAGGATAGGACTTAATTAGTAATAGGAAATCAGCTGCCCTGGAGTATGCGGATTACACTGTCCTTATTAGCAGAACACCAAAGGATTTGCAATGCTTGCTCACCAGAATTCATGGAATACCACAGGAGGTTGGGCTCAAGATAAATAGAAAAAAAAACAGAGATGATGAGAACAGAATATGCAATGGAAGATGAAATATCATTGGATGGAGATAGGATTATTGAGTAAGAATCATTTAAATATTGGGGAACTATGATATTTAATACAGGGTCTTTAGAATTAGAGTCTAATGAAAGATTGAAAAAAGCAAATCAGACAATGGCTACGTTAAGTAAAATTTGGAGGGCAAATCGCCTGCAATTACATATAAAAATAAGGCTATACAGTACAGTATATCAGTTTAGTGAGATCTGTGTTATTGTATAGTCATGAGTCATGGTATGACAATGAAATAATCTCCAACAGATTTAGTATATTCGAGAATAAAGCCCTCAGAAGAATATTGGGAGTTAAATGGTGAGACATGAGTAGAAATGAAACTATGAGAGATATTACTCGAGTGTCATATGTGGATGTGATCATGGTGAGGGATAGATGGAGATGATTTAGGCATGCTCTTTGCACTCCCCAGGAGAAATTAGTTCACCAAACTTTTAACTGGGCTCCACACAGCACTAGAAGAGTGGGAAGACCCTAGCCTACATGGCTGAGGACTATGAAGTGTGAAGTTGAAGATGATGAATGGAGAAGTATTGAATTAAAAGCTCAAGATAGAGACGACTGGCGAAATCTAACAGAGACCCTTCACGTCAATAGTCATAGGAGGATATGATGATGTATATATCTGGTTACACAAGGGAAATGATTATTAACTGCAGACAGGGAAGGCCAGTTTGCAGAGTACCTCAAGAGCTGTTCTACAAGAGAGGGAAGATGAAGGAAAGAAGAAGCCAGTCATTTTCATCATTCACCCCAGACTTATCTGGGGTAACCTCAACCCTCCACCATCTGCTACTTGTCCATCAAGGAGCTTTATGTGTTTAAACCACTTGTGCAGCCACCACAGGTCCGATGGAGAATGTCTCCAAGTGCCTGTGGGTTACGCCATGCATATAGTGGGTGGTGAAGATTATTTGATGCTTCCACACACCCACTTGTAGAACCTACGCCACAGAGTACAGAAGTTTTCCTTGAACACTATGGATGTAATAATACCTCTAACGTTATGAGCTCTTGGTCTTCGCATCTGCGAGAAGAATCAGGATTCAGGGTACGTTCTATGACATTTCAAATCCAAGCTGAGATGGTGTTCTTGGTGATTCTTCTCTTCACCTTCCCCAAACTGATGAATAATCTGCTCACATGGGGACAAGCTCGAGCAGTTCTTTTGAGGTAACACCTCAAAGCTCTCACTGGTCATAGTAGCAGTTGATATGGATCATCGGTTATTTGAAGACATTCAATCCGGAAGGGCCGGAATCTAGGATCTGCTTCCCCCGGATTTTGAATCTTTAAGATAAACTCAGGCATGAAGCTCAGCATTACCTGTCCCCATCCCCTTGAATGGGAGACATTGTAGGAAAGACCATGCTGTTCACCTACCCCTTTGGCTGAGGCCAATGGAAGTAGGAAGACTGTCTTCATCGTCAGGTGAAGATCTGAAGCCTGGCGCAACAGTTCGTAGGGAGCTCCTTTTAGTGATCGTAACATGCGTACGATGTCCCTTAGAGGTGGTTTAACTTCCGAATAAGGACAGAAAAGCTTAAAACTTCATATGAGGAGAGACAACTTCAACGATAAGGAAATACAAAATTAACTCCTTTCAGTCTGAAGGCAAGGCTCAAGGCTGAGCAATAGCCTTTCACTGCCAACACTGAGGGGAGTTTTTCCTCCCGAAGGTACAGTATACAAGGAAATCTGCTATCACTGGGATAGTCGAATAGAGAGGATAAATACCCCTTCTATGACACCAACCAAAAAAAGACTGCCTACTTTGCCTGGTACACCGCAGCTGAAGATTCTCGGAGGTATCCAGACATCTTTCTCTCAACATGTTGTGAAAAGCCTCTCTTTGGGGAGATCCTGGAAAACCTCCAGGTGTGAAGTATTTAGGGACTCTACGATTTTGTGTTAAATCTCTGCCTGTGGCTGCTTGAGTAGATCATGACATGGAGGGAGTTCTTTTGGGACTTCTGTTAACATTTGAAGGAGGTCAAGAAACCATTTCGCATGGTGCCACTGCGGAGCAACGAGGGTCATTGCAAGGATGGTGGATGCTCATATCTTGTTTAGAACCTTTCTCATCAGGAAGAATGGAGGAAACATGTACAGTAGACATCAATGTTGTTCTAATGCTTTTGGAACATGTCCTGCCATAGAGCCTGAGGGTCCGGCACCAGGGAGTAGTATAGCAGGAGCTTGCTGTTCAGAGATGTCACAAACATGTTCACTATCGGAGAATCCCATAAAGTCAAGACTTTGTTGGCTACTACATGATTCAAAGACCACCCGAAGCCCACTATCTGAGTCACTCTGCTCAGGTTGTCTGCAAGCCATTCTTCTTGCCTGGATGAAGGAAGCCGATACGGACACCATGTTGTCTTCCGCCCATCGTAGGTATCTAGTGATAGATAGCAAAGGTGTTGAGTAAAGATACCGCCTTGCTTATTTATATCTGCCACCACTGTGGTGTTGTCGCTTATCAACACCATGGAGTGACCTGTCAGGAGCTGAGAGAATTATTGTAGGGCCAGGAAGGCTGCCCTCATTTCCATGATGTTTATATGCAGCATA
This sequence comes from Palaemon carinicauda, assembly GCF_036898095.1. Classification (NCBI taxonomy): domain Eukaryota; kingdom Metazoa; phylum Arthropoda; class Malacostraca; order Decapoda; family Palaemonidae; genus Palaemon; species Palaemon carinicauda. The sequence goes on along the minus strand of NC_090761.1, from coordinate 48,754,173 downwards.
CTTTCAGACGCTTAATGTCAACAAAGCACAGAGGTTGGGTGATGCAGCAAGGGGCCCCTCCAACCTTCTTTTGATGCACCTGTGAAGAACATCAATTTAGGGGGGGGAGATCCACCCATCTGAGCAGGTTATCATCTACTACCATCAGGTCAGGTTCGTCCTCTGTTTGGCTCCCATAGGAACCAACAGGTATGGAGAGTCCTTGTGCTGGGCCCAAACGGAATTTAACCACCACTGGAGAGATTGAATCCATGGGGGTCCGTTGGCTACTACACATTCCAGAACTTCCAGGGAGGACAGGTGTCCTATTAGTCATAGACAGAGCTGTACCAGAAGTCTCTCTCGTCAAAAAAAAAGGGGCTTCCTACCTTCTTCAACCTCTGGATTCTGTCCTTGGAGGGAAAGACTTTCCCTAGTCTGGTATCCAGCAACATTCCCAGGTATGACAGTCCTGGCGATGGATGCAGTGTTCTCGAGATTTATCACAATCCCCAGAATGCGACAAAACTTGAGAAGCTTGTCTCAGTGTTGGGGAAGGGTCATCCCCGAGTCTGCTAGGATGAGCCAGTCATCCAAATACTGTAACTAAACAGACAAATGCCTATCCTGTGAGCCCAAGTTGACACTAGGGAGAAGACCCTTGTGGAAACCTGAGGTGCTATCAGCATGCCAAAACACAGCACCTAGAACTGGTATTCTTTGTCGTCTATGATGATCCTCAAATACTTCCTTGATGATGGATGGACTGGGATCTAAAAGTATGCATCCTTTAGGTCTAGTGTGCACATGAAGTCCCCTGATCTGATCGCCTGTCTGACTGTGTCTGCCATCACCATCCTGAACGGGGTCAGTTGGGCAAACCTGTTCAGGGAGGAGAGGTCGATGACAGGTCTCCAACCTACAGACGCCTTCTTTACAAGAAAGGGTAAACTGTAGAAGCCTGGGGATATGTCTAGGAACTCTTGGAAAGCACCCTTCTCCAATATGGTCTGGACTTCAGCCCTGAGGGCCTGTTCCTTCACGGATCATTTTGTGTAGGAACTGACGGAGCTGGACGACATGTCAAGGAAGGAAGAGCGAGTGTGAACAGAACTCGATAGCCAAAGGGTATCACCTCGACCAGCCAGGTTTTGGCCCCGTCCTGGAAGAACCTCTGCCACTGGCGTTGCAGGCATCCTCTTGGACAAGTGGGAAAATTGCCCTCCCTAGCGTGAACGACCTCGGGTGCTGGACTTACCTCCTTTCATGCCTTTGCTGGACTTGCCTCCCTCTGCACGTTTTCTAGCAAGAACGGATTTCTTGAACGATGATTTGGGAGCTGTGGCACTCTTACTGCTCCTCCGTGCTCTCGCTGGTGGAGGTTTCTATGCCGGAGAAAGGAACTATGTACAGCCTTCATGTCATGGCCTTCTGGAAGAAGATGCCCTGGAAGACATTCATCATGGCAGAGGAGAAAAAACTGCCAGGCCATAAACCAATGAAGGATAGATGACTCTAGCCTTGTGTGCTAATGCAAGCGGTGATGGCAAGATCAAGCCACTGCTGGTGTACCACACCGAAAACTCACATGCTTTCAAGAGCCACAAGATCTTGAAAGAAAGACTTCGTCATGTGGGGCACAAATTCAAAAGCTTGGGTTACAAGATATTCTTTCACAGAATGGATGAATCTGTGCTTTGGTCTGGTAGGCAAGTAGCATTTTTTATAGAAAAACCTGGCGTTGAAATGTCTTCTCTTCCTAGACAATGCCCCTGGTCACCCTTCTGGTCTTGAAGATGACTTTATGGAAGAATTCCAGTTTGTCAAGGTCCTCTATCTCCTGCCCAGCACCACGCCATTCCTTCAGCCCATGGACCAACAGGTATTTCCAAACTTTAAAGAAACTCTACACAAAGCATTTATTTAAGAAATGCTTTGATGTCACATTCAATGTTGTTAATTGTTTAAGAATTATTAATGAAGCATGGCAGAGTGTGACGCGAAAACCTTAAATTCAGCGTGGAAAACATTGTGGCCAGATTACATAGCTGAAAAGGACTTTGAAAGGTTCGATACGACACAGCCTGACCCCGAACCCATAGTGTTGGAAGAGATCGTGTCTCTTGGAAAGTTTGCGGGGCTGGAGGTAGATAAGGCAGATGTCAACAACCTTGTCAAGGAGCATCAAGAAGAGCTTGTGACAAAGGAATTGATCAAGCTCCAGACGATGCAACATATGGAAGTGTTAATGGAGTTCAGTAGCAAGGAGGAGGCAGAACTGGAGGAACTCCTTTCTTCGAAAGAGTTTAAGGAAGTGTTGTCTAAGTGGCAGGATGTGTCTAATTTGGTTGAAAAGAGACATCATGATAAATTGTCTTGTAGTCATGCTTCAGCATTTTTTAACGACACTTGCCTAACTCATTTCCACATTATTTTGAAAGGGAGAAATGATCAAACCTCCTTGGATAGGTTTTTTTTAAATGCCTGCAATAAGCAAAAGTGCAAGACAAAAAGAGCTAAGACAAGCGAGGAACAGTAAAAAAAATAAAAGAAAAAAATAGAAAATAGGACGTGAAATTAAAATTTATCCTAAAATTAAGTGAGCTCATTTCATTCAAATTAATTCAAATTTTAAGTGTTACGAGACGTAGTGTAAGCAACAGTGTAAATATATATATCTTTCACCTAAACCATATTCAATTTTTTTGTAATGTCTCGAGAGGAACAGCTGACGATTCGATAGAAAATTGTGAATTGATGAAGTTACATTAAAACAAATGAGGTTTTCCTACATTTATCCATTAATTTTGTTTTTCTCAGTTTCTTGAATCTCAAGCCAACAGAAATTCTTAACAACCCTACATATAAAGAGGAGCTTATTCACTTGGCTGTTTGGGCGAGAAACAACAACTAGGTTATGTTTCTATAAAATCTACTGAAGTTCATATGGTATATTAAATATCATAACTGTAGCACATACTTATTAGAGCCAAAAGACATAAATCTCTCTCTCTAAACCTCTTTACATTAATAATATAAGTTACCTTGTAAAATAGTTGCCGTATATCTTCCTCAGTATACCCAGGAGTCTCTCGAGATATTGCCCACTTGACCTTCACTTTATGTCCAACATCTGTCTCCTTTGTTGTACATTTATTTTCATTTACTCCTGATGTTCCTGTAAAAACAATTCTGATGAGCAACTACAGTATGTTTCCAATTAAAATTAGCACCTGAAAGTGAATAAAAATAAATAATATATAAACATTCCATGGGTTTCACAGTATATCATCAAGAAATTAACATTAATAGTAGTGGTGTATCATTTATAAAAAAAAGATATATCACAAAGGTTTTAATTAACAATAACACACACCTTTTAAATCTCTTTCAACTTCTCTATTCAATTTATCTAATTCTTCCTCAATTATACGCTGTCCTTCATCTTCCAAACGTTTCAATTCACGGCGAAATCTGCAGAAAAGTAAGTGTGATTTTTTAAACTTCAAATAAACCAAATTTATAACTTAAACTTATTCATTTTAATACTTACCCAGAACTCATTCATAGCCATTCCTTTGTTGAAGAAAACAAATTAACCTTAAAAAGAAAATTTACTCTACTTTACTAAGCATGGCAAGAAGCATATGGATCCAGCAGCTCCCAATTTAGGCACTTCACATGTAAACAAACCCATACATTTTAGTCAACATTATAACTAACAAATAGGAAACCATACCACTTAAGTGTGGAGCCTCTTCCAGGAATTCCATTTAAGTATTAAAAAATAAATATACAAGAAAATAGATTTATTTTAATTTTTACTGAGAATCCATTGCTAAATCACTAACAGGAAAGAAGCATACTGGAAATCATTACTATAAAAAGGCTTTTTATTGATAAAACATATCAATACCATAGCCATAATACATGGCTGACATACCTAAAAACTTTCCTTTTCTAATGTATTAGAGAGAGGGGATACTATCTGATGTGCAAACCAATATCTAAACATGGTAGAAAGACACTGGAAACTCAGACAATACAAATGGCTACCATACTATTAAAGTCAAGTCCCAAAGACCTACACCAGAGGGAACTTTACTCTTCCCATTATAAAAAAAAAAATCCCTTCTTTAACCCAACCTTGATCAGAAAGAAAACAACCTTATCTAACTACAAACTATATTCAATGGTACAATGCAACAATCATTAGAAATATATTTGCAGCCTATCAAATACTGAAAAACAAAGAGAAGGACACCTCTGCTGTGCTACTCCCAAATTTTTTTGCAGAAACAAATCCTCAGAAAATTTGTGAGAGGCCTGTATGAGAAGAGCTAAGAAGTAACCAGTAGTCCAGGTGCTCATAAGACAGAGTTGTTTTGATTTAAATTGGTTTAAATCAGAGTAAAAAAAAATCATAGTTTAAATCAAAATGAAATATACTATCAGAAGTTACCTTGGAAAGAAGAAAACTTCCAATACTAATTACTATTTATAAGTATTGCAACAAAAGAACAAAATCCTAGTTAACGGTTATAACATTTTGGGAAAACTTGGTGTTCTTAAAAATTGTATACAAATTATAAAGGTCTTGATTTGTTCAACAGCTTTAATAGGAATTAAAAGTTTTGTTAATAGTACAGCACGGACATGGAGAAGTCCTTAATAGGGTTTTAGTTCTATTTTGTACTGTGTATTCTATGTTAAAATGAAACTGCTGTATATATGTGTATTTATGTACTAGTTACTAAAACTTGTCGGCTCCGATTAAATCATTACAGTAGTTTGAATTTTGGTTTGTAAGAGAAAAAACTCATCTTGAGTAATGTATATTAAACTATGGTTTTATTTAACATAGATCAAGTTCAATACCAGAAAATACCCTCATAAGACTGAAACCAATAACCAGAAGCAGCAAATAGGTATTATTGAAAAAAATAATTCAAATCAAGAAAATTAGTTTAAATAAAAAAACCTGATTTAAATCTAATGAATTGATTTTCAAATTTTATTTTTTTAGAAAAAATCATGATTTTCTCAACCATACCATAAGACGTAGCTGTTTCCCTCTTAAAAGAACCATCCTGCTTGTGACTACTTGTGAAGCAGAGCATAGGCCAAAACATAGCCAAGTGAGTTGGAAAAGCTTGTCCCTGAACAGGAAACTTCAGGAGTACCAGGAACTTCAGTGAATTACAGTATGCATTTGACAAGAAAATGGAATATACCTAGTCCTCTCTGAATGGCAACTCCTACTGACAAGGAAGCTTCCATTAAGAATTTCATAATCAGGATACTAGTTTTGGCTTGATCCATCCAAAACTGGAGTCCATACATCAAATAACTTTGGGACCAGACAGACAACAGCAAAACTGGGGGAGGGTACTGGAACTTCTCTAAACCCATCTTTTTTAATAAAGACCAGACTTCTAATGTAAAGGCAGCAAATTTTTCTGGTCCATTGAAATACAAAGGAAACACCACTGTGCATACAAGATGGAGTAGAAGAACCCTGAGAGCCCTGCTCTGGAAATCCATAGCAAGGTCTAAGGTTTGGAGGATATGATAGCCCGAGTATCAAACCAAACTGACACTTGATTCGAACCTGTTTAGCTACTTGTGATAAATGTTTTTTATCGAATATACTGTAGGTCCTAAATGAGAGGTTAATATTAAACAATATTTTTGATCATCCATAACACTTTTGATCAAGAGAACATTGTTGTTTCTTTTTCTGGAGCACTATATTGAATTGCCATGTAACTGCTAAACTTAGTACTGGAATCTGATATAAACAATATAAAACATCATACAATTTCTTCAAAACTACATATTTTAGAAACAATTCTAATTTTTCCTAGCTATAAAAACATGAGTATTTAACACTTCTAGTTCTGATTTCTACGACCCAACAATAATAAAAGAAAATGGGCTCTGATGCACTATGGTTGGTTACCGGAGCAACCCCAATGCTGGGCGCCATGCGCAGCTACGGATAGGCTTTGCTGTAATTAATTGATTGTCATAAGAGCCTCCAATCTCTGATATGGTGCAGCAAACTCTATGGGAGCCCTACACGCCACCAGAACCTGAAAGACTGCCAAAGTAACTCCGAGGGCTCTTTGCTACTGACGCATATTCCCTGGGGACCGAGGCAGGGGTGTAATTGCATGATTGGTGGAAGCTGACGCAACAGTGGGTTTAAGGAAAAACTAATTTCTCTTCCTTTCCCTCAAAGAATAAACCAGACACTGCATAGGAGGCCACACCCAACTCTCAGCACACTGGAGTGATTGCAATCAAACGTGCCCATAGCAAGAAGCACAGAGAGAATGTGGATCTACAGCCAGTTTAAAAAAATGGTATAAAAGTCCATCCTCACACATATGAGCATCTTGCTTCACAATCATAACAATCAATAGCCAGCATTTACTTCAGGAAAGAAAAAGAAAATTAAAAGTTTGATTAAGAGTGTAAAAGTATGTCTGTACTCTTACACCCCTACAATAGGGATAAAAAGAGTACAGTACTACCACCGTAAGTCCTGCATGTAATAGAGAGGGACTAAATAGACAGCTTCTGCTTTGTAGTCTTGCTTTTTAACAAAAGACTATGCCCACTGCCAATAACTGTGGAAACTGCTGCCTTGCATTTGAACTATTAGTCAAAGGCTATGCCCACCGCCAATAACTGTGATTTATGACTTCAAGAGCATGCGATTGTGAGAACCCTCCAACAAATTATAGACCATACCTGATGCTATAAGAAGTATGGATACGGGGCAGGTGGGTACCTTGTAAGTGACGCGCGTCAGGATCCCCCTACTGGCGTGATAATTGGACAAGGGGTACCGCAGGCTTCATAACTACGGCCAAAGAAGCTAGTGACAGAATGGAAAATCAGAGCAGGTACTTGGAATATTGGTACACTAACGGGAAGATTAAGGGAGATAGTGGATGTGATGGAGAAGAGTAAGATAGATGTCTTGTGTCTAAAGAAGACTAGATGGAAAGGAAATTGAATTAGAGATATAAGAAATGGTTATAAACTCTATTAGAGTGGGTCAGGAGAGGGAAGATATGGAATGGGGTCATAATAGGTAATAACTGTAAGAAAAAAGTGGTAGAAGTAATGAGAATACATGATAAGCTTTTAAAGATCCCAATAATAATATGGGATCATTTATTATATATAATTTCAGCCTATGCCTCTCAAATGGGTTATCAAGAAAAAATAAAAGAATTATGTAGAATAGAATTTGAGGTTGCTATTATAACTGAAAGAGGAAGAGAAGACAATCATAGGAGCAGACATGGAAGGTAGAGTGGGGAAGAGAAGGGATGGATATGAGGAGGTTGATGAAAGCCATGGGTTTGTAATTAGAAATGAGGATGGGGAGTATATATTAGAGATGGCTGAGAGTTTTGAATTGGCATTTATGAACACCTAGTTTCAGAAGTTGGATAAGTACATGATAACCTATGAAAATGGAGGAGTAGAAACCCAAATAGATTACACATCTGTTAGAGAAGCAGACAAGAAAAATGTGATTAACTGTAAAGGGATTTTGAGGGAAACTAATGTTAAACAACATAGACTAGTAGAGATGGCTTTTAAAATGAGAGGTAGAAAACCCAAGAAGAGAAAGAGTAGATCTAAAAATGTTATTTTCATTAGTAAAATAAATTTTTGAATATACTTACCCGATAATCATGTAGCTGTCAACTCCGTTGCCCGACAGAATTCTACGGGAGGGATACGCCAGCTATCACTATACTAGAAGGGGGTGTACTCACCAGCGCCACCTGTGGCCAGGTACTACAGTACTTCTTGTTGACACCGCCTCAATTTTTCCTCGGTCCACTGGTTCTCTATGGGGAGGAAGGGTGGGTCAATTAAATCATGATTATCGGGTAAGTATATTCAAAAATTTATTTTACTAATGAAAATAACATTTTTCAATATTAAACTTACCCGATAATCATGTAGCTGATTCACACCCAGGGGGGTGGGTGAAAACCAGTGTACATGACTAAAGGATAGCTAAGTATCCCGTATTTCATATAATCAGTTATCTCAGAATAACAATGAAATAATAAGTACCTGGTAAGGAAGTCGACTTGAACCGTTACTCTGCCTTTATTAAGTTCGTCTTCCTTACTGAGCGCAGCGTTCCTCTTAGGAGGCTGAATCAACTCTAAGGTGCTAAAGTATATAGGGCTGCAACCCCTACTAAAGGACCTCTACACAACCTCTAACCCAGGCGCTTCTCAAGAATGAATTGACCACCCGCCAAATCAAAAGGATGCGGAAGGCTTCTTAGCCTACCGTAACAACCCATAAAAACAACAATAAAAGCATTCAAGAGAAAGGTTAAAAAAGGTTATGGGATTAAGGGAATGTAGTGGCTGAGCCCTCACCTACTACTGCACTCGCTGCTACGAATGGTCCCAGGGTGTAGCAGTTCTCGTAAAGAGACTGGACATCTTTAAGATAAAATGATGCAAACACTGACTTGCTCCTCCAATAAGTTGCATCCATTATGCTCTGCAGAGAACGGTTCTTATTAAAGGCCATCGAAGTGGCTACGGCTCTCACTTCGTGGGTCCTTACCTTCAGCAAAGCAAGGTCTTCCTCCTTCATGTGAGAATGGGCTTCTCTAATCAGAAGCCTTATATAATACGAAACTCCGTTTTTGGACATGGGCATCGACGGTTTCTTGATTGCACACCATAAGGCTTCTGACTGTCCTCGTATAGGTTTTGACCTATTAAGATAATATTTCAGAGCTCTGACAGGGCAAAGAACTCTTTCTAGCTCGTTACCTACCATGTTGGAAAGGCTAGGAATTTCAAACGATCTAGGCCAAGGACGTGAAGGAAGTTCATTCTTAGCTAAAAATCCGAGCTGTAAAGAACATGTTGCAGATTCGGATGTGAACCCAATGTTCTTGCTGAAGGCATGAACCTCACTGACTCTTTTAGCTGTTGCAAGGCAGACGAGGAAAAGAGTCTTGAGGGTAAGGTCCTTGAAGGAAGCTGACTGGAGAGGTTCGAACCTAGGCGACATAAGGAACCTTAAGACTACGTCTGGATTCCAGCCTGGAGTGGGTAAACGACGTTCTTTAGAAGTCTCAAAAGACTTAAGGATGTCTTGAAGGTCCTTGTTGGAAGAAAGGTCCAAACCTCTGTGGCGGAGAACTGAAGCCAACATACTCCTGTACCCTTTAATCGTAGGAGCTGAAAGGGATCTCTCATTCCTTAGATGTAATAGGAAGTCAGCTATTTGGGTTACAGAGGTATTGGTAGAGGAAACTGCATTGGCTCTACACCAGCTCCGGAAGACTTCCCACTTGGATTGGTAGACTCTACGAGTGGATACCCTCCTTGCTCTGGCAATCGCACTGGCTGCCTCCTTCGAAAAGCCTCTAGCTCTAGCGAATCTTTCGACAGTCTGAAGGCAGTCAGCCGAAGAGCGTGGAGGTTTGGGTGCAACTTGTCTACGTGAGGTTGACGTAGAAGGTCCACTCTTAGAGGGAGAGTCCTGGGGACGTCGACCAGCCATTGTAGTACCTCTGTGAACCATTCTCTTGCAGGCCAAAGGGGAGCAACCAGCGTCAGCCGTGTCCCTTCGTGCGAGATGAACTTCTGAATGACTTTGTTTATGATCTTGAACGGTGGGAATGCGTAAAGGTCGAGATGGGACCAATTCAGCAGAAAAGCATCCACATGAACTGCTGCTGGGTCTGGAACTGGGGAACAGTACAAAGGAAGCCTCTTGGTCATGGAGGTGGCAAACAGATCTATTGTCGGCTGACCCCACAAGGTCCAAAGTCTGTTGCACACGCTCTTGTGAAGGGTCCATTCCGTGGGGATGACCTGATCTTTTCTGCTTAGGCGATCTGCTGAGACGTTCATGTTGCCCTGAATGAACCTCGTAACTAGAGTGAGGTTTAGACTTCTTGACCAAATGAGGAGGTCCCTTGCTATCTCGTACAGGCTCCTCGAATGGGTCCCTCCCTGCTTGGAGATGTAAGCCAAGGCTGTGGTGTTGTCGGAGTTCACCTCCACCACCTTGCCTAGCAGGAGGGACTTGAAGTTCAATAGGGCCAAATGAACTGCAGGTAGCTCCTTGCAGTTGATGTGGAGCGTTTCCTGTTCCTTGTTCCACGTTCCCGAGCATTCCTGTCCGTTCAAGGTCGCGCCCCAGCCCGAGTCTGATGCATCCGAGAAGAGATGAAGATTGGGGGTCTGAATCGCTAACGATAGGCCCTCCCTGAGAAGGAGGTTGGTCTTCCACCACAAGAGAGTGGTCTTCATCTCTTTGGTGACCGGGATAGAGACTGCTTCGAGCGTCAAATCCTTGTCCCAATGAGCTGCTAGATGGAATTGGAGAGGGCGGAGGTGGAGTCTCCCTAACTCGACGAACAGGGCTAACGATGAAAGGGTCCCTGTGAAACTCCTCCACTGTCTCACCGAGCAACTGATCCTCTTCAGCATGCTCAGGATGCAATCTAGGGCTTGGCTTATCCTTGGGGCCGATGGAAAAGCCCGAAAATCCTGACTCCGAATCTCCATTCCCAGGTAAACAATGGATTGGGAGGGAATGAGCTGGGACTTTTCTAAGTTGACTAACAGACCCAGTTCCTTGATCAAGTCCAAAGTCCAGTTGAGACTCTCCAGACAGCGACGACTCGTGGAGGCTCTCAACAGCCAGTCGTCTAAATAAAGGGAGGCTCTGATGTCCGATAAGTGGAGGAATTTTGCAATATTCCTCATCAGATGCGTAAACACCATAGGAGCTGTGCTTAGGCCAAAAAACAGGGCTTGGAATTGGTACACAACCTTTCCAAAAATGATATTTTCATAATAAAATAAATTTTTGAATATACTTACCCGCTGGTTATATAAA